>NC_065451.1:91256454-91581037 GCF_917563875.1 Diabrotica virgifera virgifera | reverse complement strand
GACCAAAGTATTCCAATTTGCGCCTTTTAACCGTGTTCACTACTTCGCAACTTTTATTCAAACGTTGCAAAACCCTTTCGTTTGTGACTCTTTCTACCCAACTGATCTTCAGGATACGGCGGTAGACCCACATTTCAAATGCTTCTAGGTTTTTTAAAAGCGATTCTGTCAGTGTCCATGCTTCGACCCCGTAAAGTAGTACTGGGAATATATAACATCGGACCATTCTTATGCGAAGTTCCAAATTTAGATCATGACTGCACAGGATTTTCTTAAATTTCATAAGACTTGTTCTTGCTTTGGCAATTCTACTTTTTATTTCTGTACTAGGGTTCCAGCTTTCATTAATATGAGTACCCAGATATACAAGACTACTTACTCGTTCAACTGAGTCATTACCGATTGTTACGTTATAGTTATTATTATTTACGGCTGCCTGTTTACTAATAACCATAAACTTTGTTTTTCTTGCGTTGAGTTTGAGTCCATATATCGCGCAGAATGCCACCATTCGGTTCAATAACGCTTGAAGATGTTCAATTGATCCAGTCAGCAACAAGGTGTCATCTGCGTATCTGATATTGTTCATAAGCATACCATTAATGAGTATTCCCTCTTTTGCGTTTTCCAACACTTCATTTAAGATTGTTTCAGCGTAAAGATTAAACAACATTGGTGACAATATACAGCCTTGTCGAACTCCGCGCTTGATTTTTACTTCTTCAGAGCACTGATTCGCAACCCTAATACATGCAGCCTGGCCCCAATACAAATTTGCGATTATTCTAATGTCCCTACCATCCAGACCGGTAGTTTTAAGAATATGTAGCATTTTTTCATGGCGAACTTTATCAAAGGCCTTTTCAAAATCAATCGCGCACATGAAAACGTCATGATTTACATCTCTGCATCTTTGAATTAAAACTTGAGTTGCGAATAGTGCATCACGCGTTCCAAAGCCACAGCGAAAACCGAATTGAGTACTTGAGATTCTTTCCTCAATTCTTCTATATGTTCTTTGATGAATTATTCTGAGAAACGTTTTCAATACATGACTCATTAGACTGATGGTGCGATAGTCGCTGCATTTTGTGGCTCTGTGTTTTTTTGGTAGTACAACAAATGAGGATTTAAGCCAATCTTTAGGAATTTTTCCGCTTTCGTAGATTAAGTTGAACAATTTCGTAAGTATCTTAATGCCCTCGGCACCTAAAAGCTTTAGAGATCACTAGTGACAGGAATATAAGAACAGAGACCACAATACAAGCAACAGAAGCAGCAAGAATAAGTGGTTGCCTCTGAGAAACGATATGAAGAAACAAATATCTGACCAAGGAAAGCAAAATAAAAGTACAGTGCCGGCAAAAAAAATCTTTACATTGTCAAATAAATCACCAAATTTGAAGACAGTTTGCATGCGTTCTGTCTGCGCTTGGAGTTGAGGGTAGGTAGTGGTAGGTAGGTGAGGGTAGGTAGCGTACTTGCGACAGCAATTATCTGTAGTTTACGGACCGCTTGGCTTATTTAGGGTATTCTGCACATTTGCACTGTAAATAGTTGGCTTTGTGCGGGTATTGTGCAAGCACGCTATACCCCCTCCGCTACCCTCCCCTACCAGCGTGGACAAACGCATGCAAATTGTCTTCAAATTTGGTGATTTATTTGGCAATGTAAAGATTTTTTTGCCGGCACTGGATACAAGACAACAGTAAGACCTTTCCTAACATATGCAGCGGAGACAAGGAATGATACAAGAAAGACGAAACAACAAATCAACAACATCGAAATGAAAGTATTAAGATCAATAAAGGGCATATCATTAAGAGGCAGACAAAGCAACAGAAGTACACGAGAACGATGCAAAATTCAAAATAATAACAGATGGATCAAAACAAGAAAAAAAAACTGCAACGAACATGTAAACCGAATGGAACCAGATAGATTAGCGGGCATCTGTAAAAACAATAAGCTGTATACTGTATAGTAGAAGACCCGTTGGAAGGCTGCGCCGAAAAGGTGGAAAGACAATGTACAGTCAACAACAACTGAAACAGAATAAGAGGCAGACAAACAGGAGTAATCCTAGTTTATTTATTTATTTATTTATTAACGGTTTCACCATTGTTAAATGGTGAAACACATTCACATGTGTTAAAAATAAGATTATGTAACACCATAAACAAACTAAACATGTGTATATACACCGTTCTTAGGCGTCAACGCCCTTCGGTAGGGATCTATGGGGGAGTATCACCGAGCCGCAAGCCCTTATCCCTTGCCGTACTGCTCCCTCATAGGTCGATCAGATGCCCGCATATTCAGGTCTAAGCGCCAGATTCATATTTAGAATTTTATACTGACGCGTTAGCCTTTTTGTTTTCCGATGGCCTGGGGCTGGGCTTGAACTCTCGTACCTCCCGGCGAAGTGAAGTGCGGGTCAGCCGCTAGTCGCACTGAGCTATCCGATCGACAACAAACTAAACATGATCAACACAATTTAACAATTGCCTAAAAGAATAAATTGAACTAAAAAATGGATCAACAGTATATGTGTTAAAGTGCCTAAGAGCTCTAGTCATCGGATCATTTCTACCATAATTAGTATGGTGATACTCAATAAAGAATAAATAAGGATTTCGTAAGCTGTAACTGGTTGTATTAATTCGGATTTCTGATAGTAATTCAGGACAGTTAACAAAGCCGTTAATTAGTTTAAAGATAAAAAGCATTTCTAGTTTTATTCATCTATTTACAAGAAGTGACAAATTCAAATGCTGAAGGACATCATTGTTGTTAAAATTATTGAGAATCTGCAATTTAAATCTAGCATATCGAGCAAAACGTACTTAATTAAGACTTTGTCAACCTCATAATAAGGAGACCAAATAATGGAAGCATACTCTATGGATGATCGAACTTTTGAACAATATAAAATTCGAAGAACGGATACAGAAAAAACTTTTGTATTCCTTTTTACAAAACCTAGAGATCTGTTAGCATTAGATGATAGAACACGCAGGTGAGATTTAAAATTTAATTGTTTATCAAAAATTACTCCTAGATCTCTCATCTCATCAACTCTAGACAACACATTTATACCAATATTATATTCATACAGATCTGTAGTGTTAGTTTTTGAGAAACTAATAATATGACATTTGTCGATATTTAATAATAAATTGTTTGAAATAGACCATTCATATACTTTATCCAAGTCATTTTGCAGAATTTTACTATCCAATAAGTTCTCTACAATGTGAAATAATTATAAGTCATCAGCAAAGAGTAGGAAGTTGACATTTTCTATTACAGATGATAGATCATTGATAAAGAGGTTAAATAATAATGGTCCACAATGTGAGCCTTGTGGTACTGCTGAATGAACCTGAATTTCGTTAGATATGTAACTGCCAATTTTAACACGTTGTTGACAACCATAAAGAAAGCTACTGAACCAGGTCACAATGCCATTGCCTAAACCAAGATTCTTCAACTTATATACAAGTAGGTCATGATTGACTCTATCGAATTCTTTAGAGAAGTCTGTGTAAATACAATCAACTTGTAATCCCTTTTCAATAGACTCTAATATAAAACTGTGATAACAAAGTAAATTTGTAACAGTAGATTTACTTGATTGAAAACCATGCTGTTGTGGTATAATTACATTTTGACATGTCCAATTTAAGTGACGAGTCACTAATTTATCCAAAAGTTTAGGTAATGTTGATTGTATGCATATACCCCTGTAGTTTTTAATATTTTCCCTATCACTTGATGTAAAAATTGGTGTAATAAAACTATCCTTCCAAAAATCAGGAAATGTTTCTGTTTCCAAAGACAAGTTAAACAAATATAAAATGGGATAGGCTAAAGTAAATTTGCAACATTTAATTAAAAGAGCAGGGACACCATCTGGGTCAAATGAAGACCTGTTTTTAATCTGTTAATACCTTCGAACACTTCAATAATATCAAAAATGAATAACCATTTTCAATTAGTTTTTTAGTTTTTTTTTTACTTCAATAATACTTAGAGTTGCCATGTTTAAGTCAATTACATCAATAGAGGTAGTAGTTGGTAATGTTATTTTTTTACCTGAATATACTGTGCTAAAGTTTTCAGCAAAAAGAGTTTGACCATCAGAACTACGTTCATCATTTAAAAACATTGTATTGGGATAACGATTAGATTTACGTAAATTATTAACATATTTCCAAAAACAACTAGGATCGTTCTGAATATTTGTTTCAGTTTTAATCACCTAGTTTCTATAACAAATCTCACTCAGAGCTTTACATTGTAAGCGTAGTTCACAAAATTTATGGTAGTCAAAAGGATTAAGTGTTTGTCTGTATTGTTTGTGCTGCATTTTTTTCTTAAAAACCAAATTTTTTAATTCTCATGTAAACCATACTGGAAAAGTTGATGTTTTATAAAGTTTCAGTGGTACAAATAAATGAATAGCCTCATAGATAATGCTGCAGAAGAAATGCATAGCCAAATCAATATCCTTGCTATTATTCATAAGTGGCACGAAGAAGAAGAAGAAGTAGAGTCTCCGTCACCCTTCGGTTATCCGCCATTCCATTTTATCTGCTGCAAGATTTATGGAATAAAATATTTTCAAATTTGTATAATTTTTCAAATATTGAAAATATTAAAGAATGGGTAAAAATTTTTTAAGCTGCGATAAAATATTTTGAGCAACAAGAAGCCAGAGCTGTCAATATTATGATGCTGCAGAGATGGCAAGACTTGACAGCAACAAAACGAGATATATCGGCAAGGCAGATGAAAACTACTAGTTTTTTTCATTAATCCTAAACCATTCTATCTACAATGTCCGATGTCAGTAAAAAACTGATTTTGGTTTTATTTTAATCTTGTTTATATTTTTATATTATATAAATATTATACAGTACATAATTAAACACTTTTAAGAGTAAAGTCCATTGCAATGTTATTACAATAGGCCTAAACTTGTGTTTCATTTAACCCTCCCTATTATCTGGCAAATAACCGGTACTGTACATATAATGTTTTCAAAATTACTGATTCAATTAGATGAGAAGTGATATGGGGAAGGGAAGATAAAGGCAATAGCAAAAGGAAACAAAAAGTATGGAGCATTGCTATAATTAATTAAATCCAAACATGTCTCAAGAAAAACGAAAATTAGAATCTAACAGTTATCAGGCATATAGGCCTTTATGCACGTGAAACATGGGTGTTAAAAAATCAGAGCAGAAATAGACCTTTTAGACAGATGGGAAGACTAGGAGAAATACATGGAGGTGTGAAAATAGATGATCAGTGAAGACAAAGGAATAATAAAGAAATTGAAGAAATATAATGAACCAAAAACAACAACTGCAATCAAATCACACAGAATATATTTAGGACACAATGAGAGTAACCTTGATCTAAGAGAACTTTATTTTTTATAATATGGATATTTATGTATTTACATAAATTTATCTTGGACCCCTTCTATTCAATATCTATGTTAATGATATTGCCTCCTGTTTCCACTTTGCTTTTTTCCTAATGTTTGCTGACGATTTAAAATTATATTTGAAAATCGAGAATGATGGTGACTATCAAAAATTACAATCTGACTTGGATCGGTTGAGCTATTGGTGTGATAACAACGGAATGGAACTTAATGTTAAAAAGTGTCACTTAAGGAGGGGGTATGGTTTGAAATTATCAAGCACATTTTTGTGAATTTTTTTCGAAACTATGGTAGAATTATTTTATTTTTAAATTAAATAAACACATTAAGTACAATTCAAAGAATATTTAAGAAAAAATTCAATCCAAAATATTGAAAAATACGCGATTGGAGACAAATTTTGGCAGGCAGCTCAAAAAAATGGATTTTGCGGTGGACATCAGAACTCATCACTGGATTATACGAAACAAAAAATTCAAAAAGATTTTATTAGCTTATGAGTTTCACGAGGTAACAACATCGAGTTTTTTTATGTTTAATGATTTTTGAATTTTTGGTATCACTCGAAAGTCAAAAATACGAAATTTTTGATAAAAATTTTGTGAAAACCAACAGATTTAATATTGTTGAACAAAAAATAAGCACAAAACGAAAAATATCTCGACGTTGTTACCTCAAGAAATGTCTAAAGAAAATATGTGCAAAATATCAGGTAGATCGGCCGAGTAGTTTTTCAGTTACAATGTCCACCGCATTTGAAAAAGCAGTTTTGAGAAAAATGCGTTTAAAGTTTCGACAACTGCATCTTCATCTTCTTATTTATCTGCCAAATCGTAAAGTGATGAACATTGGAATATGTTTTTAAAATTGGGGAGTAATCTACAAAAGAGAAAACGAACAGTTGTTTAACGTTTTTCACTACGCTCCGGCGTGCTGGCGCGAAGCCGCGGCAAAGCGAGTCGAAGGTAGGGATATTCAACACCCTGTATCTCTGGTAATTTTACTCCGATTATTTTGAAATTTCTAGAGAGTATTCTTGAAAGTATGCACTTTTATTTGAAATAATAAAAAAATTTAAATATTTCCAACCATACCCCCTCCTTAATGGTTTTTGGTCGAAATAGAACTCCTACAAATCATATCTATACTATTAAGGATTGTCGTTTAGACTCTGTATCTCAGATAAAAGACCTAGGTGTTGTGCTCGATTCCAGCTTATCCTACATC
Organism: Diabrotica virgifera virgifera; assembly: GCF_917563875.1. Classification (NCBI taxonomy): domain Eukaryota; kingdom Metazoa; phylum Arthropoda; class Insecta; order Coleoptera; family Chrysomelidae; genus Diabrotica; species Diabrotica virgifera. The sequence goes on along the minus strand of NC_065451.1, from coordinate 91,574,352 downwards.
CCCCATATCTCATCTATTGTCTCAAAATCACTTCAACTTTTAGGGTTTATCAAATGTTGTGCAAAAGACTTTCTAAATATCCCATCCATAAAAGTATTATATTGTTCACTTGTGAGACCTCGACCTCACCTAGATTACTGTTCATGTGTTTGGTCTCCACACTATAACACCCATATTCTAGCTATTGAGAGAGTTCAGCACAAGTTCTTAAGATTTGTTGCATTTAAACAAAACCAGAGGGTTGATGAAGTTAACTATTCTAATATAGAAAAGTCTCTCAACATAACCTCTCTCCAAATCCGACGCATGCATAAGGATCTAACAATGTTTTATAATATACTACACTCCAATAATTTTGGTCCTCAACTATTGGAGAAAATTACGCTCCATGTTCCCAGTAGACAAACGAGGCTAAATCAACCTTTTTACATTAGACCCCATCGCACTAACTATGGACACAACTCATTCATGTCCAGAACACCTAGGTTTGCTAACCAATATTCGGAGGATTTAGATTGCTATAGTTTTCCAAATGAATTTAAAGCTCAGCTTCTTAAAAACGGTATGTGACAACTTGATGTCCTTGTGTTTTGTACATTTTTTGTTAATGCTTTTTTATTTATTTAATGTTCCTAGTTTGTATGATTAAAATTTTGAAATTTACTTTAGGTTAGGTTATAAATCTCCTGTGATTAATGTTTACACTGTATTTTAATTGGGTGATTGCCCGTTGATAAGTAAAATAAAATAAAATAAATAAAATTTACTGTAACTATTATTGTCCAAGGGTATGTGTAATACCAAGCTGCTTATGCTATGATGCAGCGAGGCAGTCACATCAGGCGGCATCATAAGGGAGGCTCCATAATCAGTAAAATAAAAAAAATTGTCAGATTGTGTAAAAATGTTGTCAGAAACGAGAGAAAAAAATGAAAAGTTACAGACAATATGGCTAATGACCAAATGAAAATTTTATGAAATTGCAGAAAATCTTGATATATAAGTTCCGAATTTCCAGCAGAAAATGAAATTTGAGCCATTTATTTTATTACGAAAAATCTGTGGATGAGCTTTTAACAGATTAAGCTAAATTTAAAATAAATTTGTTCATCTATATCAGGGGTGGCCAAGCTCCGATGCTTAATAGTCCGAGCCACTTTTCACAAGTTGAAATTTTTCGCGAGCCGCAATTACTTAAATACATATTCAAAAAGTATGTAAAGAACGCATTTACAAAATTTTTTAACAGAACTTTTATTTTTTGAAAACAGAAATAAAATTACGAAATATTACAACCTAATTACGAAATATTACAACTTAATTACTTACATTTTTGTTTTCTTTCTTTTGATAATTCTCGGTGCCAGGTTGTGCTCGCTTAGGTTCAATTTGCGCCGGCACTAAACGGCGGAGCATATCTGCTTTCAAACACGTGTGCATTTCAAGACGTTTAATTTTGAAATGCGCACTGGTTTGTTAAAGAACTTCGCGCGTAAAATTATCACAAATACGTGTTAAGTTGTAACATTATTTTATTTTATTTGAACTGTTTATCACAAATAGCTCCTATCTGCAGAAAAACAAATTATCATTCATTGGATCTGTGGAAATAAAACAATTTTGTTACCAAAGTAACCTTCTTTTTTTCTTTATAATTTTTCAAAAAACTCAAAGTAGTGCAAAAATATCCTGTCAAAATAAACTAGTACGATACGTATACATTTCGTAGTAATGCACAACCATATCTATAAGTACTAAAAGTGTTACATATATTAAAAACATATTTTAGTTTCAGCTAAACAATTATTGTTCAGCAAACATATTTTTAGCTATTTTTAAAGCTATTTTTAAGGAAGCAATATCAGAGGAAGAACAGGGTATATCAATAGACGGAAAATTCTTGAAAAACATAGGATTCGCAGACGACACCGCTATTTTGCAGACAGTTTAAAAGCACTGCAACGAGTAGTACCTAAATAGATTACATCAAGTCAGTATAAAATTTGGACTACGAATGAACGTTAAGAAAACCAAGTTCATGATTAATTCTAAGCAACATACAATAGGAAGGCTAGATATCGAGGGAAAACAAGTAGAAAGAGTGAATAACTACAAATATCTGGGAACCTGGGTAACAGAAAACAACGACCAAGGTGGAGAAATCAGGACACGAATCGAAATTGCAAGAAAAGCATTTATAAAAATGGAAAAAATGTTTGTTAATCGAGACCTTTCTCTGGAACTGAGAATAAGAGCCTTAACATGCTACCTGTTCTCGACTTTTTTGTATGGAATGGAAAGATGGACACTGAAAGTAGACAACATAAAGAAGTTGGAAGCATTTGAGATGGTGCAATAGAAGGATTTTGAAAATACCATGGATCCAACGAGTTACGAATGCACCTTAAATAATTGACTTAAATACACAACAACACGACCCTCAAAGCTAAGTTGATAAACAGCACGTGCAACGAATAATAGACCTATTAGTTCTATGCACTTGTTTGTAGAATTCCAACGCCACATGTTTCGGTACAAACCCGTGCGCATTTCGGGGGTTGGCGCTTTCAAATCAACACTTTTTTGGAACTAGATATGTATCACCGTTTCGGTGTCCGTTTCAAAGCCGCAATGTCTTGAAATGAACACGCAAACGGAAGTACGCGTACAGTAGGGTGACCAAATCAGAAACCTGAAAAAACGGGACACATACAAGGAACAGTAGCGCCCTAGAATTTTTCTCTGGGGATAGTTGGCTTGGTCGTCGAATTTTTTTTGTATTTTTTGTGAAAGACACGTTACATTTTCCTACTGATCTTTATATATGTTTCAAATGCCCTGGAGGAAAGGGGTTTAAACCGCAAACCCTTCCTAAGTGAGCCTCTCCCAAGGAAGGTTTGAGGCGATACTCAAACAGGTAGGGGCAATTGAAACATGGTCTTTTAGCTAATTTGGGACCTATAAATCTTTTTCAATTTACCTTTGAATATGTAATTTACGTACGATCAAGAATGCGAAACAGACAGATCACAAAAAACTCCGCCAGAATGACATGGATCAACAACCCGTCAGAACAAAACACGGAAGAATACAAAATAGTGAGAAAAAAAGCCAACTTAACAAATAAAAAGAAGCAAAATGACTGGTTTCGCTGGAGGATATTAGGAAAGACAGAAAACCATAAAATAAAACAATTTTACAAAAAAGTCAAAGCAGCAAAAAATACCTCCAGCATTAAAACAAAAAGACTAAAAAACCAAAAGGGAGAAACCGTATTTGAAGACAAACAGATCAGCAGAATATGGTAAGAATATTACTAAAAAATGCCATTCACCACTATGAAGTAAACACACTGCAATGAAGAAGTAAGACCGTACAAGATAACGACGAAGTAGACATTTTCACAGAAGAAGTACAAAAACAAATATTAAAAACCTTGGAAACGGGAAAGCAGCAGGAAAAGATTAAATAGCAGTAGAATTAATAAAATACGAACGAAGAGAATCACATAAAGAAATAAACCAGCTAATACAACAAATATGGACAAAACAGACTACTGGACAATTGGAACTCAGGTATTATACTCGTAGTACCTATGTATAAAAAAGGAGCTCGGGAGAAGTGATTGCATATTACCAGGGAGGTCGACGTCGACGATTAATTGCATACATACGGTGGAGCAAATAATTCAAAAATTGAGAGAGTACAACAGAGAAATGCACTTACCTAATTATTGTATTCGTAGATTTTAGAAGCGCTTTTGATACAATCAATGGGACCAAAATGATGGAGGAGCTAGAGCTAGAGAATGTTGGAATCCCAGAGAAATTAAGACATATGCTAACAGTGAGCCTAAAGAACACCAGAGCAAGGATCAGTTTCAACGGAACAACTTCTAAGAAGATCAATGTAAACAAAGGCGTGAAACAAGGTGATTATATCTCCCCAACACTATTTTATCTGATGGTAATCATAAGGAGGACAAACTTTGCAAACAAAAACATTATTACAGATCAACTTCAACTAAAAAATGATACTTATGAAAGCAGTTGGAAAATTAGATAGGGAAACGAAGAGAATAGGACTAGAGATAAACCAGCAGAAAACAAAATACATGACGACAGAGAAGGATAACCCGACAACTCAGAAATATCTTATAACACAGAACCATAAATTTGAAACTGTATCCACCTCTAAAAACCAGAAAAGAAAGAACAGAGAAAAGAATTCTGAAAGGCATAAAAACATTCAAATTATTAGAAATCTGCTGAGAAGCAAGACTCTCAGTATACTATGATGTCTATATATAAGACCTTAATAAGACCTATTTATATAGGATGGAAATAATGATGATGAACAAGAAAGAGGAAGATAGCTTTCTGAAATTTGAAAGGGCCAAATTGATGAAAAATAATAAGAACAATATTGGGCCACAATGTAACAAGAGAGGAAGAAACAAAAATGAAAACAAATTCCGAAATTGAAGAACAATTAAAGAGAGAAAATATAGTCAGATACATAAAATCAACCCAACGCAAATACGGGACATTTAGGCGTCCCGAGAGACTTTTTCGGGACCACGGGACAAATCGTTAAAAAACGGGACAATCCCGTTTTTACGGGACGTTTGGTCACCCTAGCGTACAGGCCACAAGCGCCGTCGAATACTGTTAGGTAAAAGCACTCGTCTCTGATATTCTGAGACTGACATTGAGGGTCGTACCTGTTGTCGTCGTTCTTGTGACATTCTTGTTAATAAATATGCCTCGAAAACTGGAAACGGTATTCTTCTAACGTCTTCTTCTTCTTGTTCTATCTCTTCGTCTTGTTGTTGATGGTTATTGTGTGGTGGCGATGTAGTTAAAATACTATTATTATTATTTGTATTGTAAGTTTCTTGTACGAGATCAACTCGTAAACTACAAATTGCACAATTATTAAAGCCCGTTATATAGAGATGTAGGAATGGTGGGGGTATAATACGGATAGATAGGGATGCGAGCGCATGTTTCTGTGAATCGTTTCGCACGATAAGAGAAATATGATTATTATTATTATTACTATTATCATCAATATAAGTATTATTCTCTTCATTTACGTACATAAACCATCTTTTACGGACATTGTATCTTTTCCAGACACAAGTGTAGTAGTTTATTCATAATATCGAAAAGACGCGTATATCGAAAACAAGAACATTTATGAAAATTTGACCATCGTAAACCATCGTTTACGTTTATTAGCCCTAAAGGATTTTGTACTTTATCGAATTTCGATCGCCAAAAATGATAATTTTTGTACGATTGCATAGCGTCGCGTCGAGATCGTAAGGGACGCGTGGTGGATGGTGCATCATCGTCCTCGTACATTATACTCATAGCGTCTGGATGAATGACGATATGATTCATTAGTATATTCTTATACCCTTTCGACGATCTTTTTTCCTCAAACATAGAACTTATAGGCATCGTATATACGCGTCTCGATAATGATTTTCACGGTATACTAATCGATTTTAAGTATACCTATTTTTATATACATACCTATTATTTAAATAATCGGAAACGATTATCGAAATGATTCAGATAGCGTTTAGGAAAATGTCACGATTCACGGTGCGACTTTAAACGGAAATGTCCACAATCGGTATTCATAATTTATACCCACTCTTTTTACATAATTGTTTTTCCTTGAGAGCATATTTGTAATTTATACCGAATTTATACCAAATTTATACGATATTTATACCTAATTTGTACCTAATCGTTGTGTGGTACCAAATGTAGAAAATTAGTAACTTGTTATTGGGAAAATCAAAATGAGGTGATGCTGAACTCACTATATCTTAACGACGATTGTTAGCTATTTTCGAGATGGAATGCATGTACACGAACGTATGATAAACTAAAGAACGTGAGTCCGTGCAAATTGCGAGAAATAATATAAATAAACTACTTTGTACCAGGATGTGGTTGAGATGCAATTTATGCATATGGTTAACGCATAATATCGATTATGTAAACAGTATAATATGCTGCCATAATAATTACAAGTAGGTCGTTTATGCACTTTACTTTAGAGAATTATCAGCAATTAAAAAATGCAAATACGGAATATTTACATTTATTGGATAAATAACGTGCAATTAAATGGGGAAACTGAAGTGGTTTTTTCGCAAGAGTGTCATGTAAAGATAATAATCTAATTATCGCAACTGGTGCAGCACAGTGGGTGTACGTGCATTTGTCACCACTTGTTATGATTTTGATAATTGAAATTACAAGGAGGGGGTTAGATGATTTCCGATGTCGACGTCTATATAAGTGCATATATGCTGGTGCATTAAATTAGTTGATTGTTTTACACAATATTATTCGATAATTTATTGTTTCCTACTAAATACCTAATTATACTTTGGATTTGTTTTATTTTAAAATTTTATATAATTTATTAAATTTTATATACACCGATACATAATAATAATGATAATATTTATATTGTACATAGTATGCCATTTTTATTGAATTATTTTATCGAGTCGTAATTTTTGTAAAAAAAAAACGATATTTTATGACGATTATATATTAATATTTGTTTAATTTGTTACAGATATCACCTCAAAAATATAATGCACAATCTACAACACAAATCTACGCCTTGTAACATTCGGTTACCTATGCAGAAACAGGTGCAGCAACAGCAACAAAATCAGCAATACGCTTATCAGCGACCCCAACAACACATCCGGACGTACCAACAAAAAACTAATTCACAATTACATCCTATTTACCCAGCAAATTTTCCGTCTACTATATCGTATCCTCATCAACAACCTAAATTTCAACAACAACACCAACAACCTTTGATAAATCCTTATTATACATCGTCTCAATATCCTTATTATCCTAATCAGACTTCGGCATGTAAATATGAATATTTTACGGAGCAAAATTATCCCAAATCTATAGGTACAATGTCCGGATCTACTATTGTTGCACCACAGCCACAACAACCACCACCACAACAGCAACACCAACCAATGACGCATCATAAAGGTAATGTCTCTTTAGCATATACTACTGATACTTTATCAAATTATACTTTTCAAAATTTAACGAATAATATTGGGTCGAACGTTTGTAATACGACCAATACGGTACAACAAAGAACTACTAGTTTAGTAGAATCGACACAACACGTCGAGCCGAAACGTACCGTATTGGAAGATTTAGTAAACGAATTAGGGTTGACGACAGGAGGTACAAACTCATTAAATCCATCTTTAAACTTGGCAGATTTTTTTCATCTCGATGCAATCACTATTCCTGATAATTTAATCGATTTAGGACTCGGTGATCTTCAAGAAATGTTGCATAACAACAATAGTAATAATAATAAGAATAATCAAACTAATTACAAGTTTAAAGATGGTACGATAAATGATGTTGGACGTTCTGTTGATCACAGTATAGTGCCGTCTTCGGGTATTGTTGTTGAACCTAATGCTCATGATACCAATATTATTAGTGTCGTTAAACCGTACATGACATACCCGAAAATTAACGATGTCAATTTTTATATAGCTCAATATTATTGCGTAGCAGGTGCAATACCTCGTGTTTGTAAACCTTATTATAACCTATCTATTAACTAAATATTATAGAAACGATGGCAAAATAACGAAAAAAACTGAATTGTTTAATGCTGGCACAATAGAAATTGTATGCACGTGCTTATTATTGTTTAGACTCTACGGATTTACTTACGTGGAATGATGGCGAAAAGAATGGATATATAAAGACACTATTGAAAATAACCTGTAGCTGGCTTACCGATCGTGCCCTACAAACAGAATTGTCACAATATATAGATTTTGCAGAACCCACGTATATTTCAGGATACAGTCTGTTGCATATCAAATTAAAGTTTCAAGCAATAATTAATGACGTTGGTACATATAAAGAACGCGATTCAAGTAAATATAATGCCTTATTATCGTTATGGTTCTGGTACATTCCATGTCAAATCACTCAGGCAAAAAATTTTGGATCTCCGATTTGTCTGAAAATTGGTATATAGCTTCTGCGGGACGTACAAATAAGATATTTAAGGTCAAAAAATCTTCTTTTTTTCTCAAAATGTGATTTTATGCGATTTTACAGTGATTTAGTGTTTATTTAAACAAATTTGCATTTTCTGTCGTAAAGTATCAATGAAAAACATAATATTTTAATAGAAAGGACTCAAAAATGTCATTATATGGCATTATAACAAGTTATTTTGAATCAAAACAAGTTTTTGATCAAATTTTATAGTGTAAAAAACGTTAAAATACGGTTTTTTACATTTTCCTCCATTCCCAAAATACGTCATCATCGATTTGGCTGAAAATTTGCCCACAGGTATCCAAAAGATAGAACTTTAAGTGGTTAGAAGGATTTGAATTATATTACAATACCAAAAAAGTTACATGCAGTAATATCAGACTCAAAAGTATGTATTAGTCCAGTCGGGATAGCATTTGACCTTGAATGCCGAGCTGCCCAAAATTTTATTTTTCTGATCTTTAAGGGAGTCAATAGTAGCCTAAATTTAAAATCACGAATGAATTCCTCCGTTACGTTAGCCGCCATCATGATTTTAAAGGAGAACCTGTTTGGCTCAATATCTCCGCCATTTTTAACTTTTCGACAAAAATGGTAGGAACTGAAATTGTTCCAAATAAATCGTATTTACAATTATTACAATTTCTTTTTAACAATTTTTGTCGTGAGGTCGATATTTTCGAGTTAATTTTACTTACAGTAGACGCCTATATTTTTGACTATAATATTGCATGTAACTTTTTTGGTATTGTAATATAATTCAAATCCTTCTCACCACTTAAAGTCCTATGTTTTGTCTATCTGTGGGCAAATTTTCAGCCAAATCGATTATGATGTATTTTGGGAATGGAGAAAAATGTAAAAAACGGTATTTTAACGTTTTCTACACTATAAAATTTGATGAAAAGCTTGTTTTGAATCAAAGTAACTTGTTATAATGCCATATAATGACATTTTTGAGTCCATTCTATTAAAATATTATGTTTTTCATTGATACTTTACGATAGAAAATGCAAATTTGTATAAATAAACACCAAATCACTGTAAAATCGCATAAAATAACATTTTGAGAAAAAAAGAAGAAGAAGATTTTTTGACCTTAAATATCTTATTTGTACGTCCCGCAGAAGCTATATACCAATTTTCAGACAAATCGGAGGTCCAAAATTTTTTTTGCTCCAAAATTGAGTGATTTGAAATGGAATGACCCTTCTATATAATGATGAAATGTAACATACATCACTATTTGTGTCCACATACGACACGGGCGATCATAGAACAGGCAAAAGAGATACAAAAATTTATAACGAATAGGTACGAAAGATATATGCTAGAGACTAAGCAATTCGATGCTGACGTGATTAAATTTACAAAACCTGAATTGTTAACCATTTTTAAAAATATACCTGGGTTTCAAAATTCGTATAGAAAATCATTTTCATCGTTACAAAAATCTATCGCCGATATATTTACGACGGTCTGCAAATTATTTGCAGCATATATCGACGAAAATGCGATATTATCTGGAGGATCGACAATAACGATAGATCACGTGCAAGCATTTATTAAGAAATATAAAGATATAACCAGCATTAATTCGTTACATTTAAAAATGCCAGCTTTACGATCAAAATATCAACAAATGTTAAAAGTAATAAGAAACGAAATACACGACGCCATCATTTAAAATCAATTTTGAAGAATCTACACCGATAGCATTGACCGGAGCCATTTATCTGATTATTTTACGATGTGTTGATCCAATTATTTATTCCATGGCTCAAAATCCGGTCATACGTGATGCTTCGATGGCATCATTAATGGATGATGCACTCGTAGATTTTAAAACACGCATTACTTTTAACGATATAAATAATATTGACGCTTGGTGCCAAACAGATTCTGAAAAATTTAATATCTATACATTTGTCGAAGCTTAATTATTAATTACACAATTACACATTATTAATTCGACAATTAATAATTGTCGAAAAATTAATAGATTTTTAAATGTTTATAAAGAGAATGATAGTTACGACGACAAAGATGATAATAATAATGATGATGATGATGATGATGACGATAATGATATAATGTATCTATCGAGTAGTAGTAGTAGCAATAGTGATGATAGTGAAAGTAACGAGTACGACTCTCAATCTGACAATGAATGGATGTATGAAAAATTAGATTTGGAGACGGACAAATTTAAAATTGAATCGTTATTTAATCAACAGATCGAGACTTGTATACAATATAAAACTAATCAACAACAATTGGAAAAATATTAAACACCGTTAAAAGATTACGAAGACAGTGTATCTTTATCTAATACAATCGATAAAGTAGTTGTTGCAGCAGCATCATCATCATCATCATTGTCGTCGAAATATGGCACAAAACAATAAAAAAAATAAAGATATAATAATCAATACAATAGACACGCCATCAGTAACTAACATACCTTATTATAATCAGCATGTAGAAGATGATGAAAAAAATTCATCAGACAACCCCGATGCCATCGGATATCGAGAATATTGATGAATTTGATGATTTGGGATCTAATAATAAGGTACAACAAGAAAAAAGCGGCAAACAAAGACACGATAAACGTAGATACGTTGAATATTCATCTTCGTCAACAGACGACGACAATAATTCTAAAGTACCTATGATGCAAAACTGTAAACAAAAAAAATTAACAAAAACTATAAAGAAATTTAAAAAGTCGACATCGACTATAAGCATCAAATCTATGGAGTATCCTACCGACGCGACGCTTCGACATCACATAACGATATAATATTATTTAAAGAACCTATAATTCCAAAACAACAAATGACTAGAATCACATCTATTGACGCATCAAATAAAGATCCACCTTCTGATTCAGAAATAGAGTATGATCCTAGTCTTCCAACGGAAGATCGCCCGATAGTAAGAAAAACGTATAAAATTCCAACAAATCACGATACTCCATATCAACGTGCTACACACCATGAAGATAATCGCAGAAGAGTTTGCCCAATGTGTGCCAAATGTCACACTAAGATACAGATAGAAATAACACCACAATTGCGTATGTTGTGTTGTAAAACTTGTTTGTCGACATTAATTCACGATTATTTGAAAGATCCCAAAGATAGGTTAATAGATCACGAGAGTATTAAAATATATGCACAATTAAAATTGTCTTATGTATTTAATAAAGATAATACAGTCATTACTAAAACGCCCAAACCTGGAGCTACGTATAGTGCAAATTTAATTGTGTATGTGAAACAAAAAAGAGAAAAAGATAAGTTGCGAAAAGAAAAAGAAAGATCAGTACCATGATACAGAGACATTGACTAATTCTATACTCCGTCTACCGAACAGACGGAGTAATCACGTGAATAAATTAAAATATTTCTTTAAAATACCTTAACTTCTACCCTTGTACATAATTCTGATAACACCAATACCGAATACCTTGTGATCGGTATTGTGTACAAGGGCGTGAGTTAAGGTATTTTAAAGAAATATTTTTATTTATTCACGTGATTACTTCGTCTGTTCGGTAGACGGAGTATAATATAACATTATATGCAATAATTGAATGTGTTCATGTTATTTAGTAATTTTTTATACATTATACTATATATTTGATACAAATTTACATATTGCTTTTTTAATTTTTGATATTTATTAGCTTTACGCACACTATTATTGTATTTGTAAAGTATTAACTAGATATTTTTTATTTATCATGTATTATGAAAGTATTTATTTACGCTGCATCCATATATTATTATTATCAAGAAAGGTCACTTACATATTAGATTTAATTTATTGAAGGTGAATCTTATTTGTAATGTATGAGTGCTCTTTCTAGTTATTATATTATAACGTATTATATTTTTAATCCTCGTTATAATTATTATTAATCGTTGTTATATAACCAAATATTTATATTAAAATTTTTTATATTTTTATACATACATATATTTATACATTTCATATTATATTACATCGTTAGTGTTATAAAAATTATATACGTTGCTAAAAATATATGTTTTTATTGTCTCTATATACACGATCCTTCCTACTTACATCAATATAACTTGCGTAATGGTAGTAGTACATATACAAACAGTATAAATACAAGCTCTTTATAACCGTCGTTAGTGAGTAAAGTACGAAAATAACACCATTACACTGTTATTTACCTGCTGTTTCTCCTGTCTGTACCACAATAATAAAGATAGAAAATAAAGAAAATACGAGTTACAAAGAAAGAGAGCGCGAAAGTAAAGAAGCATCATGTCTAAAAAATATACATCAGATTATAAAAGTGTACCACAAAAAGACAAAAGTTCAAATACTAGTGGTCGCAATAGCGGTGCAAGTGGAAGCGGTATTAGCAGTAGTAGCGGCAGCAATAATAGCCGTAATTATAATACTTAGCGAACGGCTCCACGGGCGAGAAATTGACGCTAGCAGTAAAACGAACTTAACGTTCCACGGAACGGAATAGGAATAGCCGAACTGAACCGACTACGCACAAGTCCTGTAGTCGGTACAGTTCGGCTATTCCTATCCCGTTCCGCGGAACCTTAAGTTCGTTTTACGGCTACTGCTAGCATCAATATCTCGCCCCTAGAGCCGTAGCATAATACCGGCAAAAATACTAATTTTAACAAATATTCCAATCATAAAGCTGCCAATTTATGGGTATCGTATAATACAAGTCGACATAGTTACTCTAACGATATATATAGATCGATTAGACATTACGTAGATAATATAGATGATGATAACTTGCATAGATTTAAAGATGAAGGTTATCATTCGGCAGACAATTCAAACAGTGGACGTTAAAATTGTAAAACTTTTTGTAAAAAATGTGTGTGCAATAACAAAAAAAATCTCATATCGATAGGAGTTGTCTCAGCAAAACGTACGTTAAAAAAATAATAGTAATAGAATAACTATATTATATTACAGGGGTGGCCAAGCTCTTTGATAGTCCGAGCCATTTTTCAAAATTTGAAATTTTTCGGGAGCCGCAACTAAACAATTATTTAAATGTGAAAAAGGTATCAAATGTTTCTCTCACTGTTTGGATTTCACGAATTTTAAAGTGAAGTAAAATGGTTCACATCGTTGTTTCAAATAATGCTATAAGCCGCCTTTACTAATTCAGGGTACTTCGATTCTTCATCATCCTTCCATCTTTTTCTGGGACGGCCTACTGATCTACCGAAATCAAAAAACACTGTATTTAACACTCTGTCTTCCTCTGATCTTACTACATGATCTGTCCATCTTATCTAAGCTTTTATATGTCTGACGATGTTTTCAGTACCATACAGAGTCACCAATTCAGTTGTATTTCGTCTTCTCTTCATTTATTCGAAGGCCCTGACTACCTATTTCTTCCTCGAGTTGTCACGTCTCTCACCTCTCTCAAGTCTATTGTAGAATGGGAGACTGCATCTAGATCATCATCAAATTCCAGCAATTTGATCCTCGATTCGCAAATCCCCCTGTCAGTGACGAATGTTGGCGAGCATCATGGCAATCTTTATTTTATCTGCAGCATCGCGAAAAAGCTGCACAGATGTTGTGTTGAACCAGATTCTAAGGATCTTTAGGATGTTCTTCCTGGACCTCGCTTTCCAACTATTTTTCCTTGCAGGATGGCTTGTAGGAGGCCATATCTGGATTCATTTCGCAAAATATGTCCAAAGTATTCCAACTTTCGAGATTTGATGGGGAATTAGTACCTCTCGGTTCTTCCCCATTTTTCTACTCCTCATTTGTGACCCGGTAAGTCCACGGGATAGATGATATTTTACTTATTACATATTCTAAGGTCAAATTGAATAGCAACGGTGAAGGGGTTTCCTTGTCAAAGTCCTAATGTTACACTTAGTTATTTAAATTTGTTGTTAGTAATTTAAGACATTTTGAAACACAAAAATTAAAAGTAATTCAGGACATTATTTATTGAGAGCCACAAATAATCCTTCAAAGAGCCACATGTGGCTCGCGAGCCACAGTTTGGTCCCCCTGGTATATACTCGTAAGATGAAATCATCAAATATTAAATTTAATTAATTTTATACGAGGTATGTCAAAAAATATGAATTTATTCAAGGGTAAAGTACCTTTACATTTCACAATATCGAAAATTGTTATCAAGAAAAGTTGTTTGGAATTAAAAAAATTGTTTTAGTGTTCAATTACATCTTTCTAATTAAAATATTGTGAATAATAAAGGCACTTAACTCTTAAGAAAAATTCATATTTTTTATATACCTCGCATAAAATTAAAAAAGTTTGATATCTGATGGTTGTATCTTAGATTTTAGATCAGGGAGAGCATTTTATGAAAAATAACTTTTTTTCGTAAAAGTGATAATAAAATAGTTATCATAATTGTAATAAAATGATGAGGAGTATCCGTAATTTGAGAAAAAATAAAAAAAATTCGATTAGAATGATGTAATTGTATATTTAAACATAGTTCTTAATTTCAACCAACTTTTCATAATAGCATTTTTTAATATTCTGGAATATGAAGGTACTTTACTCTTTAACGAAATTCATATTTTTGACATAACTCGTATAAAATTGCCAAAATTTGACATCTGATGGTTGAGTTTTAGATTTTTGACTATCCAGAGCATTTTATGAAGAATAACTTTTTTTCGTAAAATTGATAATAAAAAAGTTTTCCATGTGGTTCCTAGCTACGCAGACATACTGTATAAGATCTTCTGTATAAGAATTTTCAAATTGCAATGCCATATTCGGATTCAGCATAATCAAAAACAAAATAGAAATATATTTGATCAAAGTAAAATGATGACTTTAATGATATTTTTAAAATTATTTATACAAAACTATTGTTATTGTTTAAACAATTAATAAACAATTAGCGACCAATTTTTCCGAAACAATGCATGTTTTCGTTCTAATTGCACTCCCCTATATGTTTTTTGTAATTTTCAAATTGTTTTAAATTATCCGGTAGCAAATTGTATAATTTGGGCCCTATGTAACCAATCAACTATAAAATTAATAAAATCGGATATTTGATGGTTGTATCTTAGATTAAATATGATGCAGTGTATTTTATTAAGAATAACTTTTTTTCGTAAAACTGATAGTAAAAAAGTTATCAATAGGTTCCAAGTTAAGCAGACATAGTGTTTAAGAACTAAAAATTTTTTGTTGAACAGTTATTATTGTTGAAGCGTATATTAAATGTTTTTTTATTATTAAGTATTTTTGGTAAGTTTTAAAAGTTAACATTTTTTAGCTGGTAATTTTCGGTTTTAGTATTACATTTTTGTTATCTTTCTTTATATTTTCAAAAAGAAATAGTCTATTTCATTTTTAAATTAAAATAAATTAGTGCATTTTAAAGATTACATCCTAAGCTTTAAAAAAGCATCTATAAAATTGTTCAAATGATGAAAGGGTTGCCAATGCGAGTCCATTATACAATTGGATATAGGAATTGAGTCGATACTCGCAATCTTAAGCTTGTATTTTAATAGTTGTTACATAATGGTGGGGCAACCGGTGTCGAGGCTTACAATTTATGCCTCATCTTCAGGCCCAGTACATAAAGTCTTCACAATACAAACTACAAGCTAAAATCACAAAAATGTACATATACATATATAAAAAACAACTATGTCTTGGTTTAAATTGCATACAATAAAGCCAAACAACTGCATAGTATTGAACTTAATAGTCTATAGAGTGTATACTGAGACATTTTGCCATTGGGAGTGATCAATCTGATGAGAATTGCTTGGTATATAATTTAATATACTCTAGAGTCCTTTTCATGAGTATTTTTCAGTGCGTCACAGTTTTTCTATTTATTTCGAACGCATTAAATTGTAAGTGACGAAAAACGCACGTCGGTGATTACATTTAGTCGGTGACATTTATAACATTTATTTTAGTTGTCAATAGATGGCGCTATAATCGAAAAAAAAATATTTACGAATTATATAATATATCTACGAATATAATCTGTACAATTTATAAGACTATACAAATCAAAGAAAATACCATTTTATAAATGCAATAAACACAATTGATTTGTTTTTATGCCAAATAAGCTTTCATTCGACACCTCATTTGTCATTCTAACTGGTATAGTGACGGAGGAATATTCGCGGTCGGACGGACAGACAGCCTAGGTCTAATTTCTTATCTTTATTAGTACCATCCTTGGATTATAAGTTTTCATTCGACACCTCATTTGTCATTCTGCCTGGCATAATGACGGAGTAGTTACATTCGCGGTCGGACGGACAGACAGCCTAGGCCAAATTTCTCATCTTTAGTACTATCCTTGGATTATAAGCTTTCATCTGACACCTCATGTGTCATTCTAGCAGGCATAGTGACGGAGGAGTTATATTCGCGGTTGGACGGACAGACAGTCTAGGTCAATTTTCTCATCTTTAGTACCATCCTTGGGTTATAAGCCTTCATTCTACACCTCATTTGTTATTCTACCTGATATAGTGACGGAGGAATATTCGCGGTCGGACGGACAGACAGCCTAGGTCAAATTTATCATCTTTAGTACCATCCTTGGTTATAAGCTTTCATTCGACACCTTATTTGTCATTCTACCTGGTACAGTAACGGAGGAGTTATATTCGCGTCAGGCAGACCGACGGACCAAATTGCTCATTTTTAGTACCATCGTTGGATTATAACCGTTCATTCTTCACCTCATTTGTCGTTCTACCTGTTATAGTGACGGAGGAATATTCGCGGTCGGACGGACACACAGCCTAGGCCAAATTTCTCATCTTTAGTACCATCCTTGGATTATAAGCATTCATTTGACAACTTTATTCGGCAAAAATATTTCTTGGGGATTTTTTGTCCGGGATTATTTGTTGAGATATTTTGCCCAAAAAAAATCGTGGGGATTATCTGTTCGGGATTGTTTGTGGGGATTTTTTGTCCGGGGATTATTTGTGGGGATTTTTTGTCCGGGGTAATATGTGGGGATTTTTTCCGGGATTATTTGTCCCGGGAATTTTTTGTCCGGACCCCGAAAAATGACACCTCTCCCAGCATTCTAGCTCAATTAGGACAGCTTCTACAACCATTCCAATAAAGTATGGTCGCAGTGTTTTGGATTTTTTTGGAAAATTTTCCATAACCATACATTGGAAACGGCTTGAGATAAAAATTTTAAATTTTGTGTTTTTGTTTCCCTTATTAGCCACTATGAGTATTCCAAATTATAACCAAATCTGAAGAGGAGTGGAAATTAGGTGACTTGAAATTAATTTTCATTTTAGAAGTTCATATATCTAATGTCATACATGGGAGCTGTCCGCACATTGGTGGATGCACTATGTGGCTCACATGTATGCCATATTGTCAATATCATTTTAAAGTCATCTAGTTTAAATGCATATTATATGTCTGAATTGTCAATATGAATGAGTCAGATAAAATTAAATTATTAGAATAATTTTTGGTGCTAATATAGTATCCGGTTGACCGTCGTGTTTCTACTATAGCTTGCGGTCTACTAAGGGGTAAATCAGTGAATAAAACGAATAAATCAGAAGAATTATTATTTTAATTTACCAAATTAATACTTTGTCATATCAATTTACTGTTTTAGTTGGGAATAAGCGACAGAATTGGCTTATTCTGCAAACTATAGTCACTTACTGTCACTTGCTGTTGCGTTTAGTAAATTTCAATTTCTGACTTATCATCGACTTATTTCGTATGCTTTAAATTTTAAATGATGACGCACGGGTAAAGATTCCCGGACTCAACTGTAGATAGGGCAATTGTGGCTTATTGCAAACAAAAATAGTAAATTCCACTTCTTTTAGTCTTCCTGGCATTACTTTGGATAGTAACAGCCAAGTTGATCACATTTTCAATATTACGATATCCTATCTTGTATATTGATATTCCTTATGTTCTGTAGAATTCATTCATGTTGATTTGCCCAAATTCATCTTTTTTGTTTTTAATTCATTAATTTTTAAGCCACTAAATAGTTTGTAGTGATTAGCAGAATCGAATACTTTCAAGGATCGAGAACTCGGTACTCGAGAACTTTTAAGAATCGAAAAAATTTTGAAATACAGAGAACTGGAGAACCTTATTCATTTTTAAAGTTAATTTAAAAAATAAATGCCGTTTTAAATTCATCAATTCCTAATTTGTTTAATAAACCGGGAGATATTAACAGAAGTTCAACCACGATTTTCTAAGACCTGCCCTTTGCAATACTGGAAGGTTAGAGAAGGTACTTACAATTTGTGGAAAAATCCACGGGTTTCCTGTGACATTTTCCTGTGAAAATTAGATTTTCCATGAAAAAAAAAATTGGAAGTTGCGATGAATTTTTAAGTCCTGCCATATCCATAGAATAACAGGACACTATCTATTTTATGAAGAAAATTTTTTGGGCAGGACGGTTGCAAAAGGACTAAGGGAGTATACAGATATACAAACATGTAATAAAAATAATGAAATTTTCATAATTTTCTAAGTCCTGCCAACTTAATAAATTAATCAATTTTATTTCAAAATGACCAAAAAAAATGTTGGCATGACGTCACCTAATGTTTAACTGCACTTGTTTCTTGGAAAATTCTGTATACAATTTTCACTCTGGTTCCGTGATTTTCTAAGTCATAAAATAAATTTTGTTATAAAATAAATAATTTCAGTAGACATTATTCAAAATGGCAGGATGTTTAGTTACACCTTTTTTACTATATATAGTTAAAAAAATTGTAAGAAAATTTGTGGAAAATTACACGATTTTCTAAGTCATGCCATTTCGCACATATCTCAAGAAGGTTAATATAAATCTATTTTCAAAGAGGCAGGATGGTTGTATAGTTATTTCGTATAAAAAAATTAAATTGTGTGTAAAATTATTTCATGGTGTTATACAAACATATTCATATCACCACAATTTTCTGAGTCATACCATGTCGAGTATGCTTAAAAACACTAATCTAAAACCGTTTACAACTTGGCAGGATAACCTCAAAGATGAATAATACAAAAAATTAATTTGTATACAATTAAAACAATCGTATACTATTAAATATTATTTTCCTGAATAATGTCCGGAATTTTTACACACTTTTCAAATCTAATAGCAAACTGTAACATCTTTATTTTAAGTGATTAGATCATATTTTTATCTAATTAAACGCAATAAAAGTAAATAAACAGATTTTACAATTTATTGGTTATAGTAGGGAATTTACCTACCCATTATATTATACAGGGTGTCCAGAAGCTCTCATAACGAACGAAAACCGGAAATTCCTCGGATAATTTTAAGAAAATTTAACTTAATTCACCTAGTTTAAAAATGCTTCCGTGGAAAGCTAAAGTTCTTTAAAGATGGCGTCTTGTAATTCATCATCGTCATAATTCAATCCGGATCTATCCAATGCTGGGTATAGGTCTCCGTCAGTCTTATGCATTTCTGTCCTGTGCTGTCTGCATCAGGTTTTTGTCGATCTTTTTGATGTCATCAGACCATCTGGTTGGCGGACGACCTCTACTTCGATATGCTTCGTCTCGAAGAAGCATATCGAAGTCTTGTAATTAGTTTCTTTAAAATAGCTGCAGAACGCTTTTATTTGGAAAAACGAAAACTGGTACACTTATTTATCTTCCAGAGGTCAATTGTCAAATGTCAATTTTTAGTATCAGTCATAGGGGTCCGTTTTGGGTACGGAAACAGATATTTTATCGAATAACTTTTCTGTCTTATGCTGGCCACTCACTTACGGATATCGAAGAGGCTATGGCATGCAGGCCAGGACTAAAGGCCGTTATTTGAGTAGTTAAGTTAATGAACTGCAGTTGAAACGCCACACACACGCAGTTTTGTGATCGAGAGTGCCAACGCCTTTACGAAAACTGCATGTATGTGGTGATTTTGGCTTCAATTAACCGCCTGTCAGTCGCTCGGCCTCTTCGATATCCGTAAGTGAGTGACCAGCATAACTTTTAAGCATTTCTGACACTGGATTATTAAATTCTGGGATAGTTTTGTACTAAAAGGTACTTTTGCTTTAACTCAGAAGAATACGCAGTGTTCTAGAAAAATCGATTTGAAAAATTTCGTTTTTTGGTTTTTTGAGTTTAAAAGAATTTAGAAAAATTCTATTTAGGAAAACGAAAACTGCTACGTTTATTTCTCTTCCAGAGATGAATCGAGTTTATCAATTGTGAATTTCTAGTACTGGTCATAGGCATCCGTCTTGGGTAGATCAACGGATATTTTATCTCATAACTTATTGGTCTTTAAATTTTTAGACATTTTTGAGAGTAGAGTATTAAATTATGAGGTATTCTAGTACTAAAAGTTACTCTTGCTTTAAGTCGGCAAATACGCCGTTTTTTTTTTATTTTTTTAAAATTTTTTTCAAATTCAAATACAAGGTGTACAATATAAAAATGGGTGGAAATTGCATTTTAGTGCATAACATGCATCCAAAAGTCCATAAACCTGTCAAAATCAGTGTATTAAGGGCAAAATTTTGTTATTTGGGAGGTTTATGGAGTTACGAATACGCAAGCAGAACCGACCTCCGAATCACCTAGTGCCCAGAGTTGCTGCTAAGGCACGTCATCTAGAGTTTCGTGGGATATCGGCAGTAAATTAAAGAAAACAGATTATTCGAGGGTTTTTGGGATGGCCGAACACGAATATGACATTACAACCGACCCTCGGAGCACCTGGTGCCTAGGGTGACTGATCTCGAATTTAGAGAGTTTTTGGAGGTCGATTCTGATGGCGTATTCATGTTCAGCAACCACAAAACTCCTCGAGTAATCTACTTGCATCACTTTAGTGTCTGAAAGCCTCGAAATTTAAGAATATGGCGTGTATATTAGTCACCCCGAGCACTAGGTAAAGATCTGTTCTAATGTGACATTCTTGTTCAGAAACCCCAAAAACCACCTGAGTAATCTGTCTGTATCAATTTACTGCCGAAATTAATATATAAATATGGTACAGAAAATGCTTAACAAATAAAAAGGTACCATAAAATACCATTTTATTATAATACTAAAATACAGGGTGTCCCATTTAAGAAAACTCAGAAAATACTCATTCCGAGTTTCAACCAACCCCGTATATTAAAATTAAACATTTTGGTATACTATTAATAACTGACAATAGTAGACTATATTAAAAATCGTTTAAACATAAATTAATACAAATTTGGATATCAAATCACTAACAATATGTATAGGGTGTGAATGTTCCTACAAAATTAACAAAAAAACGTAATTATATTTTAAACTACCTCGTATAATATTTCGAAACACTATATTTTATTAAAGAGAACATCGAGTAGAATCCAAAAATGTAAAAATATACAGGGTATTCCATTTAAAAAAACATAAATTTGTGTCACCCTGTGAAAACGGGTAGCCCTGTATATTAGAAAATACTGTTAAATCGTAGTCCTACCTGTGGACCATGTTTTACCTATATAACTTTTTTCGTAACTTTTTTACGACAAACGAGTAATTGGACTTTGTCACACTAATGCTCCACCCTGTATACAAAATAACCATAAAACCATCCTGCCTCTTTGTAAATAGACTTATAATAAGATTCTTGAAACATGTGCAAAATGGCATGACTCAGAAAATCGTTGACTTTTTCACGAATTTTCTTACAAATCTAGGACTCCTGCCGTCTTACAAGAACCGTTCAACCTTCCTGCCGAGTACCGAAAAGGTATTGATTGTATTTGAGTATTATAACTTTTTAAAGGCAGGACTAAGAAAATCACGGAATCAGGGTGAAAATTTTCCGCAGAATTTTCCAAGGGACAAGTATACTTAAACATTAGGAGACGTCATGCCAATATTTTTTTTGATCATTTTGAAATAAATATGTTTATTTTTTTAGTTGGCAGGACCTAGAAAATCATGAAAATTTCATTATTTTTCTTACATGTTTGTATACATATATACTCCGTTACCCCGTTTGCAACCCTCCTGCCCAAAAAATTTTCTTCATAAAATCGATAGTATCCTGTCTATCTACGGATATAGCAGGACTTAGAAATTCATCGCAAAACCCTATTTTTATTTTTTGGAAAAATCTAATTTTTACAGGAAAATGTCACAGGAAATTTGTGGATGTTTCCACAGATTGTAAGTACATCGTCTACACTTCCAGTATTGCAAAAGGCAGGACTTAGAAAATCGAGGCTGAACTTCTGTATAATATCTCCCAGTCTTTAATGTTTATATTCGTTAATGGCTCTCACACTAAACCCATGATACTATAAATAACAAGATAATAATGCACATCCGGAAGTCGTGACGTAACTGGAGACCGGCAAGTTCGTAATGGTTCGTAATCATTCGTTATGTCCGATTACTTTGAATTGTTCGCGGTTGTATTTTATATTTTATCTTTGACAGTTATTTTGACTGGAATCTCGACACCTAATTCTTTTCGAATACATTGAAGTTTAATTTTATTTTGCTAATTAAATAATTTCATCACATAATGCATACAAATCCCATTCAACTTAACAAGAATTCAAATTCAACTTCCGGTCTCCAGTTACATCATCAATGCGCGAGCTCGGACGTATTTGCGCTACGGGAAAATACTATCTCTTTATTTATAGTATCATGACTAAACCTACTGAAATCGCGAACTTCATATTTTTTGACATACATACGTTGTATAGAATTGATAACATATGATATCTTATGATTGCATCGTAGTTTTTAAACCATGCAGAACTGTCTATAAAGAATAACTATTTTTCGTAAAATTAATAATAACGGAGTTACCATAAATAAAAATAATTTTAAGTCTCCATAATTTGATAAATTTTTTTTTCAATTGGAAGAGTTTAATTGCATATTATAACATAATTTTTAATTTTAAACAACTCTTCTTAATAAGAATTTTCGATGTTGTGAAAAATAAAGGTACTTTGAGCGAAATTCGTATTTTTTGACATAACTCTCTACCAGTGGTGGGCAAACTTTTTTAATAGGGGCCACAAAGTTCAATAAATTCTATAGGAGGGCCAGAATTATAGAAAAAATGCATTTTGTGTTAAAGCTATATTATGTATACTATCCATATGTTGATGGACCCTCGGCGGGCCAGATTAAATACATTCGCGGGACGGAATTGGCCTGCGGGCCGTACTTTGCCCACCACTGCTCTGTACGACTGAAAAATTTTAATATTTGATGATTGTATTTTAGATTTTACATCTTGCAGAACTTATGAAGAATAATTTTTTTCGTAAAATTAATATTAAACGATTTTTCCATATTGTGGTTCTAACTTAGAGGGACATATTGTAATCTCTTTCTCATAGGCATCTTTTAGTGCGTCACAGTTTTTCGATTTCTTTCTAACGCATTAAATTGTATGTGACAGAAAAAAGGCACGTTCGTGATTACAGACATTTATAACATTTATTCTAGTTATCGATAGATGGCGCTATAATCGAAAAAAAAAATTATTTACGAATTATATAATATATCTACGAATATAATCTGTACAATTTATAAGACTATACAAATCAAAGAAAATACCATTTTATAAATGCAATAAACACAATTGATTTGTTTTTATGCCAAATTGCAAATAAAATGTGACAACTGTCAGATTTAACTAAAAGGTCATGTTAGAATAAATGTTATAAATGTGTATTAGTGATGTAACGAATGTCATTTTTTGAACATATGCGAATATCTGCTATCGACATTCGCGGATGCGAATGCGAATATTCAGTTTTTTTAATTTGTTTCTATTTTTGTAATGTTTTCTAAATTTATAATGAAAAGTTAATTGATATTTAGTGTAAATCAATCTGAACCTTAAACTTTATTACATAATACCAAATAATAAAAAAAGTGAAGGCTGATAATGTGATTATACAAGGTTAAGTTCTATCTATCTATTGCCCTTCATTTGTTCAAAGTTGAACGTAGGCCTCCCCCTTATTTTTCCACTCTTCTCGGTTCAGTGCTAACGCTGTCGATCTGGTCCCTGCGTATCTTTTTAGGTCATTCGACCATCTCGTCTGTGGTCTGCCCCTTCCTCTTTTGTAGTTCCAAGGTCTCTAGTGAGTTATCGCTTCATTCCATCTGTTGTGTCCTGCATATTTCCATTTGAGAGTAGCTACATGTTTGAGGTTAAGTTACCTTTTCTTAATAAAAAAGATGAGAAGTGAATAGGTTTTGATTTTATTAACCTAATATTATTTTAAAATTTTTTTTTTCTGGTTTTCATATTCGCAAAACATTCGCACAAATGTCGCGAATGCGGATGCGAATGCGAATATTCTCGAATGCGAATACGAATATTCGTTACATCACTAATGTGTATTATCACGGACTTACCTTTTTCTATATCATTTGTGACGCACTGAAAAATGCCTATGAAAAGGATCATATAACTAACTTCGCTTATATTGGAAGACATCATCCGCGTTTAAAAATAGCCGCTGATATTCGAATACTGAGACCCACATCGAGTACGAGTACCTTAATAAACTAGCAACCGCTTCGTCAACTAGTATTCGAATACTTTGGCTTAAGTTCTCGAGGTATCTCAAGCACTTTTAGGAATCAGATACTCGTCTACTCTTGGTATTTGAGCACCCCATCACTACTATAGTAAAAGCCAGAGTTAGAATACAGTGTTAGTTTTACGGAATGCGCATGGATGCCGCTCATGTCGGCACAGTGGTAGGTACGTGTATACAACCGTAAGCAATTGTGTGCGCGTATATTCCAGTGCTATGATTCTTAATCAGGTCCTAATGCACCGCTCGGGGCAAACCGACAACGTGGTCGGCCATTCTCCGGTAAGAAATACATTGCCCTATGCTACCTGCACTGCATTCTAACTCTGGCTTCTACTTTAGTTTGTGTTACTCTTTCCATCAAGTTAACTGCTTCTACCTTATCTCTTCTACTTCTAGCTATGATATCGGCATCATATGCAAATGCTAATAATTTGTACAAATTTTGTTCTTTTAGTTTTGACTCTCTGATGCTTTTCTCCAATGGGATAAAAAAATACAGGTCAATGCATCTCCTTATGATACACCTTTTCTAACTTTGATTGTATTGTTAGTTCGTTCTTGGTTCAGATTTATTTTGCACTTTGTGATTTTTTTAATTATCGGTTGGAATGCTAAATTCTCTTTTGTCTTTAAAAATGTATTTAAATAATGTTTTTCATCATTTTACGCCTACGTTAATATAATAGCCACCATTTTTTTTTATTTTCGTCTGGTGGCAAGGAACTATCCTTAACATACAACTCATAAAGAAAGCTTTTCCAATTTTTTTTTAAACTCTCCTGCTTTATATTGGCTTTATACAGGCAATGATCTTGGAAATGGCTCATGCTTCTCAATTCATACATTTCTCACTCCTTCAACCATTGGCGAAGTTTATTGGTTATTAGAATTACGAAATGTTTTAAACACACAAAGGAATTCCAAAAATCTGCTGATAAATCAATATTAACATTTAGTTAGATCATGTTTACACTAATCTTTATTTTTTAATATCATATTATATTCAAATATTAGTCTATTATATTTATTATGTTGATATTTTTTTTAGGTTAAGAGCAGATGCAGTGCCATCATAATGTCTGGCTACAATATACATGGATTTTTGAGTATTAAGGAGACCTTACAAACACCTCATGGGTCTAATTTTTAGCTTGCCACAAAAGCTTTTCTGCCGAAGATGCAATTTTAAGTTTGGTCTTTTTTATCGGATCGACACTGATGAATATGCAATATGTATACGACAACAGGATTAAAAAGCAGAAATAGCATCTTGTGTTAAGAAAAAAAAAGAGACATTGGCGAGTAGTATTCAAAATCTTTATCTAATGTATAAATGTAGTAATCTACTCCCTAAAGTATTGTTAATATTAAATGTTGTTTATGTTGTTTTTGTATTGCTTTTTGCACCCAGTTCCAGGTTTATAAAGTTTTGATCCAAACGTTCAAGTAGTAGATATGTTACCAAGATTTTTTTAAATAATATTACGTTAGTATCTGCTTTATGTTTAAAAAATCGAATGATATAATCACACAAAAAGGAGCATAGAAATAAGTACTCTGCCAAACAACTTTGCCAGTACTCACGAAAATATATTTATTCAATTTTTATGACGAGAATAATGGTAGATGAACATCGAGGATTTTCAACACCAATTTATTTATAATAATCATTAGGATAGCATTGACTTCAAATTTGAAAAGTCGATTTATGATTATTATAAAACAAAAAAATTGGAATTGTATTAAGAATATTCTACAAGATAATTGAAAAGACTAATACTAAATCTACATCTGATACTAAAATAATGGCACTTATTTCCTGTCGGGCAATATCAGATTGTTACTGTTTTGAAAATGATTTATGGCTCTTGAATTGACAGTAGAAACATGATCAAATAAAGAATGGTTTTTCAATTATAAAGCCCAATAAAAATATAACAATAAATTAATACAGAGTATGTAAACGGAAACGAAATCTTATACATAAAGAAAACATAAAAATTATTCATATAAAAATTTAACATCGCTCCTAGAGATCGTCCAAACGATTTTTAAAGTTGTTCACTGTTGGAGCTAAAACAACTTTAGTAGGGATGCTGTTGAGTGAATGAAAATTTCCTCTGCACAACTTGAGGGGGCGTCGTCTTAGTCTTTCATCTGTGTTAAGAGTAAATAGATGAGATAAGTCCACCGCAAATGCATTGTTTAACACTCATAAGTCACTATTAAATCACCTCTCGGTCTACGATCACAAAACTTCGGTTTGATACTCAAAGCCAGTCTTTCCTCGTATGACGGTCTTACACGACCGAAGGGTAAGCGGGTAGCGCGACGTTGAACACTTTCTAGTCTGTTTTAATCACCAGTAAGTTCGGGACACCACACTGGCCCTGCGTACTCGAGTATTGGTCTTATAGTCTTATAAAATTTCTAAAAAAAACTGAGCTGAAAGACTTAAGAAAAATAATTTTTTGTTGGCTTGATTACAGATATAATTTATATGATTTGACCAGCTTAAGTCTTCTATACAATCACACCTTAAGTCTTTAGGAGAGTCAACCACAGTGAGTCTGATTTTATTTAATAGATACGACACTACCGGATTGTTTTTTCCAATATGAAGGACGTTAATGGGTAACGCCCATATGGAACACCAATCAGCAACAGAGTTTAGATCAGTTTGAAAAGAGTTGTAGTTTGTTAGTGGGTTTACGTAAAGTTATAATAGTCCAGCCATGGAAAAGAACTGAATTTTTAACGCTGAAATGTAGCTTTTTGTACAAGCGTAGGAATACCATGGATGTACTTAATAGTTATGTCTCTTTCACCATTGTTCTTTCTGTCGGAAAGCTCTTGTCTGAGATCAGTTAAACGCTGTTGTTGGGAAGGGGTTTTTGTTATCAATAATGGTAATATTTTTAGTTGAATTATGCTCAACTAACTTACGCTTGTTTCTAAGTATATGTTTGGCGTCATATTCGGTAAAACAACTTTTATAGACCGAGAATATTTAGTAAATTTACCAAAACGAAAGTGTGTGAGGATGAGACTATTTACCAAAACGAAAGTGTGTGATAGGATGAGAATTACTTGAAGCCACTTCAAGAATTTCGGGTATTTTAATTTTGTCATTTAGTTTCTAAATGGTCGTCTATTTCAGGGATACCACGCAAGATAATTTTAGAGCGATTCATGCGATCAAGTGCTTCACTAGCGACTTTATCAAAAAATGTTTTTTGGTATAATTCGTTAACAGCATCGAGATTGGATTGTAAATCCTTGATATTTTGTTCTAAGGAACCAATCTTATCCCAAAAATCCTTTTTCATTGACTCAACTAAACCCTTTATATCTTTAAATCGATCCATATTGTCACTACAACTATTACAAACTATGAAAAGTCCAGTAGAAACAACTTGAAGCTGTTGTTTACATCCATCGCATTGAATCAGCTGTTTGTCGCGATCAGTGAAAGGCTTGGAACAGTTCGCACATATAACCATAGTTGTAGCAGGTTTAAAATGTAAACAAGACTTAACAAGAACTTCTTAATAACACCTAAGTTAATGTGCTAATTACACACAGAGGTTATTTTTATTATTTATCGAATATTAAACAGTTCGCAAAAAATTGTACTACGGGTCCAAATAAGGATTGTTATGGACCTACACCGTGTGGTGGATACGGTGTTGTCTTTCAGCATTACGGGGTACTGATTTCATATCTTCCGCCAATCCAATTTTTTTCGCAAAAGTAGTAGCATCTTTGAAAATGTCTTTTGTTACTTTTTCGGGTTTTTCACGGTTATTTTTGATTCGTTTTAAAATACGACCAATATGCTGGGATGTCTGAACCGCATCCAAGGAGACTGATTTGAGCACGTTTACTGTGGGTTCTAAAAGAGCGAAATATTTGGCTATCAACACAAGGCTAAAAATAAACGAAACTTTGGAAGCTGCAGCATGGAGCTGATACGCACCTTTAATGGTCGTAGTATTGCCATCTCGAAACAGGGTTGGAATGAGATGGAAAGAATACTTTGAGGAAAACCTAAACGCAGACAATGGAAATGATCAAAACGAGACAATATATTTTACGGCGGAGCAGCACATTGAAAATCCAAGTTATGAAGAAGTAGTTCAAATAATAAAGAAACTAAAAAACAGTAAAGCACCAGGAACGGACGGAGTTACGGCAGAATTGTTGAAATATGGAGGACCCGAACTCTGGAGAAGAATTCATTACCTGATAAAGTTGGTATGGACCAAGGAGCAAATGCCGGAGGAATGGGCAGTTGGTCTTATACAGCTAATTTATAAAAAATAAGATAAGAGGGAATGCCAGAATTACAGACCAGTTACAATGCTAAATGTAATATACAAAATCCTTTCTGGCATTATCTATACTAGATTGTCAGAATACTCTGAAAATATAATTGGTGATTATCAAAATGGATTCAGACCAAATAGAGCCACTACAGACAACATATTCATACTTAGAACAATACAAGAGAAAGCTTATGAATACGACTATGAAACTATGAAACTATATAATATGTATATAGACTTCAGACAAGCTTTTGATAGTGTGAAAAGAGACAAAATGCTGGAAGACCTCCGAAATCTAGGTATACCAAAAAAATATATCAGCCTCATAAAAATGACGTTGAAGGGTTCAAAAGCCGCAGTTAGAGTAGATGGAGAACTGTCTCCCCTGTTTGACATCAACATGGGGGTGAGACATGGAGACGCACTTTCAACCATGCTGTTCAACCTAGTTCTTGAAGCAGTCATCAGTAACCGGCCATATAAACACCAAAACAGTACAAATTACTGCATATGCAGACGATGTCGCCATTATTAGTAGAAGTAAGACACGACTAAGGGAAACGTTTAAGGAAATTGATCCTGAAGCACAAAAAAGAGGGCTTAAAATAAACGAAAGAAAAACTAAATACATGACCGTCAAAAGAACTCTTGAGAATGAAAATAATATAACAATAGGCAACTATAGTATTAAACGTGTGGATGCCTTCACATATCTGGGCACAGAAATCAATCAGAAGAATTCCGTAAATAACGAAATTAATGCACGTATTTCCAGTGGAAATCGTACATACTATGCTAATAAAAGATTGATGACGTCGAAATTATTAGACAAAAGAACCAAAATGACTATCTACAGAACCTTGATTAGACCCGTAGTAACCTACGGTTGTGAAACCTGGGTAATGACTAAAAAAGATGAAGCCCAACTCAGGATATTCGAGAGAAAGATACTGAGAAAAGTATATGGCCCTGTGCAAGAGGAAGACGGCACATGGAGAATCAGGAGAAATGACGAGGTTAATGATCTGAATGAGGGGTATGACATTGTAAGATTTGTGAAAAGTCAAAGACTGTCATGGCTGGGACATGTTCAGCGACAAGAAGACACGAAGACGACAAAGAAGATGTTACAGTGGAAGCCGGTAGGAAGGCGGAAAAAGGGAAGGCCCAGGACGAGAT
The DNA here is from genome assembly GCF_917563875.1 of Diabrotica virgifera virgifera. Taxonomy (NCBI): domain Eukaryota; kingdom Metazoa; phylum Arthropoda; class Insecta; order Coleoptera; family Chrysomelidae; genus Diabrotica; species Diabrotica virgifera. Next base: position 91,544,115 of record NC_065451.1, on the reverse strand, counting down.
GGTTGGATGACGTGGAAGACGACCTGAAAACCATGAATATAAGACAATGGAGGAGAAGGGCCCAAGAGAGATCTGAATGGAAGGACATAGCCAGACAGGCAAAGACCCATCCAGGGTTATGATGCCAAAAGAAGAAGAAGAAGAAGAATGTGAGAAAGGGTATCATCACAATACTGTATGAAATTTAGCATCCTGCACGCCTCAGTTTTATATATAACACCGACTAAAAATGTTGTTTTCTGTATTTTCACAGAAATCCAATTTGTTCGATACCTAATGGACAAGGAAGGTGAGCAAGTTCTGACTTTGAAATTATTGAATCACGTACAAAACAGCGATTCCACCACCTCTTGAACCACGGTCTTTACGAATTATTTTAAAACCCGGAATGTATACACTCTGATCTGAGACACCCGAAGTCAACCAAGTTTCGGACAGGCAAACAATATCAAAGTTGTGATCATTTACCAGATCTAAGAAAACATTAAATTTTGGAAACAAAGAACGGATATTAAAATGAGCTAATTTTAGCTTTTTGTTACACATACTGAATTCTAGTTTTAAGTTGCTCAATTTTACCTAGTAAATAACCACAAACTGAACTGTTTGCAACATGAACTGTATATAAATTAAGTTTGTATCTTAAGTTTAACGTTTTACAATTATTACAACACATAGTCTGACTGGTACAATCTTTCATTTCATGAGATTCAGAACATTTCGGACATACTAAGTTACTAAGACAATCTTTTTTCTGGTGACCAGCTTTGCAACATTAAAACATTTTACAACATTAAAGTGTTCACTAACATAACATTTGACCCAGCCTATATACAGAAAACTTCTTTCTATTACCACTTTGTATAAAGCTGGTGAAACCTCTAACACCACGTTGAAACGCTCCTTAAACTTAACTTTTGTTACTATTTTTATATCCTCATTTACGTTGAGATCATTTAAAGTAATAAAGTAATAAGGTCTTGCAAAAAACTTGTTTTTTCCAGAGAGGCAGCATTTACGCCACGAATCATTAATCTCGAATTCTTTAGTTCAGTAACAGAATAAGTATTTCCTAATTGTTTGGTAAGGCACTTTTAATTTTTCTAAAGACATTGCGTTGCTACAGTTAAAAAACTCAATTTTTTACCAACTTAGTACTATCGACAGTAGCTTTTGTAGAAGAAAGATTAATTTTCGATTTAATATCGCTGTATATTACCTGTACGTTAGCAATATTTTGGTTCGTTGACCTTACAAGCAAAACATAATCACAGAAAGTTTTGTTTATTTTCAAGACACCCGAGTAACTTTTTGCTGGCCTATCACTAATTGGCAAAAATGAACTGGTAGAATTAAAAGGTTGTACTTGAAAATCGTCACTTACCGTCGTTTTTGATTTAAGCAGTTTATTTGTGTATTCAACAAGATAAGACACTAGCACTGGAGAACTTGGATTTTGTCGATAACGTGACAGGAACCAGTAAACATGGTGCATTGCTACCACATTCTTTTCGTGTTATCGTATGTGGTCCAAGCGGATGTGGAAAAACTAATGCTTGCTAGCATTACTGTTCGGCCTACATGGCGCTAAATTCAAAAATGTTTACGTTTATTCACAGTCGTTGTTTCAACCCAAGTATCAGTTTTTGAAGGAAGTGTTGGAAAGCGTGTGCTGTGAAAGAGGTGGGCTATTTTCCATTTAAAGACAATGATGTCGTAATAAGTCCTGGCGAAGCTAAACCAAACTGAGTACATATTCATATTTAATGACGTATCTACGGATCCACAACAAACAATACGTGAATATTACTGTATGGGTAGACATAAATATATCGATTGTGCATACATATGTCAATCATACAGTCGAGCAGACAAACAACTTCTGCGTGATTATGCCAATCTTATTGTATTGTTTAAACATGATGAGCTCAATTTAAAACATGTCTTTGATGATCACGTTTCACCTGACATGACATTTGTCCAATTTAAAAAAAATTGTTCCGAATGTTGGCAGGATAGGTATGGTACGTTCGTCATTGTTAAGGATTTCGATATTTCTAATGGAGGATATAGTTTAGGCTTCGACAAGTTTATAAAATTGTAGTTATGATCGAAACACACGCATTGTATAACATGTTAGACAAAGAGGTAGCTGCACGCAAGCGTAAAGTTGCTGAATTAGCTCAAGTCATTCGCAAAAAGTATTTGGAACTAAAACTAGGTAGAACAGAACAAGACGACCCGCTAAACTCTTTGAACCCATAGCCAAACCTCTAAAACAGCGGTTCTCAACCTTTTTGAGTGATGTACCAAGTACATCACCCAATAGTAGTACTAAGTACTACTATTTTAATTTTTCCTGTGTTTTGTGTACCAACGCCAATAATGATATGTACCACCAGTGGTACATGTACCACAGATTGAGAACCTCTGCTCTAAAAGATATTGCACAATCCTCAAAAACGTCACATTATGCTATCACAACGTCACAAGTTTAGACACGTCAAAAAGGAAGAGGTGAAAACAGAAGAAGAGATGAAAAAATAAGACAGCGATGACGATATATTTTCCGATGCAGCTTCAACGTATCAAGCTAACGAACATGAAAATGAAGATTTAAAAGAGTATAAAGAATTATTAAATAATACTGAAGTTCATCACAATTCCATAGGCCATCTTAAAGGTGCAACTGCAGAAAAATATATTAAACCGTTGTTTAAACCTAAAGTAGCAAAGAAGCAATCACCACCAAAAATTTGGTCTACTACATTAAGAAACTGTCTTTCGAATGTCTAGAAAAAGCAACTCGTTCACCATCGAAAACTCGGTCTGCTACATTAAAGAAACCTTCTTTCGAAGGTCTAGAAAAAGCGACTCGTTCACCACCAAAAACTCGGTCTACTACATTAAATAAACCTCCTTTCAAAGGTCTAGAAAAAGTGACTCGTTCACCACCGAAAACTCGGTCTACTACATTAAAGAAACCGCCTTTCGAAGGTCTAGAAAAAGCGAATCGTTCATCATCGTCAACAACGTTAACTTCATCATCTACCTCCAAAGGATCAGGGCTCGTCGCTGCTTCTCATTTGATCTACAACGATAATCCTATTGAATACGTATATTGGAATGATCCAAATGAACTATATGACAGACTCAAATTGTTAATTGCTTCCCAAGAAGCAGGAAACACATCTCACAGTAACGAAATTGTTGCCATTATCAACGAATTACGTGAAGTACGTGTATTATATATTAATGTTAGGTCAGATTAGACATTATTTCCAATATGAGTGTTGATAAGTTTGGTTGTCATCATTATCGTTCTAATGAACAAGCTGTTAAAAAGCTGCGTGAAGGATTCAAACAATCTATTTTAGATTTACAAAATCAGACACGTGCAGTAAATAAGGATATTAAACTAGATACTCCTGTAGCAGGTATACATATTTTCAACAAGAATTACGTAGATGACCACACTGTAAATATAAAAATTTTTTTGCGATTAATTTGATGCGAAAAGAATATAGTTCAAAAGATACTCAACTTTAACAAAAAAATTTCAGACTTTCAAAATTCCATCGGTAAGATTCAAAGCAATTTTAATAACAAAAAGTAATGAGTTATCTGATAGAATAAACTGGTTGTTTCGAAAATATCTGATTTAACAAACGAAATGAATGATTTACAAAAAGCAATAAGTGACCAGAATGCAATAAAACAAGAAACTACAAAAGACTTTGAATCTGTTCACACAAAAGATGAATGATTTTTTCTATGCAGATGAGTATGATCCTATCGAGTTTCAGTGTGGAGACTACTGCAAGATACGACAATTGGTGTTGGATGCAATCAAGTTCCTTGTCATTGAAAAACAAGGTGGGCAATACTATTTAGATGAAACTGATGTCACGCAAATTCTACAAGTACACCACAGTATAGTGACTCATCACATATCGTTGTTGGAAAATTTAAACTTCATGCATATTATACAAATGTTATATATTTTTTGCAACAGAATTTTTGTACAGATACTAGTTTATCTGGTCCGTTTGAAGCTATAACTGCGTTTTGTGAAATTTCTCCACCAGATACTTTGTTAAGCCATGCGATGAGAGAATAACTCTTCATGCTACTATAACTTCTGATCTACTCACAATAAAATCCTGGTCCGATTCTAATTTACTCTGTTTTAACGTAGATAAAACAGTAGCTTTATCAGATAAAGTATAAATACGAATAAAAATGAATAAAAATGGTGTACATTTTTATTTTATAGTAGTATTACTCCGTGGAGTAACTAGGTGCATTTTCCGTTGGAACTTTACCAAGCTGCAGACGGGGGTTGTGAATTGCATAGTGTAGAATTCCTTCCCTTTTGTCTTCACCACAGCATCCATTTGGCTTGCAAATTGTAGAAGCCTTGGAGGTTTCACCATGGAAATGTGCCAATAAGTTTTCAATTTAAAAATAGTTTAGTAATATTTTTAATATTTTTCAATATTATTAATGTTGCTATTAGGATTGAAAAACTGTATCTTTCAATTGCCAGATGACGCTAGTCACCTAATCCATTCACGTCAGTTGCAGTGTGGGACTAATATGTGTCAAAAAATTTACTGGATTAGAGAAAGCAACCTATGCATTCTCTGAAGAGCCTCTAACAAGAGGTGAAATCGTCGATAAGAGTGCTGGTTGCGCTCTCTAATCTAAGTAAAAATTAAGACATTTTTGGCCTCGCATTGCAACTAAATAAAAATGGTAGCACATCCTATAAAGGAACTCTTCAACCCTTACCTCTTCATAACAGCCAGATCAGTATAGTTGATTCTGTAAAGTTTCTTGGTATTTTTTTAGATAGCAACCTTAAATGGTCCCTTCATATTGATGTGTTAAGCAAGAAACTATCCTCAGCTTGCTTTGCAATAAGATCTGTTTCGAAGGAAATGAATTTAGCCTCTTCCAAAATAACATAATTTTCTTTGTTCGACTCCCATCTTCGATATGGTCTTTGTAACGGTCCACCCGTTATAATATCATTTTTAGCTCTTTAATTATTTTTATAATTATTTTCTCTTGACCTCCCAATTAATTTCTGTAACTTTCTCGTAAAGGACCACTTACGTGACGTCACACGTCGGCGTCTACTGAACATACTTATCGAATCGTTCCGTGACATTTAATTCATGTTCTGTGGTCGTTTGAGGTTCTCCTCTTTGAAGCAGAGAGGAAGGACCGACACTTGACTTGTGGCTGTAAGATGGGTAGTTGGTACCATAAAATGGCGGTTGATTTCTATTATAATTATTTTATTTAACATCCAGCAATTTTAAAGTGAAGTGAAAAGTTACCACAAATGGTTTTCTGCAGTAGGGAGACATGTGGGTAACACCACTCCTTCTGGAATTGGAATAAAAATCACCGGTAATAAAACCTTTTTTATAATAATTTTTTTGTTAGTCTTGAATATTAAAATATTAGTCCCATTGTTAAACTTTCTTAGTCCATTGATTAGGTGAAGTTATGTAGATTATTTCGATTTTTATTTAATATCCATTAAAGAGAAATTATAGGTATATTAACATGTTTTGGGTTTTTACATAACCAAACATTTCTGAAGTCCTCAAATTAATATTGGAAATAATTATCATTACTTCTCTGTACGTTTTAAAGTGATTGAGCATCCAATATATTTATAAATTGTCAAATAACTACCTTTTGCCTGGTTTCATACCATTTCATGAAGGTATATAAAATAACTACGTAAACTACGTACTATAACCATTTGGTAGAAATCTCATGTGAGTTGTACCCTATATGTAAGTAAGAGGTGCTTATGTAATTTTGTAACAGGTAACATTATTGTTGTTATCTCAGATATAGCATTTGTATAACGTATGTCATTTTAGAGTCACATAATATTAAATTTGGTTTAACTCAAAGATTGTCAAAAATCTAGGTAGTTATTTTTAATAAATATTTATTTACTTTGTATATCATTTATTTTTATTATTTCTTTATGTTCATTATTACTGATTTAATATATTTAATATTTGACAGCAGTGTAAGATACCTGGGAGAATGATCGAAGATCATTTTCTTGGCGCCCATGATTTGTTAGTGTTATTTAATTTGTTCTTCTTTGACAATTATTCTCCTTTATTTATTTTCAGAACATTATTCTTATCTTAGTATATACCTTTTCTAGTCATTATTATCTACTTTGAGCTACTGTTCTTCGACAGGCATGCAAACGAGCCGTATCCATCCTTGAGTGTCAAGTTGTTCTCTTGCATCTCTTGCTAGCCAACTCCATTTAATTTGCCTCTGTCTCTTCCCACTTCTACCTCTATCCCATTTTACTTCCCCTTTCTTCCACTACACTATCTTATCATTATTTATATATATCTAGCTTACAGTTACTTTCTTTTTCCTTACTTCTGTTGGAGTTTATCACTCTCTTTACTTTCACTCCAACAGAAGTTCCTTTTTATCTTGTTTCATCTTCCTTTTTGGGGTTGTGGTACAGCCGCCCAATCCGATGTTATTTTTAAATTACAAAAAAGAGTAATAAGATATCTGTTTGGCCTCAGAAGAACAACACATTGCAGAAGCTACTTCAAAGATCACAGGATTCTAACACTACATTCTTTATATATTTTAGAAACTGTTTGCTTAATTCGTAAACATCTACATGTCTTTCCAGCAAGACCTAGACATGACTATTCCACCAGAAATTCTACCTTTAATATCTATTTACCGATCCCGCCCAGTGAGTTAGTAAAGAAATCTATATTATATTCTGCAAAAAAACTATACAACCATCTCCCTCTACAACTTAAATCTGCAACATCTTTCCCCAAGTTCCGTAAAATGACAAAAGCCTATTTATCTGAAAGAGCATATTCAATAGCAGAGTTTCTTAACCAATAACTAAGAAATTACGGCATTCTTATGTATAAGTAGAATCTTAATATATATTTGAGTGTCATATGCAGCAGCTTAACTTATTAAATTTTTTAAGGTAGATAACGCAATTTGCAATTTTCTTTTTAATTTTGCAATAGATTGTTACTGATTTTTATTTCACTTTTTTATGTTTTATTTATATTGACGATTTATATAATTTTAGTAAATTGTATTTGTTATTGTTTTTATTTATGATTCTTGTAAGCTTTGTCTATAAAATTGTTAAATTTTTCATGGCAATAAAGCATATTTCTATTCTATTCTAATATGGATATTATTATAAAATTAAAGTTGTAAATTTTTTTTTATTTAATGTCGTCCGAACCACTGGGTTTATAAACGACAACAATCGAAAATACATTATTAAAAATAAACAGTTATTACAATATTAAGTACATACATATGAACTAACAAAAAGCAAACCTGGAAAATTTGTGGTACAATTAAATGTCCTTTATTCCTATATCCGTTAAAAACTTGATGACGTTGTTGATATTTTTAACGTCTCCAAGAAGCTCAGATATGTCTCTGGGAAGGTTAAATTTACTTCTCGTTTGCTGGTATTTTTGACAGTCGGATAATATATGTTTAATTGTTACATTTGTTTGACACTGCTGGCAGAATGGAGGATTGTCTCTAGTTATTTTGTAGAGATGTGTATGACGGGTGTGACCAAGTCGGAGCCGAGTGAAGATAACTTGTTTTTCCTAGGTAAAGAAAAGGCCTGTTTTTGTACAGCGTTGCCTTTAATTTGTTTTAATTTTTCGGAACACTGCGACCACTTGTTTTGCCACGCACAACTAACTACGTTTTTAAGACACAATTTCACATCACCTGGCACAATTTTATTTAGATGAACTTAATCACTTGTTGCTGCTTCCTGAGCTAGGCGCTCCACAACCTCGTTACCGTGTACTCCAATATGGGATGGAACCCAGATTAATACGTGTTTGTTTTCCTTTGCAGCATGTTGAAGTTCTTGATAAATGTCTTTATGAATAGGGTTGCAGGAATATATGTTTTGAATGTCACCAAGGGCGTTCATAGAGTCCGTTATGATTGTGTAATTTCTCTGGTTCGATTTGTTAATGAATTTTAAAGCTTCAAGGATTGCATACAGCTCTGCATTGGAAATAGTCCAGTTGTTATGCAGCTTAAATTTAGCATTATGGGTATTGGAAAAAATTGCTGCCCCCACTCCGTCCGCTGATTTTGATGCATCTGTGTATATCTGTTGGTAGTTGCTAAATCTATCCATAATCTCTTTGAAATGATTTAATATTATGGTTGGATGGAATTCATGTTTATTAAATCTTGACAGATCAGTAATAATTCGTGGTTTATTTACAGTCCATGGAGGATCAGGGTTTTCGGCAGGATGGTATATGGTCGGGAATGTTATATGATATTTTTGCAGTAATCGGTTGATTCGTTCATAGAAAGGCGGATTGCATTGAGGGTGAGATGAGAAGTACTGATTAAAACGATTTGTATGCACATTATGATAAACTGGGTTATCTGGAGAGGATAGAACTTTACAAGCAAACGACAAACTCAAAAAATCTCGTCTAAATTCTAGGGGCGTTTGCCCTGACTCAGTACATATACTTAGTATGGGACTTGTTCGAAAAGCGACCAAAGCGACTCGCAATCCCGTATTTTGAATGACATCTAGTTCTTTAAGAACAGATTTCTTAGCTGAGTTATATACCACTGAGCCGTAGTCAATTTTTGATCGAACTAAGGATGAAAAAATTCGTAGAAGAGTTGATGTATCGCTGCCCCAGGAGATGCTCGATAGTGTCTTCAAAATATTAATACTTTGTTGGCAAGTACCTTTCAAATTTTTAATGTGACTTTTCCAAACCAATGTTTTGTCAAATGTAAGACCGATAAATTTTATTTCTTTTACAAAGATAAGATTCTTACCATTCAACGTTAAAACTGGATTATCTTCTTTTCGCTTTTTTGAGAAAAGTAGGCATTTTGTTTTTTCGCTAGAGAAGTTGAGTCCTGTTTTATCGGACCATTTCTGTAAATTATTTAATGTGCTTTGAAGGATTCTTTGGGTGGATTCTAGATGTGTTCCTCTTAGTAGGAGAACCATGTCGTCAGCATACAGTCTACCTTTAACTGGCTGTTGACATTGTTCCAAAATACCGTTGATTGCAACAAGAAAAAAAGTTACACTCAACACCGAGCCCTGAGGGATTCCGTTTTCCTGGATTCGAGTTGATGAGAGTGTTCCATTTGCTCTTACCTTAAATGTTCTGAGTTGAAGAAAATTTTGAATAAATTTTAGAAATTGTCTATTAATACCCCAGGAGTGAAGCTTTTTTATTATACCATATCTCCATGTGCAATCGTAGGCTTTTGTTATATCGCAGAAAATAGCTAGGCAGTGTTGTTTGTTAATGAGTGCTTCGTGAACTTCAGATTCAAGATCAACTAGGTTATCGGTGGTTGATCTATTTTGACGAAAGCCATTCTGCTCCGGGATTAGCAGTTTTTTGTTTTCTAGTTGATGAAGTTAGGGATATTGGTCTGTATGATTGGGGATCTGTTTTAGGTTTTTGAGGTTTGGGGATTGGTATAATATATGATTCTGACCAGGATTTTGGAAAGTAGCGTTGTTTCCACATTTGATTTAAAACATTAAGAAGGTATGATCTAGCGTTTGTGCTTAGTTTTTGGAGAAACATTGGTATATCATCCGATCCTGGAGAAGAGTTTTTCATGCCAAACAATGCATCGTCCAGTTCTTCTGGTGAAATTAGAGAGTTCATGTAGTCATCCGTGTTCTCTGCGACGATTAGCTCCTTTTCATTTCTAGATTTGTATTGAAGAAAACTCGGAGAGTAGTTGCTAGTGCTGGAATTTTGTTCGTAAAGGTCAGCAAAAATTTCTGTGATTTCTTCCGTTGAGGTAATTAACTTGTCATCATGTTTTAAAAAACTAATTTGAGCGTTTTGCTGTTTTCCAGATAGTTGGCGAATTTTTCCCCAAAATGTAGAAAAGGGGGTGGAGTTATTGATGGATGCCACAAAAGATTTCCAGTTTTGTTTTTTGGTTTGCTTAATCTTATACCGCGATTCGGCTCTTAGTTTTTTATATTCTATTTGATTTTGTGTAGTTGGACATCGTCTGAATTTGTTAAAAGCCCGCTTGTATTTTTTGATGGCTTCGTCACACTCATTATTTCACCACGGTACTGGTGTGTGAGTTTTTAGAGTTTTGGTTTTTCCCACTGCTTTGAGCCCTGCTTCCAATAGTACCTCGGAAAATTGTATATAAGTTAGAGCTATATCGGAGGTACTAGGGTCAGGAAGGTATGACAGTTTTTGTTCTACTTCATCTGAGAAGGGTGTCCAATTGGCCTGGTTTAATTTCCATTTTGAGAGAGGGGTTGTTGATGCGGTTTGGAAAGGACGGGTTATAAGGAGAGGAAAGTGATCACTACCGTACAAGTAGGGGTGGACTTCCCAATTTAAAGATGTTTGTAGGATAGGATCGCACATGCTCAGGTCGATAACTGAATGTTCTCCTGTTTGTATATTGAATCTTTTGGGTTCCCCTGTATTCAAGATGTTTAGGTTCTTACTGTCAAGTAATTGTTCTAGTATTTTTCCTTTTGATGATCGAAATTTGGACCCCCAGTACGGGCTGTGACTATTAAAATCTCCTAAGAGTATACGGGCAGATGGGATCTGTTGAAGTAGTTCCTCAATTACGGCCGTTGAAAAATTTTCACTTGGTGGGATATAAATGTTGCATATTGAGATTTTTTATATCACTATTAATAGTGACTGCAACAGCTTCTAAAGATGTATTTAAATGTATTACTTCTGTTTCGTAAATTTGGTTGATATATATTGCTACTCCACCACTTGCTTTATCTCTGTTGGTCCTGTTTTTGTAAAAGCATTTAAAACCTTTTAACCTAGTATGGTAAGAATATTTGAAATGAGTTTCTTGGAGGCAAATAACTGACGGTTTTTGTTGAGCAATTAGCTTTTGTAACATTTCACAACGGGTACGGTACCCGTTAAGGTTCCATTGTATTATAGATGTGAATGCTAAGTATTTAAGGATTCTTGTGAAGATGAGAGTTCGTTGTCCATTGGTGTCGGTTTATCGGGTTGATAAATTTGATGGTGTAATTTCCTTTTAATGTTTGTGGTTTTTGTTTTCAACTTTTTTGAGCTTTGAGGGTATATAGTGTCAAGATCATTAAGGAAACCTGGTACATTGTCTGTAAATGTTTTAAGAAGATCCAGTATGTTTGTATTTTGTGGAGCTACTTCAAAGAAATTTAAAGTTTTAATTAATATTTAATTGTTTAAATATATGTAAACAAACTTTGTTTACTTACAGCTTTTGTAGAATCAAACGTTGATCTGGATGAACTTGATTAAATCACTGTTTTTATTCACTACAGTAAGTTTTACTTTTGCGGTAAAAACTTTAAACTATATCAAAATTAGTTTTTAATTATCACCGTAATTAGCTATGCAGAGGACAGAACGAGAATCTAAAGTTGTAAATGACTTGGATAACTTTAGTTGTTAATAAATAGTATGTATATAACACTTGTGTTTTATTTTCCGGCGGCGGAGTATGTGGCCGGCACTGGTCTGTAAACATCATCGATTTCATTGTTAGTAGTAAATTACTGATTTAAAGTGAATTATTTGGAAATAATTGTGCTTTTGACTACAGAGGTATTTATAAATACTTAGTTCATCTCTATAAATGTTCGTATGCAGATATGAATTCTATTAATTAAAATTTGCTCTGCCCAAATTTGCTAACCTCAATTACAAATACGGTCTAGCAATCCTCTTTTTATCGCCTCATTACTTTTAACTGATAAGTTACCATTGGCGTTCCGACTTTATTGTTTCTAATATCATCTTGCCTACACGGATCGCTTGCAATTGTTGCAAACAATTATTTGAGGAACATTTAATGGTTACGTGTTGCGTATGCAAGGATAAATTCAAAGCGGACGCACTTTAAATAGCGGAAAAGGGTATGATTGGACTTGTGTTGGATGTAGAGCGGTAGGAAAAGATTTAAAGGAATTAAAAGCTCTAATTCTGAAACTGCAGAACGCAATTAAAGAGTTAAAAGAAGTAAAAAATACAAATTTAAATTCGCCAGACTTTGATTTCGAAGAAATGATTTCTGAAATATCTGAGCGGCAAAAACGAAAAAAAAAAATATTGTAATTTTTAATGTTCCCGAACCTGATCAACAAAAATCGATAGCGGCGCAGAACGAATCGGATGGAAATATTGTCAGAGATGTTATGGGTGTAGTGGCTCTTGACTTGTTAAACATTAACTTTAAATCGTATAGATGGGGCTATTTCACCAACAATAATATTCGTTCTATAAAAGTAGCATTTGAGAATGAATACACCGTAACAAAATTTTAAAAAACTACAAACAGTTGAAAACATCAAGACAATTTAAACAAGTTCATCATAGCAGCAGACCGCACCAAAAGGCAGATTGAACATTTTAAACAAATTAAGCAAGAGTTAGCGGACCGAACAAATGCCGGAGAAAACTGCCGTATTAAATACTTCAACAATATACCTAAGGTGGTACCTTTAAACTAAGTCCCCCCAGCAGCCTCAGTACTTGTGATATATCTATTTATTACCAGAACGTAAGAGGTCTCAACACCAAGATTGACTCTTTTATTGCAAATATAAGTGACTGTGAATACAACATCGTTGCACTCAGTGAAACGTGGCTAAAAGCAGATGTTAATTCGAGTGAACTGTTTACTAGTGAATATGAAGTATATCGCAGTGATCGTAAATTTAATCAACTCTAGATCTTTCTACTGGTGGAGGGGTGTTACTTGCTGTAGACGGAACTATTAAATCTGAACTGGTTAACTCTTCTGATTTTGATACAAATTTTCCAAAGGTTGATTTTTTGGTATGTAAATATCATCTAGCTTTTAGATCTTTTTTTGTAGCAGTTTTGTACATTCCACCACCTACCACAGTTGATGAGTTTGAACTCTTTTTAGAAGCACTAGAGAACTGGGATGTACTAAACTCTGATAAAGTTATTATACTAGGTGATTTTAATTGCCCAAATTTTGTAGTCAATAATCTAAATGACAGGAAAGCTGCTTCAGTAAAAAATTTATTAGCTTTTTTAAATATGAGGCAATGTAACAACATCTTAAATAACTACAATAGGATGTTTGACTTAGTAATTAGTAATACAAATTGTACTGTTTCTAGAGATTACGTGCCATTAGTAAACGAAGATCTCTACCACCCATCTTTATCCATTATAATGAGTGGGCTTCGTAAGAAATTTGATAATATTAACACAAATGTCAACAGTAAAACATATAATTATAAAAAAGCTAATTTCATATCTTTGTACAACGATTTCATAACAACTGATTGGCACTTTTTAATTAATTGTACGGACGTAAATACTGCAGTTCAACATGTCTATGATAAATTTTATAAAATTCTAGATGCCAATGTACCGCTTTTTAAAAACTTTAAGCATAAATATCCGGTTTGATATACTAGTGAAATAATTAAACACATCAAAGTAAAAGCAAAACTTCATAAAAAGTTCAAATCTACAAAATTTGTATATATTATTTATTATCACCAATTTAGTCGATTTAGGTCAAATATTAAGCAAGAAATTAAAAATGCTTACCAATCGTATGTACAAAAGATACAGTACTCACTACGAGATGAACCTAAATCTTTTTGGTCATTTATACATAACAAAAACAAGTCTTCAAGAATACCTGGTAGAATGTCTTATAACAATGAACAAATTGATAACCCCCAATCTATTGTTGACGCGTTTGGAAATTTTTTTCAAAGTGTATTTTCGCCTCCTGGAAATCAAGATCAGCACTTTGCTATTAATTTCGATCACAACATACTTTTAGACATTAGTTGTGAACCAATATCAGAAGAAGAAATTATACAAGCGGGTAAAAAACTGAAAAACAAGTTCACAAGTGGTCCGGATAAAATACCGTCCTTTTTATTAAAAGACTGTCTACCATCTTTGCTTTTGCCTTTGAAAGTAATTTTTAATCTAATATTGAAAACCTCAATTTTTCCAGATAAATGGAAAGTAGCAAAATTATGTCCAATTCATAAACAATTAGATCGGGCGAACATTAGTAATTATAGACCCATATCTATATTATGCAATGTCGCAAAGCTCTTGGAGACAATCTTATATAGTCGCATTTATCTGTGCACGAAAAATATTATATCTGTCCATCAACATGGCTTCATGAGTTCTAGATCAACAATTAGCAACTTATCAATTTTCAGTCAGTATTTGTGCGAAACATTAGACAGAAGAGGACAGGTTGATGTGGTCTATACCGATTTTTCCAAGGCCTTTGATAAAATTAGCCATGTCCTACTTCTTAGAAAGATTTTCTTGATGGGTTTTCCTGAGACTATCAACTTCTTAAGTCTTACTTACATAATCGTAATCAGTATGTTTGTTACAATGGATATAGTTCAGACACTTACCTTGCAACTAGTGGCGTTCCACAAGGTTCCAATTTAGGTCCGTTATTGCTCCTAATATTTATTAACGATTTATGTGAGTCCATAATGTTTGCTGACGATCGGTAAGTGAAACTTTATGATTCGGTATCCAATTTAAATGATTGCATTATGTTATAACAACAAATTGATTTGTTGCATAGGTGGTGTTTGAGCAATAGACTTTATTTAAACATAGCTAAATGCAAAGTCTTAACATTTAGTCGTAAAACAAATACAATATTCTTTTCGTATGTCATTGATAATACAATTTTGGAGAGAACTGAAACAATTAGAGATTTAGGGGTTCATTTTGATATTCATTTAACATTTAACGTTCATATTAACCTCATTGTAAGTCAAGCTTACCGCACATATGGATTTATATTTAGAAATTGTGGGAATTTTACTGATGTAACTGCGCTGTCGTGTCTATTTTTTAGTTTAGTGAGAACAAAATTGGAACATGAATCTCTAATATGGAATCTTATTTATGCTCAATATACAACAGCTGTTGAAAGGGTGCAAAAGAAATTCTTAAAATTTCTTAGTTTTAAAGTTGACGGCGTTTACCCTGCTAGGGGTTGCAATTATTTTAATTTATTAGAAAGATTTATCTTTGTCTCTCTAGAAAAACGTAGAAATCAGGCATCAGTATTGTTTCTACATAAGTTATTAAACGGTGGGATAGACTTCAGTGTTACTAAATCAATTAGATTTTTTTGTTCCGAGGCTTGCATCAAGACAAAATGAGACGTTTCTGTGCAAAAGAGCTCAAACAAATCTAATGTTAAAAGCGCCGATTAATATGATGTGTGCTAATGCAAACAAACTTTCATCTGTTTGTGACATTTTTTGTTGTAGTGTCTCGGAATTGAAAAACAAATGCAATACTTATTTGTAATTTCTAATCAGTTACCACATATAAGCATATAAATTTTCTGTCTTATTATCTCTGTAATATTTACCCATCTTTTATTCTTTTTCTTTTTGTTTTATTGTTCTACTTTAAGTTGCACAACCTTAGATTTTAAGTTCTATTATTATTTGTATTAAGCATGCAGTGCTGTTATAACTTCTTATTCTTTGTATTCCTCTGTAAATGGGAAACTGTTTGGGAATAAAGGCTATTATTATTAATATTATTATTTTCGTAATATATTTTCAAATGCGTAAAGAAAAAACAATACTGTACATTAAAGTAATTTTACTTATATACTTATATAATATCTTATTATTTACCACATCATGCTGTCGAGAAGCAAGAAAGTTTAACTACCAAAACCCGTATCGTATTTGACGCATCATCTCCCACCTCAACAGGGCTATCCTTGAACAATGTACTCAAGATAGGACCTACTGTAAAAAGCGATTTATTTTCTATAATATTTCGTTTTAGACAACATAATTTTGTTTTAACAAGCGATATTGAGAAAATGTATCGACAAATACTGATTAATCCTGAACAACTTAATCTTCAACGCATAATATGGCGAAATACTCCTACGGAAACACTCTCCACTTATCAATAGTAATACCACTAGTGATTCAATTTTCGCGATAAGTCTGTCGATTTACTTCTAAACGAAACTGAGTTGCTTGAAAACACCACGAGTCCGTAGGACGAGTGGTGTTTTCTTTAAGCAACTCAGTTGAGTTTAGAAATAAAAGACAGACTTATAAGATAAATTAAATCACGAGTGGTATTTTATTAGACTATTTCACGAACAAAGTGATAGGTCAAAAATTCAGTAGAATGAGAGGAAGGAATTTAATAATAATACATTTGATCTAGGTAACCCAAATCTACCCATTTTTTGAATAATTCACAATTAGTCATAATCATGAAATATTTATTATAACTATAAATAATTTGTTATAATTATTTTTTACCTATAACAATAAATAGTTGAAGGCCCAGTCTTTTAGAATGAATGCTAGTCTTTCGTTGTTATTTTCTGCATCTAATTTGTAGTTGCGATCCACACAGAACATCATAAATTGTCTCCATATATAAGATTTAGATTTTCTTGTGTTACTCGGTATATTTTCTTCAATGTTTTGGTTTATAACTTCGTTTGAAGTACCACCGAAACGACTCATTTTGACGTATACAGCTACAATAATTTTTTTGGCAAACGTCAAACTTTGCTTTGGGATCGGTATCCATGGTTACGTCGTTGAAAACACGAAGCTGATAGACCAATCAGAATTGAAAGACAGTTGGTGTTTTCGCGATAACACAAGCTGTCTTTGGTTTGTGATTGGTCAGATTATGTGAAAATTTTAAGATGAGTGAAATAGTCAGCTAAATACCGTAACTTACGGCATGGCATGTTCATCCTACCTAGCAACAAGGTGTCTCAAAGAAATATCAGTTTTGGTAAAAGACGATTTTGCAATTGAAAGTAATATATTAGAACTCGATACTTATGTCGACGATGTAGTGACTGGTGCCTCCACCGAGGAGGAATTAATCTTAATTCGTAAAAATCTAACCTCCATTTTAGGTTCATTTTGTTTCGTTTTACGGAAATTTGTCTCAAATAGTGACGCTATATTGCCTAACCTAAAGTTAGAAAACTCTAACGCTGAATATATTATATCAGACTCACCCAATAATAAGGCTCTTGGCATATCTTGGAACTCTCAAGCCGAGTCGTTTAATTTCAAATCTAAAATAAAACCTCCCTCAACTCTAGTAACAAAAAGAACGATCTTATCAACCAATAAAATAATTTGTAAAGTACACATTTTTGTTCGTCTCCAGATGGTATCAAATTTTAGTTGTTTTTATTAAGTGTTAATGGTAGCGTTTGGTACCAGAAGGACAGTAAAATTGCAGACTGCATAAATCTGTAAGTCATATTTTATTTCTATAATTGGATATCCCGAAAAATTACATTTAAATAAGATTGAAACATTCACTTTCCTAATTGTGTGGAATAAAAAGTTAAGTACTCTCTACAAAAAAGGTTATCAGTACTTCTATAATAATTATATTTTTAACAAAATAATAGTTAAGGTGTCCACACACGTATTTGAAGTAACTGAAAGAAATTAAAAATTATGAATGCAAGCGACGTAAATAAAATATTAACAGAAGTAACGAAAACGAGAGAAGATGTAGAATTCTTAATAAAATCTTTTAAAGAAGAAATTGATGGCCTCAAAAGAAGCATAGAGGCAACTGAAACCCGAATTATTCTGAATGTTGAAGGTTTAAATAAAAAAGTAAAAGATTTAGAGAAAGAAAATTTAGAGTTAAAAAGTAAACTTGAAAAAGTAGAAACAAAATCCAAGGAAAACTCAATTTTCATTTATGGATTAGAATTGAGCAAAGCAGAAATTTCTTCTAAATTCATTTGCGACAGCCTAAAAGAATTACTAGGTATTGATATTTGTTTGTCTGATATTAACAACTTTATCTGGTTCAAAAATTATAAAAATAACCCAATTAAACTAGAATTGGTTTCAAATATAAAGAAAAGAGAAATCCTTAAAAATTCCCATCGGTTGAAAGGAAAAAACATAAATATAACTCACGACTATACCCAACAACAAAGAGAAGAGCAAAAATTATTAAAATATCACCTCAAATTTGCCAGAGAGAAGTCAACTACTAGAAGCTACATTTGTAGCAGATGGATTTCTACTACAATGTTTTATAAATAATATCCATTAATTTTAATCCTATCCCAAGAAAAATATTTATTTTTCTAATATATTTTGGCGAGTTTATATATCTTTAAAATTTCCTAAGCCGCTCCTGTTCGAAATATTTAAAAGTATTTCGCAACATAGTAAAATCATAGGAAATTTCCTGTTTACTTGTATAAACATTTATTGTTCTGGAAGGATCCGTTGAAAAATCCCAGTATATTTCCCTTAAGTTTTGAGCGCTAAAAACCCTATGATATTATTGGTCAGAATTTTGAAAGATCCTTGAGTTTTAGTTGGCGATTGGTTAATATCTCGGTCGAGAAATGCTTCGGCTCAGCGCACGAAGAGAATTTTTCGAAAGGCAAGGTACGCCGCTGAAAATAAAGATAGTTCCAAAAACATGTTCGAAGATTAAACATCTTTTAGTATGGAACTCAACTAACAGACTCGCAGAAAGTCGCACTTTGCCGGCCTTAAAATGTTTTTCTTCTTAAGGTAGAAGAACTAAAGGATTTTTAACTTGTCAAGGAATATAATGACAATAGTTTCACAGCATTTTAATGGATATATTATTGTGAAACAGTTTTATTGTTACGCAGTTTATTTTGCCGGTAAAGAAGTGCGTGGTTTCCTGTTTTTATGATGTTATGGTAACATTCCTGTCCTTTGTGTAGCTGTTGCTATTTTTATGATGATATTATGGATTTATTCATGTTCCAGTAAGAATTCCCGTAAGTTCCTGTTTTGTAATGATTTGAATGTCTTCCCTCTCCCCAATCTCGAATGGAAAATTTTGAAGTTTCTAAGTGTGACATGGATTTTTGTTTTAAGGTATGATAATGTTTATTTTAAATAATTCACAAGTGGATATTAATGGTAAAGGTTTTACATAATTAAATATTTTGTTTTCAACATGGATTCTCGGAAATTTTATTGTAAAGTAAATATAAAATGGCAGTGACTTTTGACAGCCATGTCAAATTTTTGTTTTGGTACAGTGCTAAAAATAAGGTTAACAATTGTAAAACCATATATTTGTTTTTATTATTCATTTCTTGTTTGAGAACGTGTTTATTCTCAAAATAAAAATAAAAAGGTATAAAGGTTTAAATAAACATTATAAAATGTACACATTTTTATTCTTGTAACCTCTTTCTTCAAAAAAATTATTAACCAGATAACTAATACAAGCAAATTAAGTTTTAGAATAGAAGAAAATATAATGGCATAGAAGCCAATAAAGGTAAATGATAGCCCAGTATAACCCCAACGAGGAATCTACGATGAATGTCTCCCAGTTGATTTCCAGTAAGTACTCGATATGAGAATTTGAGGATTTTTCAAACGGCGTCCCAATTTGTTTAAATAGTAGGAAAGTCCTCAAGTCTGTGTAAGTATCCTTTGCTTATTTGGTTATGTAGTTAGTCTTCTTTAAACCCTCCTACCCCCCTTAACGAATCTACGACCTGCCAACGCACAAAAAATGAGCTGCCGTTCGCATGAAGGTTTGCGTGTCTGTTCCTTCTACTAGCCCCATTCTGACCCCCCAGTATCTCTATAGATAGTCTTTCCTTGATCCCATTTGAGCAGACATGTAAAAATGCTACACATTAAGGGCAACAAACTTTTTGTAGACGGAAGTTCTTACTTTATAGAAGACTTACAAGATACAGGGGAAAATCTACACCAAACAAATAGTGAGGCGAATACACCAACTATCCACAAGACCATTGAGGCAGAAATACCAGTATTTGAACAAAAACCAATAGGTACACCCAAAAACCAGTCAAATTTTATTAAGAGTACCAATATAAAGAAGAATATCGAGAAAGAAGTGAAAAATAAGTCTACAGAGAACCAGCTCGAAAAATCAAGTCATCTTACTAGGTTACGTTCATCTAATAAATAGTTGTATTTAATATTTTACGTCTATATTCGTTGTTAATACTAATATACCTACTTATCAAACTTTGAACATGGATCCATTCATACGTGATTATGATAATAATGAAATTAATGCCCAAACAATCAATGCAATAGCAGAATTTAATCAATTTAGTAAAAATAGTAATCTTCCCTTAAAAATACTACATATGAATATACGAAGCGTCCAGAAAAACTTTGACGAATGTATCCTTTTTTTAAATAAATTTACATCTGATTTTGAAATTATTATTTTAACAGAAACTTTACAGCTCTTTGATTGCAATATATTTCAAATACAAGAATACGAACTTATATATAGTAGAGGTAACTATAACAGAAATGATGGTGTTATTGTATATGTAAAACACAATTTAAATTATAAATACAACATTGTTAAGATCTCTGAAATGACAGCAATCGAATTGAGCCTTTACGGAAAAAGTGAAAATATTAAAATCGTATCTACATACAGATCACCAAGCTCATGCCCAAAATTATTTAATTTATGCCTTAATAATTATTTGCGTAAGACGATGAGGTCGGACATTAATATTTTTGCAGGAGATATTAATTTCGACTTATTAGTTGATGATGACTATGTATCGGAGTACAAAAATTTACTTAACATGTATGGACATGTATCATATATAAACCAAATTACAAGACCTCAAAGTAAAACGTCCCTTGATCATTTGTTTATTGAAAATTCACAAAAAAAATAAATACAAACTTAGCTCTTACATTTTTATATTTATATTTATTGCTCACCTATATCCATAAGTCCTCTTCCTCCTAAATACCGGGGTAATGTCGTTCATTCTACTGCACTTTTAGGGTGGTGTTTTTGTGCCTTTGTGAGGTGTGTTCGTACTTTTCGCTGAAGATTTTCTATATGCGTTTTTGTCCACTTAACAATACCAAATGAATAGCTAAGCGCGGAACAAGCGTAGGTGTTTAATGCCTTAAACAAATTTTTACTGTTAAGCTGTGAACGAAGCAGCTGTTTTACCCTTCTTATAAACTCAGTAGTTATCTCAGTTTTCATTTGCTTATGGTCAATTTTCCGCGCCTGCTTTACTCCAAGATATTTGTACATATCATTATCGCCCATGGCCTCGATGTTCTGGCCATTTTGCATATCGAATCCACCGGGATGTACCTTTCCTCTGACTGTATTCAAAACACGGCACTTGTCTAGACCGAACTGCATACTAATGTCATTAGAGAATGTTTCTACAGTTTTTAGCATCTCTTCTAGGTGTTCTCGAGTGGAAGCCATTAATTTCAAATCATCCATATACAACAGATGATTGAGCTTCGCTACCACAGTATTATTGCTTTTAATGCTAAAACCTGAGTCAGTGGAGTTTAATAGCTGGGAAAGGGGGTTCAAAGCTAAACAGAACCACAATGGACTCAACGAGTCTCCTTGAAACAGGCCCCGGTTGATTGCGATATTTTCGGTTTCGATAATGTTTTCCCCAGGTATTTGGAGGTGAATTTTAGTCTTCCAATCTCTCATTATATGCCTTAAAAAGGTCACTATGTTATCATCGACTTTGTATATTTTCAATATATCTATTAGCCATTCATGCGGTACTGAATCAAAGGCCTTTTTATAGTCAATAAAAGCAGTAAAAAGGTTCCTTTTTTTAGTGAATGCCTGGTTAGAAATGACTGAGTCGATGATAAGCTGTTCTTTGCAACCCATGGAACCCTTAGCGCATCCTTTCTGTTGAGGCTGTATGATATTGTTTAGAGCACAGTGTTGGTAGATACGCCGGGTTACACAGGATGTGACCAATTTATACAAAGTTGGAAGACAAGTAATTGTGCGGTACTTGGATGGATCTTGGGTGTTATTTTGATCCTGCGGATTAGAAATAACATGATTAATTAATGTTGATACGCACTCATGAATACTCCAAAACTTTTTAAGCCAGAAGTTCTGAACTCCGTCTGGTCCAGGAGATTTCCAGTTATGAAGCTCTTTGATGACATTTGAGACTTCTTCAGTCGTGAATGGTTCGTAGTTAGCAGTGACGTAATGGTGACAGTTGTGCGTCGTATCTTCTATCCAGCCAGCATTGTTGTTAAAAGCAGCTGGTGTGGAAAGTTGATTACCCCAAAACTCTTGAATTTCTTCTTGGCTTGGGTAAGACTTGTCGACACTTTCTACGGTGGAATTGAGTTTTCGATAGAACGCCTTCTCGGAGTTCTCAAAAAGTGCATTGTCACATTTTCGGTTGTTACTAATTTTATACCTTCTTAATCGTCCTGAATAGACAGAGAGTTTTTGTTTTAATGTATCCAGACACTGTTGGGCTGTGTTATTTTCTGGATCATATCTCGAGTTTCTTGCAGTGCTCTGTATTATTTCTTCAGCTCTCTTAATGACTTTTCTACTTGTTACACCTCTTATATATTCTGTGACTTGACCAATATCCCTACGCAGTAATTCAATTTTTCCGAGAAGTCTTTTTTCCCAGGGTGCAATTCTGTTACCAGTCCTTCCGTTATTAGTACCCCGTCGTGTTCTGATCTTAACGCCCATTACATTGGCAATTGCTGTTGCTGCACAGTAGATTAGCATATGCAGATACTCCAATGTGTGGGCTTCTACGACATAATTGGGTAGGACTTCAGTGTTCACAATTTGTAACAGCGCACCTAGTTTCTTACAAGAGTTTATTCGTAGTAGCGGTGGTCTGCTAAGTGGATTTGTTCCATTAAACTCTTGTACGGCACGAGCCATTTCGTTTTCTAGACTATCGCGCAACTCGTTGTTTTCCTGCTGTGTATTGTCAGGTTGAGTTTCTGGTATGGGAATCTCAGGAATCTGCTCATCAAGGCGCAATATATATTATTATTATCCCAGATTTAGCCATACGGCTCACACTCCCTCTAAGGGGAAAATTGACTCATCCCAGATACCTACGGTATCAAAAGGATTGAGCTCTGGTGGGACTCTTTCCGTGTTATCGAGCCCTAGGTGACTTGGAATGCAGGTGTATCTCCCAGAAATTTTCGTACGCATCTGGCCGTCGCGAGTAGTACAGCTTTCTGCATGGTATTATAAAGATGTTCATTCAGATCCAGCTTTTTTATGCTTTCGAAGAGGGTCTTCGGAATGACTCCAGTAGTAGACATAATAATCGGTATCGTGTGGGTACTTTCCATTCTCCATTGCCTTCGTATTTGAATTTCTAGATCTCTGTACTTGGCGATCTTTTCAGTAAATTTACTACGTAGATTATTGTTGTTAAGTATCGCCACATCAATTAGTGTTGTTTGTCTTGTTAATTTATTAACTAGTACCAGATCTGGCCTATTATGTGCCACTGTTTGGTCTGTGAGCACAGTGCGGTCCCAGTATAGCTTGTAGTTGCCATCCTCAAGCATACTCTCAGGGACGTATTGATAATACGGGAGATGGTCTGTTTGGAGAAGTCCCAGCTTGATAGCTATCTCTTGATGAAGGATTTTTCCCACTGCGTCATGCCGTTCCTTGTATTCAGTAGCAGCAAATGCCTGGCAGCCCCCTGTAAGATGTTGGATGGTTTCTTGGGCTTGACATCCATATCGGCATCTGTCGTTTTGAACCTGAGGGTCTTTGATGATATATTTCAGGTAATTTCTTGTTGGTATAACCTGATCCTGAATGGCCAGTAATGAACCCTCCGTCTCAGGGAACATCTTTCCTGATGTCAACCAGTAGTTCGACGCTATATTGTCAACATAATCTTGGCTGACCTCATTGGGATGTCGCCCGTGCAGAGGTTTACCCATCCAGGCGCGCACTTTTTCGTCCTTAGTAAGGTGGTTTATGCGTATTTCTGGTTCCCTCAGTTTGATCGGTGTTGTGTCATCTACTGCGCAGATAGCGCGATGTAGAGTAGATGTCTCAGCCTGCATCTGAAAATAAGTTCTTAAATTAGCAGTTTGTTTTGTGAGCAATTGCTCACCTATATCCATAAGTCCTCTTCCTCCTAGATTCCGTGGTAATGTTGTTCTTTCTACTGCACTTTTCGGATGGT
Organism: Diabrotica virgifera virgifera; assembly: GCF_917563875.1. NCBI lineage: Eukaryota > Metazoa > Arthropoda > Insecta > Coleoptera > Chrysomelidae > Diabrotica > Diabrotica virgifera. The sequence goes on along the minus strand of NC_065451.1, from coordinate 91,519,956 downwards.
GTTTTTGTGCCTTTGTGAGGTGTGTTCGCACTTTTCGCTGAAGAGCTTCTATATCTGTTTTTGTCCACTTAACAATACCAAATGAGTATCTAAGCGCGGAACATGTGTAGGTGTTTAGTGCCTTAAACAAATTTCTACTGTTAAGGTGTGAGCGAAGCAGCTGTTTTACACTTCGTATAAACTCAGTAGTTATCTCTGTTTTCATTTGTTTATGGTCAATTTGCCGCGCTTGCTTTACTCCAAGATATTTATACATTTCGTTTTCACCCATGGCCTCGATGTTCTGGCCATTTTGCATATCGAATCCTCCGGGCTGTACTTTTCCTCTGACTATATTTAAAATATGGCACTTATCTAGTCCGAAGTGCATACTAATATCATTAGGAAAAGTTTCTACAGTTTTTAGCATCTCGTCGAGTTGGTTTCGAGTGGAAGCCATTAATTTCAAATCATCCATGTACAATAAATGATTAAGCTTCGCCACCACATTGTTGTTATTTTTGATGCTAAAACCTGTATCTGTGGAGTTCAATAGCTGAGATAGTGGGTTCATAGCTAGACAGAACCACAGAGGACTCAACGAATCTCCTTGAAACAGGCCCCGGCTGATTACGATATTTTCAGTTTCGATGTTACTTTCACCAGGTATTTGAAGATGAATTCTAGTTTTCCACTCTGTCATTATATGTTGTAAAAAGGTCACTATATTATCATGGACTTTATATATTCTCAGTATATCTATAAGCCATTCATGCGGGACTGAATCAAAGGCCTTCTTGTAATCAATAAAAGCAGTAAATAGATTCCTCTTTTTGGAATATGCTTGATTAGAAATGACTGAGTCGATGATAAGTTGTTCTTTGCAACCCATGGAACCCTTAGCGCATCCTTTCTGTTGAGGCTCTATGATATTGTTCAGAGCACAGTGTTGGTAGATACGCCGGGCTACACAGGATGTGACCAATTTATACAAAGTTGGAAGACAAGTAATTGGGCGGTATTTTGCTGGATCTTGGGTGTTATTTTGATCCTTCGGTATTAAATAAGTGGTTCCCTGAGTTAGGAATGATGGTATATCCTGCGGATTAGAAATAACATGATTAATTAGTGTTGATAAGCATTCATGAGCACTCCAAAACTTCTTGAGCCAAAAGTTTTGAACTCCGTCTGGTCCAGGAGATTTCCAGTTATGAAGCTCTTTGATGATAGTTGAGACTTCTTCAGTGGTGAAGGGTTTGTAGAGAGTAGTAGTGTAGTGTTGGCAGTTCTGTGCCGTATTCTCTATCCATCCAGCATTGTTGTTAAGAGCAGCTGGTGTGGAAAATTGATTTCCCCAAAACTCATGAATTTCTTCTTGGCTTGGTTAAGACTTATCGAGATTTTCTACGGTGGAATTGAGTTTTCGATAGAACGCCTTCTCAGCAGTCTCAAAAAGGGCATTGTCGGATTTTCGGTTGTTACTCGCTTTGTACCTTCTTAGTCGTCCTGAATAAACTTAGAGTCTTTGTTTTAATGTATCCAGGCACTGTTGGGCTGTGTTGTTTTCTGGATCGTATCTTGAGTGTCTTGCAGTATTCCGTATTATTTCTTCAGCTCTCCTGATGACTCTTGTACTTCTTACACCTCGTATATATTCTGTGACTTGACCAATATCCCTACGCAGCAATTCAATCTTTCCGAGCAGTCTTTTTTCCCAGGGTGCAGTTCTGCTACCAGTCCTTCCATTATCAGTACCCCGTCTTGTTCTGATCTTAATGCCCATTACATTAGCAATTGCTGTTGCTGCACAGTAGATTAGCATGTGCAGATACTCTAATGTGTGGGCTTCTACGACATAATTGGGTAGGACTTCAGTGTTCACAATTTGTAACAGCACACCTAGTCTCTTACAAGAGTTTATTCGTGGTAGCGGTGGTCTGCTAAGTGGGTTTATTCCATTAAACTCTTGTACAGCACGTGCCATTTCGCTTACTAGGTTATCATGTAGCTCGTTGTTTTCCTGCTCTGTATTGTCAGGTTGAGTTTCTTGTATGGCAAGCTCAGGAATCTGCTCATGAACTTCATTGGGGACTTGATCTTCAATTACAGTATCGCTATGAATCTCCCGTTCGACTTCGCTTCTGATGATATTGCGTCTAGTCTCTGGGATAATGTTGTTTCTTATAATTACCCGGTATTGGTCTGATACTCGTTGCTCCGATACTTGAATATCTGGGTACGTCCTGCAAAATTCGGCATACAGCTGTTGTCGGTAGCCGATTGTTTCTTGACCGAGGTTTGTCACCTTCTAGTAGAAGCGCAAAATGTTTTCATTAATGGACACAGTCCATTTCATGCGCTGCCTTGGTCGTCCCGCTTGAGTGAGCGCCGGTTGATGATCCAGCGCAGCACCTTCGGCGGGTGGAGCTCTTGTTGTTGTTTGGCTCGCTTGTGGTTGTGGTTGTGGTTGGGCTGTAGCTGATTGTATGACAGGGGCCCGCCTCCTCAACACCCTGCCACCGACGTCCCGCATGCTGTCAGGTCCAGCGCCGGCTCCAGACGTGCCCTGGCGATCCCCAGGCAGCGATCCTAAACATAAATTATTATTCTCCATTCTCATGGGTGTGCATTTTATACCTACTGCCAGGTGTCAGTTTTTGTTCCACGGCAAGTATCCCTGCTACTCTCTGGGTACTGGCGCTACGAATACCCAGAAAGCATCCCCCATTCGCAGGGGGCCGCGCCTGATAGAAGAACTGACAAAAAACTCCCACAGGAATATTATTATTATTATTATCAGATTTAGCCATACGGCTCACGCTCCCTCTAAGGGGAAAATTGATTCATCCCAGATACCTACGGTATCAAAAGGATTGAGCTCTGGTGGGACTCTTTCCGTGTTATCGAGCCCTAGGTGACTTGGTATGCAGGTGTATCTCCCAAAAATTTTCGTACACATCTGGCCGTTGCGAGTAGTACTACTTTCTGCATGGTCTTATAAAGATGTTCATTGAGACCCAGCTTTTTTATGCTTTCGATGAGGGTCTTCGGAATGACTCCAGTAGTAGACATAATAATCGGTATCGTCTGGGTACTTTGCATTCTCCATTGTCTCCGTATTTGAATTTCCAGATCTCTGTACTTGGCGAGCTTTTCAGTAAATTTAGTACGTAGATTATTGTTGTTAGGAATCGCCACATCAATGAGGGTTGTTTGTCTCGTTAATTTATTGACCAATACGAGATCTGGTCTATTATGCGCCACTGTTTGGTCTGTGAGCACAGTGCGGTCCCAGTATAGCTTGTAGTTGCCATCCTCAAGCATACTCTCAGGGACGTATTGATAATATGGGAGATGGTCGGTTTGGAGAAGTCCCAGCTTGATAGCTATCTCCTGATGAAGGATTTTTCCCACTGCGTCATGCCGTTCCTAGTACTCAGTTGCAGCAAATGCCTGGCAGCCCCCTGTAAGATGTTGGATGGTTTCTTGGGCTTGACATCCATATCGGCATCTGTCGTTTTGAACATGAGGGTCTTTGATGATATATTTCAGGTAATTTCTGGTTGGTATAACCTTATCCTGAATGGCCAGTAATGAACCCTCCGTTTCAGGGAACATCTTTCCTGATGTCAACCAGTAGTTCGACGCTATATTGTCGACATAATCTTGGGTGACCTCATTGGGATGTCGCCCGTGCAGAGGTTTACCCATCCAGGCGCGCACTTTTTCGTCCTTAGTAAGGTGGTTTATGCGCAGTTCTGCTTCCCTCAGTTTTATCGGTGTTGTGTCATCTATTGCGCAGATAGCGCGATGTAGAGTAGATGTTTCAGCCTGCATCTGAAAATAAGATCTTAAATTAGCAATTTGTTTGTCTAATTGCTCACCTATATCCATAAGTCCTCTTCCTCCTAAATTCCGTGGTAATGTCGTTCTTTCTACTGCACTTTTTGGATGGTGTTTTTGTGCCTTTGTGAGGTGCGTTCTTACTTTTCTCTGAAGATTTTCTATGTCCGTTTGTGTCCACTTAACAATGCCAAATGAATAGCTAAGCGCGGAACATGCGTAGGTGTTTAGTGCCTTAAACAAATTTCTACTATTAAGGTGTGAGCGAAGCAGCTATTTTACCCTTCGTATAAACTCAGTAGTTATCTCTGTTTTCATTTGTTTATGGTCAATTCTCCGCGCTTGCTTTACTCCAAGATATTTATACATATCGTTTTCACCCATGGCCTCGATGTTCTGGCCATTTTGCATATCGAATCCTCCGGGCTGTACTTTTCCTTTGACTATATTTAAAATACGGCACTTATCTAGTCCGAAGTGCATGCTAATATCATTAGAAAAAGCTTCTACAGTTTTTAGCATCTCATCGAGTTGGTTTCGAGTGGAAGCCATTAATTTCAAATCATCCATATACAATAAATGATTAAGCTTCGCCATCACATTGTTGTTATTTTTGATGCTAAAACGTGCGTCTGTGGAGTTCAATAGCTGAAATAGTGGATTCATAGCTAGACAGAACCACAGTGGACTCAACGAATCTCCTTGAAACAGACCCCGGCTGATTGCGATATTTTCAGTTTCGATGTTATTTTCACCAGGTATTTGAAGGTGAATTCTAGTCTTCCACTCCGTCATTATATGCTGTAAAAAGGTCACTATATTATCATCGACTTTATATATTCGCAATATATCTATAAGCCACTCATGCGGCACTGAATCAAAGGCCTTCTTGTAATCAATGAAGGCAGTAAAAAGATTCCTCTTTTTGGAATATGCCTGGTTAGAAATGACTGAGTCGATGATGAGTTGTTCTTTGCAACCCATGGAACCCTTAGCGCATCCTTTCTGTTGAGGCTCTATGATATTGTTTAGAGCACAGTGTTGGTAGATACGGCGGGCTACACAGGATGTTACCAATTTATACAAAGTTGGAAGACAAGTAATTGGGCGGTATTTGGCTGGATCTTGGGTGTTATTTTGATCCTTCGGAATTAAATAAGTGGTTCCCTGAGTTAGGAATGATGGTATATCCTGCGGATTAGAAATAACATGATTAATTAATGTTGATAAGCATTCATGAACACTACAAAACTTCTTGAGCCAAAAGTTTTGAACTCCGTCTGGTCCAGTAGATTTCCAGTTATGAAGCTCTTTGATGGTATTTGAGACTTCTTCAGTAGTGAAGGGTTCGTAAAGGGTGGTAATGTAGTGTTGGCAGTTCTGTGTCGTATCTTCTATCCATCCAGCATTGTTGTTAAGAGCAGCTGGAGTGGAAAGTTGATTTCCCCAAAACTCATGAATTTCTTCTTGGCTTGGGTAAGTCTTATCGACACGTTCTACAGTGGAATTGAGTTTTCGATAGAACGCCTTTTCAGAACTTTCAAAAAGAGCATTGTCGCTTTTGCGGTTGTTACTAACTTTGTACCTCCTTAGTCGTCCTGAATAAACGGAGAGCTTTTGTTTTAATGTATCCAGACACTGATGGGCTGTGTTGTTTTCTGGATCATATCTTGAGTGTCTTGCGGTAGTCAGCATTATTTCTTCAGCTCTTGTGATGACTTTTCTACTTGTTACACCTCGTATATATTCTGTAACTATACCAATATCCCTACGTAATAATTCGATCTTTCCGAGCAGTCTTTTTTCCCAGGGTGCAATTCTGTTACCAGTTCTTTCATTATTAGTAACCCGTCGTGTTCTGATCTTAACGCCCATTACATTAGCAATTGCTGTAGCTGCACAGTAGATTAGCATATGCAAATATTCCAACGTGCGAGCTTCTACGACATAGTTGGGTAGGACTTCAGTGTTCACAATTTGTAACAGCGCACCTAGTTTCTTACAAGAGTTTATTCGTGGTAGCGGTGGTCTGCTAAGTGGGTTTGTTCCATTAAACTCTTGTACGGCACGAGCCATTTCGTTTGCTAGACTATCACGCAACTCGTTGTTTTCCTGCTGTGTATTATCAGGTTGAGTTTCTGGCATGGGAATCTCAGGAGTCTGCTCATCGAGAATTTCATTAGGGACTTGATCTAAAACTTGTTCTTGGTTGTTACTCTCCCGTTCGACTTCGCTTTTGATCGAATTGCGTCTAGTCTCTGGGATAAGGTTGTTCCTTATGATTACCCGGTATTGATCTGATACTCTTTGCTCCGATACTTGAATATCAGGGTACGTCCTGCAAAATTCGGCATACAGCTGTTGTCGGTAGCCGATTGTTTCTTAACCGAGGTTTGTCACCTTGTAATAGAAGCGCAAAATGTTTTCATTAATGGACGCAGTCCATTTCATGCGCTTCCTCCGTCGTCCCGCTTGAGTGAGCGCCGGCTGATGATCCAGCGCAGCACCTTCGGCGGGTGGAGCTCTTGTTGTTGTTTGGCTCGCTTGTGGTTGTGGTTGGGCTGTAGCTGATTGTATGACAGGGGCCCGCCTCCTCAACACCCTGCCACCGACGTCCCGCATGCTGTCACGTCCAGCGCCGGCTCCAGACGTGCCCTGGCGATCCCCAGGCAGCGATCCTAAACATAAATTATTTATCTCCATTCTCATGGGTGTGCATTTTATACCTACTGCCAGGTGTCAGTTTTTGTTCCACATCAAGTATCCCTGCTACTCTCTGGGCATTGGCGCTACGAATACCCAGAAAGCATCCCCCATTCGCAGGGGGCCGCGCCTGATAGAAGAACTGACAAAAAACTCCCACAGGTTATTATTATTATTATTATTTTATTATGTCAAACGTCAAGGTTTTATTATTATCCAGATTTATCACACTCCCTCTGAGGGGAAAATTGACTCATCCCAGATACCTACGGTATCAAAAGGATTGAGCTCTGGTGGGACTCTTTCCGTGTTATCGAGCCCTAGGTGACTTGGAATGCAGGTGTATCTCCCAAAAATTTTCTTACACTTCTAGCCATCGCAAGTAGTACAGCTTTCTGCATGGTCTTATAAATATGTTCATTGAGACCTAGCTTTTTTATGCTTTCGAGGAGGGTCTTCGGAATGACTCCAGTAGTAGACATAACAATAGGTATCGTCTGGGTACTTTGCATTCTCCATTGTCTCCGTATTTGAATTTCCAGATCTCTATACTTGGCGATCTTTTCAGTAAATTTACTACGTAGATTATTGTTGTTAGGTATCGCCACATCAATTAGTGGTGTTTGTCTTGTTAATTTATTAACTAGTACGAGATCTGGTCTATTATATGCCACTGTTTGGTCTGTGAGCACACTGCGGTCCCAGTATAGCTTATAGTTGCCATCCTCAAGCATACTCTCAGGAACGTATTGATAATATGGGAGATGGTCCGTTTGGAGAAGTCCCAGCTTGATAGCTATCTCTTGATGAAGGATTTTTCCCACTGCGTCATGCCGTTCCTTGTATTCAGTTGCAGCAAATGGCTGGCAGCCCCCTGTAATATGTTGCATGGTTTCTTGGGCTTGACATCCATATCGGCATCTGTCGTTTTGAATCTGAGGGTCTTTGACGATATATTTCAGGTAATTTCTGGTTGGTATAACCTGATCCTGAATGGCCAGTAATGAACCCTCCGTTTCAGGGAACATCTTTCCTGATGTCAACCAATAGTTCGACGCTGTATTGTCGACATAGTCTTGGCTAACGTCATTGGAATGTCGCCCGTGCAGAGGTTTACTCATCCAGGTGCGCAGTTTTTCGTACTTAGTATGGTGGTTTATGCGCATTTCTGGTTCCCTCAGTTTGATCGGTGTTGTGTCATGTACTGCGCAAATTGAGCGGTGTAGAGTAGATGTCTCAGCCTGCATCTGAAAATAAGTTCTTAAATTAGCAATCTGTTTATCTAATTGCTCACCTATATCCATAAGTCCTCTTCCTCCTAAATACCGGGGTAATGTCGTTCGTTCTACTACACTTTTAGGGTGGTGTTTTTGTGCCTTTGTGAGGTGTGTTCGTACTTTTCGCTGAAGATTTTCTATATCCGTTTTTGTCCACTTAACAATACCAAATGAATAGCTAAGCGCGGAACAAGCGTAGGTGTTCAGTGCCTTAAACAAATTTTTACTGTTAAGCTGTGAACGAAGCAGTTGTTTTACCCTTCTTATAAACTCAGTTGTTATCTCAGTTTTCATTTGCTTATGGTCAATTTTCCGCGCCTGCTTTACTCCAAGATATTTGTACATATCGTTATCGCCCATGGCCTCGATGTTCTGGCCATTTTGCATATCGAATCCACCGGGCTGTACCTTTCCTCTGACTATATTCAAAACACGGCACTTGTCTAGACCGAACTGCATACTAATATCATTAGAGAATGTTTCTACAGTTTTTAGCATCTCTTCTAGGTGTTCTCGAGTGGAAGCCATTAATTTCAAATCATCCATATACAACAGATGATTGAGCTTCGCTACTACAGTATTATTGCTTTTAATGCTAAAACCTGAGTCAGTGGAGTTTAATAGTTGGGAAAGGGGGTTCAAAGCTAAACAGAACCACAGTGGACTCAACGAGTCTCCTTGAAACAGGCCCCGGTTGATTGCGATATTTTCGGTTTCGATATTGTTTTCACCAGGTATTTGGAGGTGAATTTTAGTCTTCCAATCTCTCATTATATGCCTTAAAAAGGTCACTATGTTATCATCGACTTAGTATATTTTCAATATATCTATTAACCATTCATGCGGTACTGAATCAAAGGCCTTTTTATGGTCAATAAAAGCAGTAAAAAGGTTCCTTTTTTTAGTGAATGCCTGGTTAGAAATGACTGAGTCGATGATAAGCTGTTCTTTGCAACCCATGGAACACTTAGCGCATCCTTTCTGTTGAGGATGTTTATTATTATTATTATTATCCAGATTTAGCCATACGGCTCACCCTCCCTCTAAGAGGAAAATTGACTCATCCCAGATACCTACGGTATCAAAAGGATTGAGCTCTGGTGGGACTCTTTCCGTGTTTTCGAGCCCTAGGTGACTTGGTATGCAGGTGTATCTCCCAGAAATTTTCGTACACATCTGGCCGTTGCGAGTAGTACTGCTTTCTGCATGGTCTTATAAAGATGTTCATTAAGACCCAGCTTTTTTATGCTTTCGAGGAGGGTCTTCGGAATGACTCCAGTAGTAGACATAATAATCAGTATCGTCTGGGTACTTTGCTTTCTCCATTGTCTCCGTATTTGAATTTCCAGATCTCTATACTTAGCGATCTTTTCAGTAAATTTAGTACGTATATTATTGCTGTTAGGAATCGCCACATCAATGAGGGTTGTTTGTCTCGTTAATTTATTGACTAATACGAGATCTGGTCTATTATGCGCCACTGTTTGGTCTGTGAGCACAGTGCGGTCCCAGTATAGCTTGTAGTTGCCATCCTCAAGCATACTCTCAGGGACGTATTGATAATATGGGAGATGGTCGGTTTGGAGAAGTCCTAGCTTGATAGCTATCTCCTGATGAAGGATTTTTCCCACTGCGTCATGCCGTTCCTTGTACTCAGTTGCAGCAAATGCCTGGCAGCCCCCTGTAAGATGTTGGATGGTTTCTTGGTCTTGACATCCATATCGGCATCTGTCGTTTTGAACATAAGGGTCTTTGATGATATATTACAGGTAATTTCTGGTTGGTATAACCTGATGCTGAATGGCCAGTAGACCCTTCGTTTCAGGGAACATCTTTCCTGATGTCAACCAGTAGTTCGACGCTCTATTGTCGACATAATCTTAGCTGACCTCATTGGGATGTCGCCCGTGCAGAGGTTTACCCATCCAGGCGCGCACTTTTTCGTCCTTAGTAAGATGGTTTATGCGCAGTTCTGCTTCCCTCAGTTTTATCGGTGTTGTGTCATCTACTGCGCAGATAGCGCGATGTAGAGTAGATGTTTCAGCCTGCATCTGAAAATAAGATCTTAAATTAGCAATTTGTTTGTCTAATTGCTCACCTATATCCATAAGTCCTCTTCCTCCTAAATTGCGTGGTAATGTGGTTCTTTCTACAGCACTTTTTGGATGGTGTTTTTGTGCCTTTGTGAGGTGCGTTCTTACTTTTCGCTGAAGATTTTCTATGTCCGCTTTTGTCCACTTAACAATGCCAAATGAATAGCTAAGCGCGGAACATGCGTAGGTGTTTAGTGCCTTAAACAAATTTCTACTATTAAGGTGTGAGCGAAGCAGCTGTTTTACCCTTCGTATAAACTCAGTAGTTATCTCTGTTTTCATTTGTTTATGGTCAATTCTACGCGCTTGCTTTACTCCAAGATATTTATACATATCGTTTTCACTCATGGCCACGATGTTCTGGCCATTTTGCATATCGAATCCTCCGGGCTGTACTTTTCCTCTGACTATATTTAAAATACGGCACTTGTCTACTCCGAAGTGCATGCTAATATCATTAGAAAAAGTTTCTACAGGTTTTAGCATCTCATCGAGTTGGTTTCGAGTGGAAGCCATTAATTTCAAATCATCCATATACAATAAATGATTAAGCTTCGCCACCACATTGTTGTTATTTTTGATGCTAAAACCTGCGTCTGTGGAGTTCAATAGCTGAGATAGTGGGTTCATAGCTAGACAGAACCACAGTGGACTCAACGAATCTCCTTGAAACAGGCCCCGGCTGATTGCGATATTTTCAGTTTCGATGTTATTTTCACCACGTATTTGAAGGTGAATTCTAGTCTTCCACTCCGTCATTATATGCTCTAAAAAGGTCACTATATTATCATCGACTTTATATATTCTCAATATATCTATAAGCCATTCATGCGGCACTGAATCAAAGGCCTTCTTGTAATCAATAAAGGCAGTAAAAAGATTCCTCTTTTTGGAATATGCCTGATTAGAAATGACTGAGTCGAGGATGAGTTGTTCTTTGCAACCCATGGAACCCTTAGCGCATCCTTTCTGTTGAGGCTCTATGATATTGTTCAGAGCACAGTGTTGGTAGATACGCCGGGCTACACAGGATGTGACCAATTTATACAAAGTTGGAAGACAAGTAATTGGGCGGTATTTGGCTGGATCTTGGGTGTTATTTTGATCCTTCGGAATTAAGTAGGTGGTTCCCTGAGTTAGGAATGATGGTATATCCTGCGGATTAGAAATAACATGATTAATTAGTGATGATAAGCATTCATGAACACTCGAAAACTTCTTGAGCCAAAAGTTTTGAACTCCGTCTGGTCCAGGAGATTTCCAGTTATGAAGCTCTTTGATGGTATTTGAGACTTCTTCAGGAGTGAAGGGTTCGTAAAGGGTGGTAATGTAGTGTTGGCAGTTCTGCGTCGTATCTTCTATCCATCCAGCATTGTTGTTAAGAGCAGCTGGCGTGGACAGTTGATCTCCCCAAAACTCATGAATTTCTTCTTGGCTTGGGTAAGTCTTATCGACACGTTCTACAGTGGAATTGAGTTTTCGAGTTATTATTATTATCAGATTTAGCCATACGGCTCACACTCCCTCTAAGGGGAAAATTGACTGATCCCAGATACCTACGGTATCAAAAGGATTGAGCTCTGGTGGGACTCTTTCCGTGTTATCGAGCCCTAGGTGACTTGGAATGCAGGTGTATCTCCCAGAAATTTTCGTACGCATCTGGCCGTCGCGAGTAGTACAGCTTTCTGCATGGTCTTATAAAGATGTTCATTCAGACCCAGCTTTTTTATGCTTTCGAGGAGGGTCTTCGGAATGACTCCAGTAGTAGAAATAATAATCGGTATCGTCTGGGTACTTTGCATTCTCCATTGCCTTCGTATTTGAATTTCTAGATCTCTGTATTTGGCGATCTTTTCAGTAAATTTACTACGTAGATTATTGTTGTTAAGTATCGCCACATCAATTAGTGTTGTTTGTCTTGTTAATTTATTAACTAGTACGAGATCTGGTCTATTATGTGCCACTGTTTGGTCTGTGAGCACAGTGCGGTCCCAGTATAGCTTGTAGTTGCCATCCTCAAGCATACTCTCAGGGACGTATTGATAATACGGGAGATGGTCTGTTTGGAGAAGTCCCAGCTTGATAGCTATCTCTTGATGAAGGATTTTTGCTACTGCATCATGCCGTTCCTTGTATTCAGTTGCAGCAAATGCCTGGCAGCCCCCTGTAAGATGTTGGATGGTTTCTTGGGCTTGACATCCATATCGGCATCTGTCGTTTTGAACCTGAGGGTCTTTGATGATATATTTCAGGTTATTTCTGGTTGGTATAACCTGATCCTGAATGGCCAGTAATGAACCCTCCGTTTCAGGGAACATCTTTCCTGATGTCAACCAGTAGTTCGACGCTATATTGTCGACATAGTCTTGGCTGACCTCATTGGGATGTCGCCCGTGCAGAGGTTTACCCATCCAGGCGCGCACTTTTTCGTCCTTAGTAAGGTGGTTTATGCGCATTTCTGGTTCCCTCAGTTTGATCGGTGTTGTGTCATCTACTGCGCAGATAGCGCGATGTAGAGTAGATGTCTCAGCCTGCATCTGAAAATAAGTTCTTAAATTAGCAATTTGTTTATCTAATTGCTCACCTATATCCATAAGTCCTCTTCCTCCTAGATTCCGTGGTAATGTTGTTCTTTCTACTGCACTTTTAGGATGGTGTTTTTGTGCCTTTGTGAGGTGTGTTCGCACTTTTCGCTGAAGAGCTTCTATATCTGTTTTTGTCCACTTAACAATACCAAATGAGTATCTAAGCGCGGAACATGTGTAGGTGTTTAGTGCCTTAAACAAATTTCTACTGTTAAGGTGTGAGCGAAGCAGCTGTTTTACACTTCGTATAAACTCAGTAGTTATCTCTGTTTTCATTTGTTTATGGTCAATTTTCCGCGCTTGCTTTACTCCAAGATATTTGTACATATCGTTTTCACCCATGGCCTCGATGTTCTGGCCATTTTGCATATCGAATCCTCCGGGCTGTACTTTTCCTCTGACTATATTTAAAATACGGCACTTGTCTAGTCCGAAGTGCATACTAATATCATTAGAAAAAGTTTCTACAGTTTTTAGCATCTCGTCGAGTTGGTTTCGAGTGGAAGCCATTAATTTCAAATCATCCATGTACAATAAATGATTAAGCTTCGCCACCACATTGTTGTTATTTTTGATGCTAAAACCTGCATCTGTGGAGTTCAATAGCTGAGATAGTGAGTTCATAGCTAGACAGAACCACAGAGGACTCAACGAATCTCCTTGAAACAGGCCCCGGCTGATTGCGATATTTTCAGTTTCGATGTTATTTTCACCAGGTATTTGAAGGTGAATTCTAGTTTTCCACTCTGTCATTATATGTTGTAAAAAGGTCACTATATTATCATCGACTTTATATATTCTCAATATATCTATAAGCCATTCATGCGGCACTGAATCAAAGGCCTTCTTGTAATCAATAAAAGCAGTAAATAGGTTCCTCTTTTTTGAATATGCTTGATTAGAAATGACTGAGTCGATGATAAGTTGTTCTTTGCAGCCCATGGAACCCTTAGCGCATCCTTTCTGTTGAGGCTCTATGATATTGTTCAGCGCACAGTGTTGGTAGATACGCCGGGCTACACAGGATGTGACCAATTTATACAAAGTTGGAAGACAAGGTTATTATTATTGTTATTATTGGTTGGTATTATTGGTTGTTGTTATTATTATCCAGATTTAGCCATACGGCTCACACTCCCTCTAAGGGGAAATTTGACTCATCCCAGATACCTACGGTATCAAAAGGATTGAGCTCTGGTGGGACTCTTTCCGTGTTATCGAGCCCTAGGTGACTTGGTATGCAGGTGTGTCTCCCAAAAATTTTCGTACACATCTGGCCGTTGCGAGTAGTACAGCTTTCTGCATGGTCTTGTAAAGATGTTCATTTAGACCCAGCCTTTTTATGCTTTCGAGGAGGTTCTTCGGAATGACTCCAGTAGTAGATATAACAATAGGTATCGTCTGGGTACTTTGCATTCTCCATTGCCTTCGTATTTGAATTTCTAGATCTCTGTACTTGGCGATCTTTTCAGTGAATTTACTACGTAGATTATTGTTGTTAGGTATCGCCACATCAATTAGTGTTGTTTGTCTTGTTAATTTATTAACTAGTACGAGATCTGGTCTATTATGTGCCACTGTTTGGTCTGTGAGCACAGTGCGGTCCCAGTATAGCTTGTAGTTGCCATCCTCAAGCATACTCTCAGGGACGTATTGATAATACGGGAGATGGTCCGTTTGGAGAAGTCCCAGCTTGATAGCTATCTCTTGATGAAGGATTTTTCCCACTGCGTCATGCCGTTCCTTGTATTCAGTTGCAGCAAATGCCTGGCAGCCCCCTGTAAGATGTTGGATGGTTTCTTGGGCTTGACATCCATATCGGCATCTGTCGTTTTGAACCTGAGGGTCTTTGATGATATATTTCAGGTAGTTTCTGGTTGGTATAACCTGATCCTGAATGGCCAGTAATGAACCCTCCGTTTCAGGGAACATCTTTCCTGATGTCAACCAGTAGTTCGACGCTATATTGTCGACATAATCTTGGCTGACCTCATTGGGATGTCGCCCGTGCAAAGGTTTACCCATCCAGGCGCGCACTTTTTCGTCCTTAGTAAGGTGGTTTATGCGCAGTTCTGCTTCCCTCAGTTTGATCGGTGTTGTGTCATCTACTGCGCAGATAGCGCGATGTAGAGTAGATGTCTCAGCCTGCATCTGAAAATAAGTTCTTAAATTAGCAATTTGTTTATCTAATTGCTCACCTATATCCATAAGTCCTCTTCCTCCTAAATACCGGGGTAATGTCGTTCGTTCTACTGCACTTTTAGGGTGGTGTTTATGTGCCTTTGTGAGGTGTGTTCGTACTTTTCGCTGAAGATTTTCTATATCCGTTTTTGTCCACTTAACAATACCAAATGAATAGCTAAGCGCGGAACAAGCGTAGGTGTTTAGTGCCTTAAACAAATTTTTACTGTTAAGCTGTGAACGAAGCAGCTGTTTTACCCTTCTTATAAACTCAGTAGTTATCTCAGTTTTCATTTGCTTATGGTCAATTTTCCGCGCCTGCTTTACTCCAAGATATTTGTACATATCGTTGTCGCCCATGGCCTCGATGTTCTGGCCATTTTGCATATCGAATCCACCGGGCTGTACCTTTCCTCTGACTATATTCAAAACACGGCACTTGTCTAGACCGAACTGCATACTAATATCATTAGAAAATGTTTCTACAGTTTTTAGCATCTCTTCCAGGTGTTCTCGAGTGGAAGCCATCAATTTCAAATCATCCATATACAACAGATGATTGAGCTTCGCTACCACAGTATTATTGCTTTTAATGCTAAAACCTGAGTCAGTGGAGTTTAATAGCTGAGAAAGGGGGTTCAAAGCTAAACAGAACCACAATGGACTCAACGAGTCTCCTTGAAATAGGCCCCGGTTGATTGCGATATTTTCGGTTTCGATATTGTTTTCACCAGGTATTTGGAGGTGAATTTTAGTCTTCCAATCTTTCATTATATGTCTTAAAAAGGTCACTATGTTATCATCTACTTTGTATATTTTCAATATATCTATTAGCCATTCATGCGGTACTGAATCAAAGGCCTTTTTATAGTCAATAAAAGCAGTAAAAAGGTTCCTTTTTTTAGTGAATGCCTGGTTAGAAATAACTGAGTCGATGATAAGCTGTTCTTTGCAACCCATGGAACCCTTAGCGCATCCTTTCTGTTGAGGCTCTATGATATTGTTTAGAGCACAGTGTTGGTAGATACGCCGGGTTACACAGGATGTGACCAATTTATACAAAGTTGGAAGACAAGTAATTGGGCGGTACTTGGATGGATCTTGGGTGTTATTTTGATCCTTGGGTATTAAATAAGTAGTTCCCTGAGTTAGAAATGATGGTATTTCCTGCGGATTAGAAATAACATGATTAATTAATGTTGATAAGCACTCATGAATACTCCAAAACTTTTTAAGCCAGAAGTTCTGAACTCCGTCTGGTCCAGGAGATTTCCAGTTATGAAGCTCTTTGATGACATTTGAGACTTCTTCAGTCGTGAATGGTTCGTAGTTAGCAGTGACGTAGTGGTGACAGTTGTGCGTCGTATCTTCTATCCAGCCAGCATTGTTGTTAAAAGCAGCTGGTGTGGAAAGTTGATTTCCCCAAAACTCATGAATTTGTTCTTGGCTTGGGTAAGACTTGTCGACACTTTCTACGGTGGAATTGAGTTTTCGGTAGAACGCCTTCTCAGAGTTCTCAAAAAGTGCATTGTCACATTTTCGGCTGTTACTAACTTTATACCTTCTTAATCGTCCTGAATAGACGGAGAGTTTTTGTTTTAATGTATCCAGACACTGTTGGGCTGTGTTATTTTCTGGATCGTATCTCGAGTGTCTTGCAGTGCTCCGCATTATTTCTTCAGCTCTTTTAATGACTTTTCTACTTTTAACACCTCTTATATATTCTGTGACTTGACCAATATCCCTACGCAGTAATTCAATTTTTCCGAGAAGTCTTTTTTCCCAGGGTGCAATTCTGTTACCAGTCCTTCCGTTATTAGTACCCCGTCGTGTTCTGATCTTAACGCCCATTACATTGGCAATTGCTGTAGCTGCACAGTAGATTAGCATATGCAGATATTCCAATGTGTGGGCTTCTACGACATAGTTGGGTAGGACTTCAGTGTTCACAATTTGTAACAGCGCACCTAGTTTCTTACAAGAGTTTATTCGTGGTAGCGGTGGTCTGCTAAGTGGGTTTGTTCCATTAAACTCTTGTACGGCACGAGCCATTTCGTTTGCTAGACTATCACGCAACTCGTTGTTTTCCTGCTGTGTATTATCAGGTTGAGTTTCTGGCATGGGAATCTCAGGAGTCTGCTCATCGAGAATTTCATTAGGGACTTGATCTAAAACTTGTTCTTGGTTGTTACTCTCCCGTTCGACTTCGCTTTTGATCGAATTGCGTCTAGTCTCTGGGATAAGGTTGTTCCTTATGATTACCCGGTATTGATCTGATACTCTTTGCTCCGATACTTGAATATCAGGGTACGTCCTGCTTCTACGACATAATTGGGTAGGACTTCAGTATTCACAATTTGTAACAGGGCACCTAGTTTCTTACAAGAGTTTATTCGTGGTAGCGGTGGTCTGCTAAGTGGATTTGTTCCATTAAACTCTTGTACGGCACGAGCCATTTCGTTCTCTAGACTATCGCGCAACTCGTTGTTTTCCTGCTGTGTATTGTCAGGTTGAGTTTCTGGTATGGGAATCTCAGGAATTTGCTCATCAAGGATTTCATTAGGGACTTGATCTAAAACTAGCTCTTGGTTATTAATCTCCCGTTCGACTTCGCTTTTGATCGTATTGCGTCTAGTCTCTGGGATAAGGTTGTTTCTTACGATTACCCGGTATTGATCTGATACTCTTTGCTCCGATACTTGAATATCTGGGTACTCCCTGCAAAATTCGGCATACAGCTGTTGTCTGTAGCCGATCGTTTCTTGACCGAGGTTTGTCACCTTATAATAGAAGCGCAAAATGCTTTCGTTAATGGACACAGTCCATTTCATGCGCTGCCTCGGTCGTCCCGCTTGAGTGAGCGCCGGCTGATGTTCCGGCGCAGCACCTTCAGCGAGTGGAGCTCTTGCTGTTGTTTGGCTCGCTTGTGGTTGTTGTTCTTGTTGTTGGGCTGTAGCTGTTTGTGTGACAGGGGCCCGCCTCCTCAACACCCTGCCACCGACGTCCCGCATGCTGTCACGTCCAGCGTCGGCTCCAGACGTGCCCTGGCGATCCCCAGGCAGCGGCCCTAAACATAAACTATTAGTCTCCATTCTCATGGGTGTGCATTTTATACCTACTGCCAGGTGTCAGTTTTTGTTCCACGGCAAGTATTCCTGCTACTCTCTGGGTATTGGCGCTACGAATACCCAGAAAGAATCCCCCATTCGCAGGGGGCCGCGCCTGATAGAAGAACTGACATAAAACTCCCACAGGAGTTTTATCATTATTATTATTATTATTATTTCGTCAATTTTCGATCCTCTGGGGTTCCTTGGACCCATGATTATCCAAGTAAAAATTTTAATGCAAAAATTATGGATCCTTAAGATTGCATGGGAGGATCCGGTTCCCTCAGAGATTTATAAAACTTGGAAACATTTTATCAATAATCTCTCACTTGTAAATGAATATAACATTCCAAGACAAGTTGTTTCAAGAAATTCCTCAAACTTTGAGCTTCATGGGTTTTCAAATGCAGTAAAACCTGCCATATCCGGATCAATGTGGCGACAGACCGATGCGGATATGAAAAAATCCGGATATCAAGACCACTACTTATTTTACAGTCTCTGAAACGTTTTCTCCTTCATACATTCCAGTAATCAACGCCATCAATAACTTTCGTCGATAGACACGTTTTATAGATTCTATAATACATTATTTCGCCATCTTTTAGTTCGTCTTTTAGTGCGTTGTCCAACAACAGGACTGCCTTTCTCGGTAGATTTCGGTAGACCCGGACGGCGCAGAACCGTCCGGATATGGGGAGGTCCGGATATGACAGGTCCGGATATGGCAGGTTGTACTGTAGTTCGATTAACGCATATGGCGCTTGCATCTACATAAGATCCGTTAATCCACAAGGCTATATACTCAGCAATTTACTCTGCGCTAAATCACGCGTAGCTCCTTTAAAGGCGATTTCATTACCTCGACTTGAGCTTTGTGGCGCTCTTGTTCTTGCTCGTTTTGCTAAAAAGATAACTGATATGTTGGATTTCAATATTCAAAGAACTTACTTTTATACCGACTCCACAATTGTTTTAAATTGGTTATGTCTTCAACCTCGTATTTTAAAAACTTTTGTCTTCAACCGCGTATCAGAGATACAACAATTATCAAGCATTGACAATTGGTATCATACATGCTCTGATTCTAATCCCTCTGATATTTTATCCAGAGGATCCACCCCTACTGATCTACATAATTCTGAATTGTGGTGCCATGGGCCCACGTTCTTATCTCAACCAAATGGGACCTGGTCCACAATTAATCACATTTCTAACTTTACAAAAAATTTAGTTCCAGATTTACCAGAAATAAATCCAAAATCTATTATATTGTCCACCCAGGAAATCAAATCTGATACAGTTTCCCTTCTTATCGAAAGATTTTCCAGCTATTCTAAGCTTATCAATGTAACTGCGTATTGTTAAGATTTATATCAAACGTCAAGGTTGCCAAAGATTCTAGAATGTTTGGTGACCTGACTGTTAGGTTTTAAATCTGGTATGGACTGTAATTATTTGCGCTGGTATGGATATATTGCATTAAGAAAATTATATTTTAATTTGAAGTTTATTCTGACAACTTGGTAAAAATTCAATTATTTCTATATTGTTTATCAAGGTGCATGCATCACCATGCAAACATAAATCTTCTTTTTATTTTCTTTTCATCTTCTACGAAACTGTCACATAACAAAAAAAAAAGTCAAAAAGTTCCTAACATACTCCCCGCGTTGAAGTACACTTCAAACAAGTCCACGACACATAATACAATTGGGAAGTTGTTATAATAGTTAGAGGATCACTGAGATTCTTCTAAAGGCAATTGGGCTAGATGTCTGGAGGATCTGGTGATGATGCCTTTCGAGGTTTTAACTTGAACAACCCTGATTTTTCCATCTTTTCCAGGAAATAGATTCGTCCTAAAGACCATTTACATGGAGGTAAACTTGAATCATGGATAATCACTAAAGCACCTGGATTGAGAGGTTTCGATGAATTCTGGTTCCATTTATAAGACTGGTGCAATTGGCTGACATATTCTTTTGAAAAGCGAGCCCAGAATCGTTGATGAAGTTGCTGAACTTGTTGGAAACGATTAAGTCTGTTTGTAGGAATTGATATAACATTGGGTTCAGGAAGTGAAGTTAAAGGACGTATTGTCAAAAAATGGGAAGGAGTTAAGGGTTCAAGGTCAGATGGATCTTCTGAACTAGCAAAAAGTGGTCTTGAATTTAAAATACACTCTATTTCGGTTAATAAAGTAAAAAATTCTTCATATGTTAAATTAATATTGGTAAGTGTGCGTTTCATATGAAATTTCATTTGTTTTATAGACGATTCCCACAAACCGCCAAAATTTGGACTATATGGTGGAGAAAAATGCCATGCAATATTTTTAGTTAAAGCAAAATTGTGAATAGTATGGCTATTTGTTTCCAAAAAATGATAAATAGACTTTAATTCTCTATTGGCTGATTTAAAAGTGGAACCATTGTCGGAGTAAACATTAGTGGGAATACCCCTGCGAGATATAAATCGTTTAAAACATGATAAAAAACAGTCAGTTGTCATATCAGTTAATAATTCTAAATGTATAGCTTTTGTAACAAAGCAGACATATATGCAAACATAACCTTTTAGAATTTTGCTTCCTCGTCCCTTTTTCTCCTTTAAAAGGAACGGTCCTGCAAAATCTAATCCCACATTTTCAAAAGGGTGTGATATAGTAATTCGTTCATTAGGAAGTGGACCCATGGTCACTGAAGTATTAGGTGGTTTTACTCGAAAACACTTAATACATTGTCTCACTATTTGCTTGGTTAATACTTTTCCTGATATTGGCCAATACTTTTGTCTGATTAGTGACAATAATAGTTGTGGTCCTGGGTGCAAATAGTTTACATGGTAATGTGTATATATTAATTTTGTTAAAGCATGAAATTTTGGTAATAGGATTGGAGTTTTTATATTATTTGGTAACATTGTATGTAAAAGTCGTCCTCCTACCTTTAATACATCATTATCTAAAATAGGTGATAAATGAATTAATTTGGATTTTTTATTTAATGGTTTTTTATTTGCCAAGCTAACAATTTCATCTTGAAAAGATTTTGCTTGAACAAGTTTTATTAATATTAAAAAGGAGTCATTTAGTTCTTTTACACTTAAAAGCATGCTATCTGCTCTAGTTTTAGTTTTAATAGATATTGTAAATCTTATAAGATATGCAAATACTCTTTTTAGTTTATGTAAATTTGAAAATCTACTAATAAAATTCGAAATCCAACTTATGTGTATATTGGAAGATAAGGTTGCTTGGACTGACTGCTTAAGTTCTGGTATTTCTTCTAGTTCTCGAAGTGAATTAATCGGCAAATTATTGGGATGTTGTCTCAAAAATGTGGCCCATGAAACCAAAAGTTGGATTCAATGAAAGATTCAGGAAGAATTCCGCGACTAGCAATATCTGCCGGATTTTCCTTAGTGTTGATATAGAGCCAACTGTTCACAGTGGTGAGAGAGTGGATTTTAGCTACTCTATTAGATACAAATACCTGTAGCTGGTGCGGCTCTAGTTTCAACCAACATAATACTATATTTGAGTCAAACCACATATAAATTGGAACATTCACAGCTGGTAAGGCTTTTACAACCTTATTAATAAGTTGAGAACCTAAGAGAGCTGCACATAATTCAAGTTTCGGGATTGTTAATTTTTTGAGAGGTGCAACCTTTGTCTTTGAACATAAAATATGATAATTGTACTCATTATTTTTACCAACACTGGATATATAAATGCTACTTGCATAAGCTTTAAGAGAAGCATCACAAAAGCAATGGATGCCAATAATTTGACTGTATGGTCCAACAACGGATCTTGGAATACGTAATGAATTTAACTGAGGCAATTGGTTATATAACTGCCTCCAGAATTTATTTAACTCTGGAGGTACAGGTTCATCCCATGGTTTTTGAAGTTGGAACAATTTTTGAATAATTATTTTGGCAAGCATAATAATAGGACTGATAGGGCATATTGGATCCCAAATTTTAGAAATAATGGATAAGATTTGACGTTTAGTAAATAAAACAGGCAATTCACAAAGTGATATTTTATAACAAAGGAGGTCTTGGCGACTCATCAATTGAATTCCAAGAGTTTTGATACTCTCAGAATTTCCAATATCAATGATATTATTGGAAATATCATTGTTATCAATGTGGACAAGGGTAACAGGAGTATTAGAAATACTGCTGGCTGCAGTATCTATGGAGTCTCCTAACAAATCAGCTGGAAACTTCAGTGGAAGTTTTACTATAAATTGGCTACTTGCGGACCTGGCAGTGCTTTTTTGACATATTTCTTCATATTTATCATCATCTTTCGACCATGGTGTAGAATCTTGCAGTTCTTCCATTTGCCAGAAATGTTTTAACTGGTCATCTTCGGCGATGACTCTGGTGAAGTTACATGACACATGAGTTGTCTGATAGGGAACAACTCCATTTACAATCCAGCCTAAACGTGTATTTTGAAAATTTGGTAAACCTTTTCCCAGGTTGATTTTGCCATCAGTAAGGAGATCCCAGAATAAATTGGCACCAATAATGGCATCAACATTAGTGGATTCATTAAATAAAGGATCAGATAGCTGAATATTAGATGGGATAACAAAATTTGAAGTATCAAAACTAGCTGACGGAATTTGGTTTGAAATGACTGGTACAACATAAAATATGGATGTAATATTAAAGCTATTGAACTTAGACAACAAAGAAATTTGGCACTTCTTTGTGATAATTGACACTACCTGGTTTATACCACTAACAGCAAGGTTAGTTGGAATCAATGGAAGATTTAATTTTTTACAAAAGCTCTCGCTTATCATATTTATCTGAGCGCCACTGTCTAGAAGCGCACGACATGGTATTAATTTATTATCATTTGACCTGACATTAAAAACAACTGTTGATAAAAGAACTTGTTTATTTTGCAAATCTACTGCTTGTGCAGATAGCTGGTGAGTTGCCATTGGTGGCATATTAACATTCTGTATACTATTTACTGATGTTTCATATGGCTGGACATTATTGTCAGAGTCCACTGAAACATGTTGAATGTCATCAAAGTGTATTAAGGAATTATGTTTTAAATGACATTTCAAACATGGTTTTAGTGTACACTCTTGAGCCCTGTGCCCAATTCTTAGACAATTGTGACACAAATTTAAATCATTAACTTTACCTAATCTGCCTTTGGTATCTAGTTTGAGGAATTGAATACAAGAATATATATAATGATTGCCTTTACACAAAACACAACTCTTTTTCTGTGCTAAATTTACTTGGACTGCTCTCTTATGACCTTCACAGTTTGTATATTTGTAATTAGAATTGGAATTATTGTTATTATTATTGTGATGGGCAATATGAGAACTTTGGTCTTGGATTTCTTCCAAAGTATCTACTTTCGTTTTTAAGAAATTAAAGAATTCCATTAAGGTAGGGAGTTCCTCTTTGGTGTGAAACTCTTTCCATTCTCTATAACTCTGTTTATCAAGTTTATCAGAAATAATGCTTATTAACAATAAATCACTTAGGCACTCTTTTGTTATCTGCAAACTTTCAATTGAAGTGACACTGACACAATATCTAACAATTGTCTTAGATGCTTTGGAGACTCTTTATTAATTGACTCTAAACTAAAAATGGTTTTAATGTGTTTGTTTATTAACAACCTTTTATTGTCAAATCTCTGACAGAGAGCATCAAAGGCAGTTTGGTAATAGTCACCAGAAAATTCAATTTTATCTATTATACGTTTTGCATATCCATCCACATATTGTCGCAAAAGCTGAAACTTATGACTGTTTGACAAAGGACTGTTATGAATGACACTAGTAAACGTGGATTTAAATTCTAACCAAGTTTCTAACTCCCCAGTGAAGACTTTGATTTTCATTTTTGGTAACAAAAGGTGACTTAAGGAGTCTACTTGAAGAGTAGAACTCAAACTAGTATCATGTGAAGACTGAAATGTGTTACTTTCAATATAACCTTTCAAAAAACCCATAGCTTTAAAATACCTATTTTCAAATAATTCATTTTCCTCATACTGTTCTTTTAATTTGTCTTCCGGTGTTAAAATTTCAATTTGCAGTTGAACATCTTGAAATTCTTTTAATAGACTGGCATTCATTTCATATCTTAGTTGAACTTCTGAAAGAAGTGGTTTACTACTTGGCGTAGCAGCTTTTATTATATTAACATAAGACTCTAAATTGGTCAATTTTCCCTTGTAAGAACCCCTTGTTCTTATATGATTAGCTAAAGTCATTTCTTGGCGATTTATGGCAATCCCACAAACTTGTTAGCAAATTAATATTAATGGAAATTAAATTTATTCTATATTAAATCAAAACCAAACTTCAAAATGCACTGTTTTGCTTAATTCAGAAATAAAAATAGGTTTATGATATAATAGCAAAAAGGACAGACTTATCTTCAAGTTTTGGACGTGGCTTGGTGCACGGTATCTTGAAAATAAAGGAATCTATTGGAATTACTTATATCTTCTAGTCTTGGAAGTCGCTTGGTGGACAATAACTTGAAAATATACCAATAAATGGTAACTTCAAACCCACTTGGAAACGTGGCTGTTGGCACCTTTCTTAATGAATATATCCTTAATTCGACGATGTAGGACCAAAATATTAGGTTTTAAATCTGGTATGGACTGTAATTATTTGCGCTGGTATGGATATATTGCATTAAGAAAATTATATTTTAATTTGAAGTTTATTCTGACAACTTGGTAAAAATTCAATTATTTCTATATTGTTTATCAAGGTGCATGCATCACCATGCAAACATAAATCTTCTTTTTATTTTCTTTTCATCTTCTACGAAACTGTCACATAACAAAAAAAAAAAGTCAAAAAGTTCCTAACACTGACCGATTATGAAATCGAAAAGGGAAAAATACTTCTTATAAAACACATTCAATCTCGCAATTTTGTTGAAGATATTCAAAGCCTAAAAAAGCAATGTCAAGTGATGCCTTCCAGTAAACTGCTCCTTGCATGTTTTTATCGACAATCATGATATTATAAGAGTTGGTGGAAGATTGCGAAATGCCGATCTACAATACTCTTCCAAACACCCTATTTTACTTCCTGACAAAACCCATTTTACTGAACTCATTATTTCCCAAGAGTATAAACGAAATCTTCATTCAGGAGCTCATGCAACGCTATCATTTGTTCGTCAAAACTTTTGGCCACTGAATGGAAGAAATGCCGGTCGAAAGGTTTTACATAAATGCATTCCTTGTTTTAAATCCAGCCCTAAAACTATTAAAAACCTAATGGGAGATTTACCCTCTTCTCGCATCACTATGCCTCATCCTTTCACCCACTCTGGCGTAGACTATGCTGGACCCTTTCTCTTGAGAGAATCAAAATTTTGTAATCGTCGCTTGAGTAAAGCATATATTTGTGTGTTCGTGTACACGGCTACAAAAGCGGTGCACATCGAGCTAGCTAGTGAATTAACCTCAGAGTGTTTCATTAGTGTTCTAAGGCGTTTTACTTCTAGACGCGGTTTGTGCACCGATATTTATTCTGATAACGGTAGTAATTTTGTTGGAGCCAACAACGAGCTACTAAAGATTCATGACATTTTAACAAATTCCAATATTAAAAACTTTTCTCAAGAAAACAAAATTAATTGGCACTTCATTCCCCTAAAATCTCCTCATTTTGGCGGTATATGGGAAAGTGCTGCAAAGTCAATAAAAACTGATTTACGTAGAATCCTAACTGATACTATTATATAAGACAATATTCCATTGTCTTACGAGGAATTGTATACCTTGTTGGTGCAAGTTGAAGGAGTACTGAACTCCCGGCCTCTGTTTCCTCTGAGAAATGATCCTAACGATATGGAAGCCTTGACGCCCGGACATTTTTTAATTGGGTATCCCATAAACATAGTCTCTGACCTAAAGTTAGAAGGATTCATAAATCGATTATCCCGCTACCAGCATTTGCAGCTCATGCTCCAGCACTTCTGGTCTAGATGGAAAACAGAATACCTACATACCCTACAGCAACCGTTGTCAAATGGCGCTTTGACAAAGACACACCCAATCTGCTAGGCCTACATACCTACATACCCTACAGCAACCGTTAGCGTTACGCTACAAATGGCGCTTTGAGAAAGACACACCCAATCTGCTAGGCCTACATACCCTATTACAGCAACCGTTAGCGTTACGCTACAAATGGCGCTTTGAGAAAGACACACCCAATCTGCTAGGCAACATGGTTCTTCTAAAAGACGAACATTCTCCTGTATATCAATGGACTCGAGGCCGTATTTGTGAACTTCATCCTGGCAAGGACGGTGTTGTGCGCGTTGTAAGTGTATTAACTTTAAATGGAATAGTTAAACGCAGTGTAACCAAAGTTTGTCCTCTACCCATCGAAATGGACACTGAAACAATCTGATAACGAAGTAATATCAAATGAACTTTTTTATTCATTTTATCCATTGTTTTGTTTCCTTTGTAAACGTACATTGTTTTTATGCTTATAACCAATTTTGTTCCATTTATTTATAGTTAATATGCATAGCCTCAGCCAAGACTTTGTCTAATCTATTATTTTTATTAACTTAATTTTTTTAAATAATCCTCGATTATTTCAAGGGCGGCGGTATGGTTAATGCGTTTTCCCTACATGTTGAGCGAACGCGGCTTTAGTTCCATGGCAACGCTCAATTCAAACAAAACCTTGGCCAACGCTGTGAGATTTAATTGAATTAATTGTACTAATTTCTTCGCTTGTCATTAAACGGCATAATATTTAGCCAGCATTTTAATCTACCCCAAACGAGCAGATACCTACACAGAATAGTGATACTAGGTCTGCTCACCGTGGCTGTTCCAACCCATTAAAA
The DNA here is from genome assembly GCF_917563875.1 of Diabrotica virgifera virgifera. Lineage (NCBI taxonomy): Eukaryota > Metazoa > Arthropoda > Insecta > Coleoptera > Chrysomelidae > Diabrotica > Diabrotica virgifera. The sequence continues at coordinate 91,493,281 of NC_065451.1, read as the reverse complement.
AGTCTACAGTCCGCTCTCCACCTCAAAATCGAAAGGAACAGCCCATTTCACGAAGTGCTGGAACTACTTATATTTTCTTCCAAAATATTGCCAGCAGTTGACAACATGTGAATTTTAAAAAGCCTTTTTTGGTTTTCGTTCATTTTTTTCATGTCAGGAACCATGCTCATTAGGAAGGAAATGTCTGGGTCTTCATATGGTGTTATGGCCGATGCTTTTTCCACAGACAGTAGTATTAAAGAAGTAGTAGACCGAAAGTATTAAAGCGCGGATTTATTCACTTCTTCTAACGATACTGCAGTTTTAGGGTTTATACGAGATTTTTTGGCTACTAAGATCTGCTGGGAATTGTGCACACTGGATGAAGTATCGCCACGAGTCGAATGATGGCTCGCGGTCGGTGTCAGAAGAGGAGGCTCATTTTCTAAAGCCATTACATGCTGGGATTCATTATCTTCCTCATTTTTACATTGTAACTCGTTATCGCCGCTATTGCTGTCACAGGAATAGTCTATAGTCTATAGATTGTTGCGATGAAGGTTCTAAGCTACTCTTCATTGGCCTGGATTTAGTAAATGGCGTGAGAAATTGCATGTATTCAGCGAGGTAGTAAGGTCGCGTTTTTTTGGCAGCAGAACCAGAAGGTGTATATTTTTTTAAGAATCGTATCTTCCATCGTTCTTTGCAAACCGAAACTAGAACAAATACATATTATTAGTTAAAACAATACTTTCTTGAAATATTTCTATTACAAGCATGCTTTTTTTCAGATATTTTGTTACTGGTAATTCGTTTCAAGCACTATCCTACTATTTTCTAAGAGAACATACTACTGTACGCAAAATTGTGTACAAAACATCTACAGTAATTTGGACAGTACTCCAGCCAGAATATCTGACCAAACCATCAAGAGAATTATGGCTTAAAACAGCTAGTACATACTGGGAACTATGGAATGTGCCGAATTGCTGTGGCTCTATTGATGGAAAGCATATCAGGATTAAACCCCCCGAAATCTGGGTCAGCATACTTTAATTACAAAGGATATTTTTCTATTGTATTGTTAGCTGTGGCTGACGCAGATGGGCTATTGTTGTCGGTTGATATTGGGGAATATGGACGAAATAGTGATGACAGAGCATTCAAAGAAAGTGCATTTGGAAAAGCAGTAGTTAGCGACCAACTTGATCTTCCCGAACCTAAACCGTTGCTAGGAGAAAATGCAAGTTTTCCTTACTATTTTGTAGCAGACGAAGCTTTTCCCCTCTCAGATCGTGTCATGAAACCATATCCCAGAAGGCAATTAACAAATGACAAACGAATATTTAATTACAGACTTTCTAGAGGGCGAAGATCCATTGAGTGTGCATTTGGTTTGCTAACTTCAAAGTTCAGAATATTGGAGACGCCAATATGTTGCAATATTGACAAGATTGATAGCATCATTCAAGCTATTTGTGTGTTGCACAATTTTATACGTGTTCATGATGGAGTTTTTACTAATTCGACATTCCAGTTGAAAGAACATAATATTATAGCCAATAATAATCCAACACAACCAGGGAGGCATCGCAGGCCAACAAATGGTGCATTAGAAATAAGAAATAGACTATGTAATTTTTTAATCAGCCTACTGGTGCCCTGCCTTGGCAGAATGACCACTGTGTTTTATAGCTTTGTTTATACATATGCCTCAATAGGTAAATAAAATAGGGTATTCTACTAAAAATGTGTAGTATTTTTAGCCCTCATCTGTTGCCTTATTCGTTTCTTTTTCCTAATAAATATCGTACCACATAGTTTTATTATTGTAAACATTATAGTTTTACAATACAAGTTAGCTACATTTTTTTTAGAACGAAAGCTTTTTATGTAGCTTCTTTTTTTATTACGAGATGTCCGATAGATGAGCTGCTAAAAAATATATTGGCTCAATTTTAGATTAAACGGATTAGTTTTGATCCGGATCGGTTTACATCTAGACAAGACTAAAACGGCGGGTTCGTTTGAAAAAATATTCCCATGAGATGTTTTTGCATAATCACATTTGTAATACATCCCAGAATAAGGTTCAAGAAGTCGCCCACGAGAAAAGTGGTCCAAATTTTTTTCAAACAATTTTTTAAATCAAATTGCAAAAATTATTATTTTTGATCTGGGCAAATTTTTTTAGGTTTTATGGACCATTCTGGATAAAAAAGGTCTCTTGTAATTTTTCTCTTAAGTTGATGGATTTCAAGTTATAAGCAATTTAAAATTTGAAAAACGCAAAAATGGCCATTTTTAAGACTTAATAACTCGGTTAAAAATTGTTATTATGAAAGTCAGAAAGTGACTAAATCAAAGTTTAAAGCCACCCCTACATGATCCTGAGGAAATTTGTGTCATTAATTTATTACTAAGCTGTTATTTTTAATTATTAACAATAAGCCGTAAGCGTATTGACGCGGCTGTAAATGTGAGTGCGAGTAAGATGCCCCATTGGACTGCCGGAATGGCATCTGTCTCGCACTCACCATAGACGGCAGCCTAATACGTGCTGGCGCTCATTATTATTACTTAAAAATATCAGCTTAGTAATAAAATTATGACAAAAATTTCTTCAGGATCTTGTAGGGGGGGAGGGGGCTTTAAACTTCGATATAGTCACTTTCTGACTTACATAATAACTTTTAACCAATTTATTAAGCCTTGAAAATGGCCATTTTTCGTTTTTTTCAATTTTAAATTGTTTATAACTCGAAAACGATCAATTTTAGAGAAAAATTACGAGACCTTTTTTGTCCAGAATGGTCCAAAAAACCTAACAAAAATTTGTACGGGCCAAAAATATTGATTTTTGCAATTTGATTAAAAAAAATTCTACCACTTTTCACGTGGGTGACTTCTTGAACCTTATTCTGGAATGTCTCACGAATGTGATTATGCAAAAAAATCTAATGAGAATATTTTTTCTAACGAACCCGCCGTTTTCGTCTTGTCTAATCGTATCAAGGCAACTCAGTGCAAATACCAGCCTCATACAAAAACTTGGGTCTTGGTTCGTCGGTTGTTTTGTCTTATGCAGGTGTGCTTCAATCACGCTGGCCAAAAACGTGATCCCACCTTTTTCTGATAACTTCTTCTCATCCATGCATCTACTAAATGAGTTAAAAACTAGAGGTCTTTTCGGTACAGGTACAATAAGGGACAATAGAACACTAAAATTCCCCCTATTCGCTCCAACAGCTATGAAAAAAAAAGGAAAGGCAAACTTACGATTATATATTAGATAAAAACACAATAATTGTGGTTTGTCGCTAGCACGACAATAGTGTCGTTACAATTGCATCTAACTTTTGTTCAGTAAAACTACAGTCAAACGGTTAACCTAAAACTATTAAAAACCTAATGGGAGATTTACCCTCTTCTTGCATCACTATGTCTCATCCCTTCACCCACTCTGGCGTAGACTATGCTGGACCCTTTCTCTTGAGTAAAGCATATATTTGTGTGTTCGTGTACACGGCTACAAAAGCGGTGCACATCGAGCTAGCTAGTGAATTAACCTCAGAGTGTTTCATTAGTGTTCTAAGGCGTTTTACTTCTAGACGCGATTTGTGCACCGATATTTATTCTGATAACGGTAGTAATTTTGTTGAAGCCAACAACGAGCTACTAAAGATTCATGACATTTTAACAAATTCCAATATTAAAAACTTTTCTCAAGAAAACAAAATTAATTGGCACTTCATTCCCCTAAAATCTCCTCATTTTGGCGGTATATGGGAAAGTGCTGCAAAGTCAATAAAAACTGATTTACGTAGAATCCTAACTGATACTATTATATAAGACAATATTCCATTGTCTTACGAGGAATTGTATACCTTGTTGGTGCAAATTGAAGGAGTACTGAACTCCCGGCCTCTGTTTCCTCTGAGAAATGATCCTAACGATATGGAAGCCTTGACGCCCGGACATTTTTTAATTGGGTATCCCATAAACATAGTCTCTGACCTAAAGTTAGAAGGATTCATATATCGATTATCCCGCTACCAGCATTTGCAGCTCATGCTCCAGCACTTCTGGTCTAGATGGAAAACAGAATACCTACATACCCTACAGCAACCGTTGTCAAATGGCGCTTTGAGAAAGACACACCCAATCTGCTAGGCCTACATACCTACATACCCTACAGCAACCGTTAGCGTTACGCTACAAATGGCGCTTTGAGAAAGACACACCCAATCTGCTAGGCTTACATACCTACATACCCTACTACAGCAACCGTTAGCGTTACGCTACAAATGACGCTTTGAGAAAGACACACCCAATCTGCTAGGCAACATGGTTCTTCTAAAAGACGAACATTCTCCTGTATATCAATGGACTCGAGGCCGTATTATGGAATAGTTAAACGCAGTGTAACCAAAGTCTGTCCTCTACCCATCGAAATGGACACCGAAACAATCTGATAACGAAGTAATATCAAATGAACTTTTTTATTCATTTTATTCATTGTTTTGTTTCCTTTGTAAACGTACCTTGTTTTTATGCTTATAACCAATTTTGTTCCATTTATTTATAGTTAATATGCGTAGCCTCAGCCAAGACTTTGTCAAATCTATTATTTTTATTAACTTAATTTATTTAAATAATCCTCGATTATTTCAAGGGCGGCGGTATGGTTAATGCGTTTTCCCTACATGCTGAGCGAACGCGGCTTTAGTCCCATGGCAACGCTCAATTCAAACAAAACCTTGGCCGACGCTGTGAGATTTAATTGAATTAATTGTCCTAATTTCTTCGCTTGTCATTAAACGGCATAATATTTAGCCAGCATTTTAATCTACCCCAAACGAGCAGATACCTACACAGAATAGTGTTACTAGGTCTGCTCACCGTGGCTGTTCCAACCCATTAAAAAGTCTACAGTCCGCTCTCCACCTCAAAATCGAAAGGAACAGCCCATTTCATGAAGTGCTGGAATTACTTATATTTTCTTCCAAAATATTGCCAGCAGTTGACAACATGTGGATTTTAAAAAGCCTTTTTTGGTTTTCGTTCATTTTTTTCATGTCAGGAACCATGCTCATTAGGAAGGAAATGTCTGGGTCTTCATATGGTGTTATGGCCGATGCTTTTTCCACAGACAGTAGTATTAAAGAAGTAGTAGACCGAAAGTATTAAAGCGCGGATTTATTCACTTCTTCTAACGATACTGCAGTTTTAGGGTTTATACGAGATTTTTTGGCTACTAAGATCTGCTGGGAATTGTGCACACTGGATGAAGTATCGCCACGAGTCGAATGATGGCTCGCGGTCGGTGTCAGAAGAGGAGGCTCATTTTCTAAAGCCATTACATGCTGGGATTCATTATCTTCCTCATTTTTACATTGTAACTCGTTATCGCCGCTATTGCTGTCACAGGAATAGTCTATAGTCTATAGATTGTTGCGATGAAGGTTCTAAGCTACTCTTCATTGGCCTGGATTTAGTAAATGGCGTGAGAAATTGCATGTATTCAGCGAGGTAGTAAGGTCGCGTTTTTTTGGCAGCAGAACCAGAAGGTGTATATTTTTTTAAGAATCGTATCTTCCATCGTTCTTTGCAAACCGAAACTAGAACAAATACATATTATTAGTTAAAACAATACTTTCTTGAAATATTTCTATTACAAGCATGCTTTTTTCAGATATTTTGTTACTGGTAATTCGTTTCAAGCACTATCCTACTATTTTCTAAGAGAACATACTACTGTACGCAAAATTGTGTACGAAACATCTACAGTAATTTGGACAGTACTCCAGCCAGAATATCTGACCAAACCATCAAGAGAATTATGGCTTAAAACAGCTAGTAGATACTGGGAACTATGGAATGTGCCGAATTGCTGTGGCTCTATTGATGGAAAGCATATCAGGATTAAACCCCCCCGAAATCTGGGTCAGCATACTTTAATTACAAAGGATATTTTTCTATTGTATTGTTAGCTGTGGCTGACGCAGATGGGCTATTGTTGTCGGTTGATATTGGGGAATATGGACGAAATAGTGATGACAGAGCATTCAAAGAAAGTGCATTTGGAAAAGCAGTAGTTAGCGACCAACTTGATCTTCCCGAACCTAAACCGTTGCTAGGAGAAAATGCAAGTTTTCCTTACTATTTTGTAGCAGACGAAGCTTTTCCCCTCTCAGATCGTGTCATGAAACGATATCCCAGAAGACAATTAACAAATGACAAACGAATATTTAATTACAGACTTTCTAGAGGGCGAAGATCTATTGAGTGTGCATTTGGTTTGCTAACTTCAAAGTTCAGAATATTGGAGACGCCAATGTGTTGCACAATTTTATACGTGTTCATGATGGAGTTTTTACTAATCCGACATTCCAGTGGAAAGAACATAATATTATAGCCAATAATAATCCAACACAACCAGGGAGGCATCGCAGGCCAACAAATGGTGCATTAGAAATAAGAAATAGACTATGTAATTTTTTAATCAGCCTACTGGTGCCCTGCCTTGGCAGAATGACCACTGTGTTTTATAGCTTTGTTTATACATATGCCTAAATAGGTAAATAAAATAGGGTATTCTACTAAAAAGGTGTAGTGTTTTTAGCCCTCATCTGTTGCCTTATTCGTTTTGTTCCTAATAAATATCGTACCACATAGTTTTATTATTGTAAACATTATAGTTTTACAATACAAGTTAACTACATTTTTTTACAACGAAAGCTTTTTATGTAGCTTCTTTTTTTATTACGAGATGTCCGATAGATGAGCTGCTAAAAAATTTATTGGCTCAATTTTAGATTAAATGGATTAGTTTTGCACCGGCTTGTGAGGTGGTCGTGTTTAAAATATCTAGATGAAAATTGGACGTGCCAATAAAAAATGTCATGTTTTCAGCCATTGAAGAAGTAAAATAGATCGGCTAATAAAAAAAGTTATTGATGAATAATAAATAATGTTTTCTTTAATTTGAGCCACGGTGTATATTAAGTAATAGAAATAAATATTGTTATTGTATTATTAGTAAAAATTATTACTATACTTTACCTGTTGCCTTTATTTCTTTTGCAACTTTTTCCCATGCAAGCTCTTGGACATTTCTGTTTGAATATTCCTGACTTGTGTTGTCATAGATACCTGGAAGTTGCTCAATTAATGAGACAAAACAAATATTAAATTCTGGACTGTCTTCCATATTTAAATTTTTCGACGAACACACACACACACACACACACACACACACACACACACACACATACACTAAATGCAAGTAGCACGTGGCAAAAAGTAGAACAAGCTCTATTTTTAACGACGTGGCGTAACAAGCTACATGATGCCACTGTCACTGTCATTTTGGTGTGCGCGGAATCATTCGTTCGCATTGGCACATTTTAAGTAACATGCTAGACGCGCGCTACTTGCTACTTGCCACTTGCCATGCCAGTTTGGTGGGCGCTCTCCCTAAAGAGTCAACTAATTAGAGTCGCTGTGAGCTTCACCGTACGTAATTAACCCACATATTACTGAAACTATTTTTTTTATTTTATCTTTTTAAAGGAAATGTGTCTTATTTAACGACAAAAAATACTAAAATAATAATTTTTGCACTAGCTGTCAAAATATTACATGGTCTTTTAAAAGGACAGCAGGGTCATTCCATATCAACTCAACACACATAATTTCCACCCCTCATCATATTTAGTTATAATTTGGAATACTCATAGTGGCTAATAAGGTAAACAAAAATACAAAATTTTAAATTTTTATTTCAAGCTGTTTTCGAAACATGGTTATGTAAAATTTTCAAAAAAGGTCCAAAACACCGCGAGAATACTTTATTGGAATGGTTGTAGAAGCTGACCTGATTGAGCTAGAATGCTGGGAGCGGTGTCACTTTGCAGCATTTTTAAAGCTCTTTACTGTGACATGTACAGCATGATGCTACGATAAACAAGTTTTTCTCAAACAAAAAAAAAATATATTTTGATTCAGTTTTTTTTCCAAAAAGTACATAATTTAATATTATTATAATATTCCTACAAATACATGGTACTGTTGTTAATAACATATAAAAATTTCAAGTTCAACATAAAAAAAAATAAATTTCACACATACAGTATGGTACAAATGAAAGGAATAAATTCGTAATGTCTCAAGCTGGCGACTTTAAGGAAAAATCCCGAAACAGGTCGATTTTTATTTTTAAATTGTAATTTTTTGGCACATCCATCTGGGCACTATCATACTAGTGACGTCATCCATCTGGGCGTGATGACGTAATCGTTGTTTTTTTTTAAATGAGACTATAGGTCGTGTGTAAGCTCATTTGAAAGGCTATTAAATTCTCTATTCAGTAATATAAACAATAATATAATTATTTATGTAGGGTGGCAAAAAACGTTTTTCTTTAATTAAATTAATTGACAAAAAAGAAGAATGTATGTAATTTATCTGTTTCTGGCAACAGTAAAACCTATTTTAAATTAAATAAATTACATACATTCTTCTTTTTTTGTCAGTTAATTTAATTAAAAAAAACTTTTTTGCCACCCTGTATAAATAATTATATTATTGTTTATATTACTGAATAGAGAATTGAATAGCCTTTCAAATGAGCTTACACACGACCTACAGTCTCATTTAAAAAAAAACAACGATTACGTTATCACGCCCAGATGGATGACGTCACTAGTATGATACATGTGCCAAAAAATTACAATTTAAAAATAAAAATCGACCTGTTTTGGGATTTTTCCTTAAAGTCGCCAGCTTGCAACATTACAATTTATTCCTTTTATTTGCACCATACTGTATGTGTGAAATTTATTTTTTTATGTTAAACCCATCACCATCCCATGATAAAATTTTTATCTTATTAACAACAGTACTGTGTATTTGTAGGAATATTAGGATAATTTAAAATTATGTACTTTTTGGAAAAAAACTTATTCAAAATATATTTTTTTTGTTTAAGAAAAACTTGTTTAACGGATCATCATGCTGTATATATCACAGTAAAGAGCTTTAAAAATGCTGCAAAATGACACCTCTCCCAACATTCTAGCTTAAACAGGCCAGCTTCTACAACCATTCCAATAAAGTATTGTCGCGGCGTTTTGGACCTTTTTTGAAAACTTTACATAACCGTATTTCGGAAACGGTTTGAGATAAAAATTTAAAATTTTGTATTTTTCCTCACCTAATCATCCACTATGAGTACTCTAAATTTAAAAAAAAATCTATATAGGTCAGGAATAAAATTAATTCAGAGTATGTTGATTTGACCTGGAATAGTTCAGCAGTAAGACGCAGTATATATTAGAAAGTAAAACTTTATTAATACAAAAATCATTACAAAGTATGGAAATCCTTAAAACATTGTTTAGGGTGTAATGGTATTTTACATTTTTCGCACAAAAATTGAACATTTTTCTTGCAAAGTTCGCAATGAGATTGTTTTTCTTGATAAACAATTAAATGGTTCACACCATCATATCTTGAATATACGGCCGTGTTGGTAATCCGTCTTGTTGGGTCGCGTTTGATATATTTTTTGCAGGTTTCCAGAAGGTTGCAAGCTATTTGCGTTCTAAATTCAAGCTGATCAAGGCGTCCTCCGTCTTTTCGGTCCAATTGCCACGCGTTTTGAATAGTCATGTCAATTTCATGTACTATTAGCGGAAAGTACCATTTTTCCCTTTTATAGAAATCCGGTAAAGACTAATGTTTTGGTCACAGCGGTCTACGCCACCCATAAAAGAATTGTATTGCTTTATCATATTTGATTGAGGAACAAAAATGTGTCTTCTCCTTATGGGAAAACCGTTTGACTGTGGTTTTACTGAACAAAAGTTAGATGCAATTGTAACGACACTATTGTCGTGCTAGCGACAAATAACAATTATTGTGTTTTTATCTAATTTGTAATCCTAAGTTTCCCTTTCCTTTTTTGCATAGCTGTTGGAGCGAATAGGGGGCATTTTAGTGTTCTATTGTCACTTATTGTACCTGTACCGAAAAGACCTCTAGTTTTAACTCATTTAGTAGATGCATGGATGAGAAGAAGTTATCAAAAAAAGGTGGGATCACGTTTTTGGCCAGTTTGATTGAAGCACACCTGCATAAGACAAAACAACCGACGAACTAAGACCCAAGTTTTTGTATGAGGCTGGTATTTGCACTGAGTTGCCTTGATAAGATGAGACAAGACGAAAACGGCGGGTTCGTTAGAAAAAATACTCTCATGAGATTTTTTTGCATAATCACATTCGTGAGACATCCCAGAATAAGGTTCAAGAAGTCGCCCACGTGAAAAGTGGTCCAATTTTTTTTAATCAAATTGCAAAAATCAATATTTTTGGCCCGTACACATTTTTGTTGGGTTTTTTGGACCATTCTGGACAAAAAAGGTCTCTTGTAATTTTTCTCTAAAATTGATCGTTTTCGAGTTATAAACAATTTAAAATTGAAAAAAACGAAAAATGGCGATTTTCAAGGCTTAATAAATTGGTTAAAAGTTATTATGTAAGTCAGAAAGTGATTATATCGAAGTTTAAAGCCCCCTCCCCCCTACAAGATCCTGAAGAAATTTTTGTCATAATTTTATTACTAAGCTGATATTTTTAAGTAATAATAATGAGCGCCAGCACGTATTAGGCTGCCGTCTATGGTGAGTGCGAGAGAGATGCCATTCCGACAGTCCAATGGGGCATCTAACTCGCACTCACATTTACAGCCGCGTCAATACGCTCTTACGGCTTATTGTTAATAATTAAAAATAACAGCTTAGTAATAAAGTAATGACACAAATTTCTTCAGGATCATGTAGGGGGGCTTTAAACTTTGATTTAGTCACTTTCTGACTTTCATAATAACAATTTTAACCGAGTTATTAAGTCTTAAAAATGGCCATTTTTGCGTTTTTCAAATTTTAAATTGCTTATAACTTGAAAACCATCAACTTTAGAGAAAAATTACAAGAGACCTTTTTTATCCAGAATGGCCCATAAAACCTAAAAAAATTTGCCCAGACCAATAATAATAATTTTTGCAATTTGATTAAAAAAATTGTTAAAAAAAATTTGGACCACTTTTCTCGTGGGCGACTTCTTGAACCTTATTCTGGGGTGTATTACAAATGTGATTATGCAAAAAAATCTCATGGGAATATTTTTTCAAACGAACCCGCCGTTTTCGCCTTGTCTAGATGTAAACCATACAATATAACCTAGACGGAGAGCACCCATCCACAGCTTATAACCCATAGATTTATAATACTCTAGATTGCGCCTTACGATCTTAAAATGGGTGACGGTTGCGACAGAGATAAATGAGCCTATTTGGTCGGTAGTCTCTTTCTAATTCAAGGGAAGTATCGACGACGTCACTATCCTACTCTCTCGTCAAGTATTTTAGATGGTTTGACAGTTCGAGCGGATGGCGACGAGAACTGGTCGTTTGTCTTGGGACGTGGAATAATCCTGGTTCGAATCCCATACCAATCTTTACTTTTTTTATTTTTTATTTAATCAATATTGCGTTTATTATATATTATTACATCTCGAAACCGGACCTAAGCAAATCTAGCAGATAATAAATGATAAATATATGTATAGTAAGTTAATATTGGAATACATAATATTATAAATTAATAAGTATTGTTAAGTTATACTCGCAGTATAATAATTACCAATTAATATTAGCATTATGTAGTTTCGATTTAGTATAATCCTCACATTAATACTAAAACTACTGTTAATTTTACTGTAAACAATAGTACATTGTTTACCGGGTAGGAAAAGCTTAACATTCCTGGACGACTGTGAAGATTGCTAAGTCGAGGCGCAAGCCGAGACTTAGCAACACAGAGTCCAGGAATGTGGCTTTTCCTACGAGGTAAACATACTATTTTTCCGCAAATCGTTTAAAATTCGACAGATATTGATTGATTTAAAAAAAACGCGATAATTTTATTCCCAAATAAATGGTGCTTTGAAATTCCTAATAAAATTACTTGGGTAGAGAATACAAATTTGAAATTTTGCAGTTGTGTATAACTTTACACACCCTATCAAAATAGCTATCAAAATGACAGTGTTGCCATTTAAGAAAATCAACGATGACGTCATATCTCTAAATTGGGACACCCTGTATACATTATTATTATATGTCAAAAAGGACAATTTGATATACTAATCGACGGGTCTGAGCATTTTTCAAAAAAACAGTTATTATTTTAATTATTGAATATATTCCAAATTACAGATATAACTTTGTTATTTTCTATTATCTTGTAAATGGTAGAGAATAAAAATTTGATATTTTGCAGTTATGTATAACTTTACAAACCCTATCAAATTAGCTATCAAAATGACAGTGTTGCCATTTAAGAAAATCGACGATGACGTCATATCTCTAAATTGGGACACCCTGTATACATTATTATTGAATGTCAAAAAGGACAATTTGAAATACTAATCGACGGGTCTGAGCATTTTCCAAAAAAACAATTAGTATTTGAGATATTGAATTTATTCCACTTTACAGACTCTCTCTGTATATAATTCTGCTGAGCCATTGTCAGAGTTGTGAAATTATATAAACAAAGCTTTAAGTTTATAAAACAGGTAGATCCATTGTTTATGGAATTTCTCAACTCTGAGAATAGCACCCCGCTCAGCTGAATATTAATGACTCTCTTAGATAGTTTGCCAGACTTTACGAAGAGTACTGTTAACTGAGATCCAGCCGTAGTTCTTGCGTTCTGCCTTTATATGGATGGTGTGTGTGGTTGGGATATTGACTGCGAAACCTAAGGCTTCATTCGCCTAATCATATTTACCTTTGATTCTTATAACAAAATTAAAATTTATTAACATTTTATATCAATATTATTAATGTTTTTAAACAATATCATTATGGGAAAAAAATTCTACATTTTACAATTGGCAAACTTGCAAATCACATAATATTAATGTTCGTAGACAGCTTTCTAATATTATCCATTTCCATATCCAGTGGTTATATTTCTCCCGTATTGTCCAGTTTCGCCTCCAGTGATTGTATATATTTTTTTAATATTTATTTATATTTTTTATTGTGCTCATAGTTCTTTTTTTTATTTATTGATTTTTATTGATTTGATTGATATTTTTCAAAAGTCCACAAGGAAAAGAAAAAGTTTTCCTGTAGTTGGCTGTATACCATCAATCACAAAATTGGAAAGCAATCCTTTGTAAAAGGTATAAAATTTTATTAAAAACATTTGAGAAGGTGGTATACACATTTTTTATAAAAATCGAAAAGGTTTTGTTGTGATGTAGCCCTTTTAAGGGACTTTTAATAAAAAAAATAAAAAAATAAAAAAAAAATAAAAAAAAAAAATTTATACCTTTTACAAAGGATTTCTTTCCAATTTTGTGATATTTTTTTATTGATTTTTTAGTCTTTTTTGTCTCTTTTTTTTTCACCAGTATTTTTTTATATTAGAATGATTTTTTCTTTTATTTTTTTGTTTACTTGTTTTTATTTTTTTTTTCTATCTTTTCCAATTATGTACAATTTTGGTATACATTTTCTTTATAAACTAAATATGGATCGGTTTAATCCATCCTTCTTTCCAATATCACCGTTTAGGTATCTGTTAAAAAGTTCGGTCAGTATAGTCAAGCGTTGTTGTTGCTCAAAAGATCAGCAAGGATACCTTCTGGTCCGTACTCTTTTATTTTCATGGTTTTTAAAGGTTTGGCAGTTACGTCATCTCGGATGTTTATTTCTGGTCCATGCATTTGGTATGGACCATCTGGTCCATGTATTTGGTGTGGAATCTTGTAGTTCTTTTGCATAGTGGTTTTTAATCCGGGAACAGTCGCGCTTTTTTCTGGCACGTAAGCAATCGCTTGTTAGATTAAATCTAACAATACGAATTCAAAACAAATTTTTATTTTATAACATTTTTATTTACTTGTTATTTTAAAAATGTTTATTTCTAATAATTTTAAAGCTATTTGGTTCTCACCAAAGCCACAAAATTCCACAAAAAAAAATAAATAAAAAAAATTCCTACGCATTACTACAATATTCCTCGAGGCACTCGAGTGGAAAGTTATGTTTCCACATTTTCATCAAGTTATCACGAAAAAGGATAAAATGTTAGATTTTTTTCTAACGGAGCGACTTCTCCCAGGTTAGATGCATTGATATTTTGTAGGTTTGTTGTATTTATAGATATCCTCCCTTCTTAGATTTCGTATGAATCTCTAAGCCTCCGACTTGCTTTATGTTTATTACACAATCTAATTATAAATCCGGAATAGTTATAATTAGTCCATGACAACGCATGCGCACTTTAATTCCATATTATATCTATTTAATGTATTATAGTTTATTGATAAATATACCAGTATTCGCGGTGTGCAAGTACTCGGAAGGGATACGCGAAACGATCGTGCGCGAATGGCGGAGAAATATTGTAACTTTCTTAAATAATTCATATTGTCAATTGAAATTGTCAAATTGACGTACATTTTATAACTATTGTCATTTAAGATGAAAAATTATATATTGCTCCACAATATTGATATGATATGCAATTATTATATAAAGGTAAATTTAATTAATTGTATTTTGCTTGCAGTACTGCATTTTAATAACTAATTTTATTTACTACATACAATTGTTTACGTTTTAATAACTAACCTAAATCTTATTTTTTCTTATTATTTTTTTTTGGACTATGGCCTTGACAATTATCTAGTAACCAGGACCATATGATTGACCAATATAATTAAAAGTGCGAATAAAAGTGCAGAGCGTAGAAACCAGGTGTCGCTTTTCTGAACTTGCACGGTCCCAATATTAGTAATCAATTAATAGTAAAAATACCTTGTATATTTATCTATCAACGGTATTATTTATATTATTTTAAAGTGCGCAAGCTTCACTTGCAGTGGACTAATCCTGACTGTCTCCGCGAACACACTTATTGTTTGTATAACAAATTTTATCAAAAATGGTAAATAAAATATTACATTAACGTCAAATGTGTATCATATGCTTAACGTCAAATTGTGGTCGCCAAAAATGCCAGGCGACTACGCTAGGTGTCGCGTCAGTCATGCACGGAGCGAATAATGGGGGTAAAAAATATGTAGATACAGTACAACCTGCCACATCCGGACTTCCCCATATCTGGACGGTTCTGCCGTCCGCATCTACCGAGAAAGGCCGTCCTGCTGTTAGACAACGCACTCTCTCATCCCGACCCAAAAGGACTAAAAGATGGCGAAATAATGTATTATAGAATATATAAACCGTGCCTCTCGATGAAAGTTATTGACGGCGTTGATTACTGGAATGTATGAAGGAGAAAATGTTTCAGAGACTATAAAAGAAGTGGTCCTGATTGATATCCGGATCGGTCTGTCGCCACACTGATCCAGATATGGCAGGTTTTACTGTATTTATAATCCGATGAATTATATTTTTTTATATTTCGGTACATGAAAATTATAAAATATCTGATTAATTCCAGAGAATGTGAAGAAATTCAAGCCCCCAAAGAGACATTGAACAAATCGGTTGCTGATCAGAGTTGTAGCGAAACCATTAATTGTTCATCCACAAGTTATCATCATGAAGCATCAACAAATGAATTTATTAATACAAGTCAAGAGGAAATTATAGCTCCCGAAGCACTTTCGAATAATGTTGAAAAAATTTTGAATGAAAACATCGATTCTGAGCCATCAATAAATATCGATGAGTCGAGTGCATCAACAGTAAAGAATCTTCAACAAGCCTTGGAAAGCCCTCTGATTTCAACAAATAATAGAAAAAGGTCAGATTATAATAACAAATATCATTGCTTTCTATATTTATTTATTTAAATAATTTTTTCTTATAAATATTGTTACACATTTTCTCAAAATACAAGTAAAGATATATCTATATAAATTTGCAAAATATGATGTTTATCGTATGGTGTACATAGTAATATTTTCATTTTTAAAGCTTTCTACATTTCATTTAATATTTTACGCAATTGCTGCATAAAATTATCAAAATCGAAATTAGAAATTTTTATCAGAATTTTGTAAACTTATTTATTAATTTTCTAATGTTTTAGACCTTTGGACATGAACGACGCTATTACAAATGTAAAAAAAATAAAAATCAATTCAAAAGGAGCAATTAAATGGCTAGAAGAATCAGATCTAATTGATAAAAAAAATGGCCTGTACTTGTAAATTTTGTTGCTGCGAACAAAAAAGCTATTAAAAGCTTAAAAAAAAACTAAAAATTACCTTACAGATAAAGTGCACAATTGCAGAGATCTGATAAAATATGTGAAAGGCAAAAATATCATTTCCGATGCAGGAGAACAATTTCTGAAGGTAAAGTATTTTGTTTGTAAATATTGATATATAAAAAAAGTCCATCTGTATTATTTTACTTTTTTTGTAGAACCTTAACCCAGGATTGCAAACATTAATAGAGGGCATTTTGCGAGGTGCCCATTTTAAAAAGTTTCCCGAAGAGTTAAGATGTTTTGCTCTCACATTACACTTTTATTCGCCACGGGCATATAATTATTTAAGAACAACGTTAATGAAAATGTTACCACATCCTTCAACCATGAGATCTTGGCTGAAAACCTTTAAATACGAACCGGGCATATCTTCTGAAGCCATAGAAACTATCAAGAAACTCATTGAAAAAGAGGGAGATAAAAAACTCTTCTTCAGTTTAACTCTGGATGAAATTTCTCTTAGAAGTCAGATTGTGTGGAATGGAGTTAATTATGAAGGATATGTTGATTTAGGAATGTCCAAATATAATAATGAGAGTTCAAATGATAATGTACCTTTAGCATCATGTGCCTTAACTTTTATGCTTGTGTGTATCAACAGTTTTTTTAAAATTCCAGTTGCGTATTACCTTACCAACTCCCTAACAACTGAGCAATTAGCAACTATAACTAAATCAGTTTTAGATGAATGCTTACTCAATGAAATAAACATTTGTAATATAACTTTCGATGGGTTTGCATCGAATATTACTATGGGAGAAGAGCTGGGAGCTGATATTCGTTTTAATTTTGACACACATGCTTCATTTAAGTACATCAATAATGATGAGATTTTTGTAACTTTAGATGCTTGTCACATGCTGAAGTTAATTCGTAATCAATTTGCTGCATGGGATATAACTGATCAGGATGGTAAAGTTATTTCTTTTACAAGAATCAGAAAAAATGCACTCTGCTACAAAAATTAAGAGAAGACATATATTTTTTAAGAACTAAAAAATGAAGGTCTTTTTGGCGGCGCAGGTATTGAGTAGAAGTGTTGCAAATGCTCTCGAATTCTGTGAATTCGACTTGGAGCTTGAGCAATTTGAAGGTGCTAGTGCCACAGCTCGATTTTGCTTGATTATTGATAACTGCTTCGATATTTTAAGCACAAGAAATTTGTTAAATAAAAAACCAGAAAAACGACCTATAACTAAAAGTAGTTTAGAAGAAATTCATATACAGATCGAAGGATATGTAAATTATATAAAGGGACTAAAAATTGGCGGTGTTCCAGTAGTAAAGACAGATAAGAAGACCGGGTTTCTTGGAATGATAATCGATTTGCGAAATGTAATTACTTTAGCTACCAATTTATTTGAAAAAAATTACTTGCAGTTTTTATTAACATACAAATTGTCGCAAGACCACTTAGAAACATTTTTTTCCTGTATTAGGAGTTCTGGGGCTTTAACAACAATCCTAACACTAGACAATTTAAAAGCGCTTACAAAAAATTACTCTCACGTCAGTATTAAAGTTCCTTTATCTGCCAACTGTACGCCAAAAGATGACACTTTGCTCTTACCTGCTGAGAAAACCCAAGACAAAGATAAATCTGACGTTGTCGACGACTTGGAAGAAATTCCTGCAATTGAACAAAAATTAGGTAATATTAGCGACTATGCAGAGGATGTAATATCTTATATTTCTGGGGCTGTTGTAAGAATGATAAAAAAAAGAAAATAATATGTAAAGAATGTCTGAAAAGCATTGAGCTCGATGAGAAAAATCAATCTTACTCATCTTTGCAAAGACGAAAAACTTATGGAGCTATGACTTCAGCAACCAAAAATGTTATTGTTGTTTGCAAAGTAGCAGAGATAATTTTTCGGGCCCAGAATAACTTTTTCGAAAAAAACTTGCTTGAAAATTTAATTTTATTATCAATTCGTCAACTGCCTAAATCGATTTTTGCTACGGATCATGTTTACGATCAAGCACCATTAGCTGACCATCGATTACAAATAATCAGATTAATATTAACAAAATACTTTACCATCAAGTTGCACTATACAGCTGCAAATGTGAAAAAGAAAAATAAAGAAAGAGTCAGAATGAGTCTTAATAAGTTGATATTATTTAAAAATCAATAATTTAAATATTTTCTTTTTCATAGCTTTGATTGTTGTAATTCTTTTCTTGCTATTTTGTAGCTATTTTTCGAATTTTTGTAAACAGATTAAATTCATAATACAGTGGAATAGGCCTACAGGGGATACCACTATAAAAAAAACGCGCCAAACGTTATCTACTTCATTCAAGTGGTGTGGAAATGATAACAATAACAATTTACAGTGATGAGCGTGTTAATAACCACCAAAATAGCACAAAAGATGGAAAACGTATTAAGTTGTGAGATAAAAAGAAATGAAACTAGTCAAGCTGGAAAATTTAGCGATATTAACCTATAAATTTACATTATATTGATTGTTTACCACCTTTACACGTATCAGAGGAGTATGTCAACTAAAACTGTCACTGTGACAGTGGTAGTTGCCAAACTCATCCTAAATAAATTTGTAGGTTAATATCGCTAAATTCCTTAGTTTAACTAGTTTCATTTCTTTTTATCTCACAATATAATATGTTTTCCATCTTTTGTGCTATTTTGTCGGTTATTGGGATGCTCATCACTGTATACATTATCATCATGTATTTAGTTAGCTAGTCAACTTCCTCCTGAGATGTTTTATATTTCCTGAAGTAGGCTTTCCGGGGAGTTGCACTTGATAAATACTTTGCTGTTTGGATGCCTAAAAAAATAGTCTTGATTTGAATGCTGTTAATATTGAGAAATTGAGATTAACTAAATGATAAATCGTCGGCTTACTGCTAAAACCAACTAACTCCATTTTTTTAAGTTTTGAGGAATCTACGTTTTGAACTTTAATTTGAAACAAGAAATCGTCTGAATTTAACACATTGATGGACAGAACATCTATAGACGTCTAATTTCGTTTGATGTCATGACACAACATCTATATACATTGCAATTTTCCCTATTCTACTTTGCAAAATACATATAGTGTCCCAACACTTGCTTATACATTTGCTGCACTGTAAATCAACGTGTTAAAAATGATTTAATGACTGAAAAATATTAAAGTAAATAACATTATAAATGAAACACTTTGTTAAAGAATTATTAAAATGCAGTTAAAGTTAAAAAAAATAGTACAAAAACATTTTTTGCGGCACTTGTCGGGTTTTGGCTGTACAAAGTTAGTCAACTTCTAGGTCACTTTGAACATCACTGTCCTCCATATCAGGCACTTGTCTTCTTTTGGCAAAACTAGAATATTGTAAATGATAATATATTATCATTTTATTTTAACACACAACTGCACATATCTGTTTTTAGCTGTTTTAGCTGTTAGTTTTTTTGAAACCCTTATGTTTTCCACATTTAAAATCTGTTTGGATGTGTCTGGTTTCATCAGTACATTCTTTGATAATTATTAAGTATGTAGGTACAAAGGCATACTTAACTCAGATCAACAAAAAGTGGAGTTATAGTCGGTTCGCTAAACTCAGACGCAACTGGCTAGTGATTTTAGTCTGTAATTTTTTTGTTTTTTACCAACTTTGCCAAAATTAGCAAAATTACTATGTCGGTAAAGTCAGCAGCACCATTTCATAAGACCAAATTCAGACTAAGACTATATTTTATTGCTAATTTATTACGCAAAATAAAAATTTATTGCTGTAGCCTTTTCCGAGAAACAGTGGGTGCTGCTAGCTTTACGGTAAAGCTAGCAGCACCCACTCTATATCTCGGCAATGAAAAGGAGTACAGGGAGCATTTTAACGGCATATTTTATTGCTATTTAATTGCTCTTGATTGGTATATTAACCAATCCCAAAATACTACCCCATCATCCCCTTAGCGTAAAACTCACCCCTAAATAGATGATGAAAATCGAAAATTCAACCCCAAGGAATTAATTGCTAATTTATTGCTAATTTATTACGGAAAGAAAAAATTTATTGCTGTAGCCGTTTCCGAGAAACAGTGGGTGCTGCTAGCGTTACGGTAAAGCTAGCAGCACTCACTCTATATCTCGGCAATGAAACGGAGTACAGGGATCATTTTAACGGCATATTTTATTGCTATTTAATTGCTCTTGATTGGTATATTAACCAATCCTGAAAAGCTACCCCATCATCCCCTAGCGTAAAACTCACCCCCAAAAAGATGATGAAAATCGAAAATTCAACCCCAAGGAATTAATTGCTAATTTATTGCTAATTTATTACGGAAAGAAAAAATTTATTGCTGTAGCCGTTTCCGAGAAACAGCGGATGCTGCTAGCTTTACGGTAAAACTAGCAGCACCCACTCTATATCTCGGCAATGAAAAGGAGTACAGGGATCATTTTAACGGCATATTTTATTGCTATTTAATTGCTCTTGATTGGTATATTAACCAATCCCAAAAAACTACCCCATCATCCCCTAGCGTAAAACTCACCCCCGAAAAGATGATGAAAATCGAAAATTCAACCCCAAGGAATTAATTGCTAATTTATTACGGAAAGAAAAAAATTATTGCTGTAGCCGTTTCCGAGAAACAGTGGGTGCTGCCAGCTTTACAGTAAAGCTAGCAGCACCCACTCTATATCTCGGCAATGAAAAATGAGTACAGGGATCGTTTTAACGGCATATTTGATTGCTATTTAATTGCTCTTGATTGGTATTTTAACCAATCCTGAAAAGCTACCCCATCATAGCGTAAAACTCACCCCCAAAAAGATGATGAAAATCAAAAATTCAACCCCAAGGAATTAATTGCTAATTTATTGCTAATTTATTACGGAAAGAAAAAATTGATGGCTGTAGCCGTTTCCGAGAAACAGTGGGTGCTGCCAGCTTTACGGTAAAGCTAGCAGCTAGATCATTTTAACGGCATATTTTATTGCTATTTAATTGCTCTTGATTGGTATATTAACCAATCCCAAAATACTACCCCATCATCCCCTTAGCGTAAAACTCACCCCTAAATAGATGATGAAAATCGAAAATTCAACCCCAAGGAATTAATTGCTAATTTATTGCTAATTTATTACGGAAAGAAAACATTAATTACTGTAGACGTTTCCGAGAAACAGTGGGTGCTGCTAGCTTTACGGTAAAGCCAGCAGCACCCACCCTATATCTCGATAATGAAAAGGAGTACAGGGCCCATTTTAACGACATATTTTATTGCTAATTAATTGCTCTTGATTGATATATTAACCAATCCCGAAAAACTACCCCATCATCCCCTAGCGCAAAACTCACCCCCGAAAAAATGATGAAAATCGAAAAATCAACCCCAAGGAATTAATTACTAATTTATTGCTAATTTAATACGAAAAAAAAAAAAATTTATTGCTGTAGCCGTTTCCGAGAAACAGTGGGTGCTGCTAGCTTTACGGTAAAAGCTATATCTCGGCAAGAAAAATGGGTACAGGGTCCATCTTGGCGACCAATTTTATTGCTAATTATTTTTAATAATTATGTCAAAATTCCGTTCTGTCAATTCTGTAAATATTCTGGACGCTACCGGAGAAGCCCCTGGAACGAAAATAATAAACAAAACCTAAAGTGGTCAACGAAAACAC
Organism: Diabrotica virgifera virgifera; assembly: GCF_917563875.1. Taxonomy (NCBI): domain Eukaryota; kingdom Metazoa; phylum Arthropoda; class Insecta; order Coleoptera; family Chrysomelidae; genus Diabrotica; species Diabrotica virgifera. The sequence continues at coordinate 91,471,327 of NC_065451.1, read as the reverse complement.
CATGGTTTACACTAGAGGTTAATAAAACTGTCACCAAAAAAAGAAAGCTTTCCTAAAATATAGGTCAGAAAAACGAATGGATCATATGAAAACTATAAAAGAGTAAGAACTGAAACTCATCAATTGGTAAGAAAAACAATAACAGATTATACTGGTAAAGATTCACAAAAGGACTAGAGATGGATTTCTATGGACAACAGAAACAAGGCGCTTCATAAGACAACAAAGAAGCGAAATGAAAGAACTAGTTGAAATAGAACACATAAAAGCGGATACATGGGTGGCCTTCCTGACAGAAATTTTTAAAAAAGAAAACGAAAAATCTTTACCAGAAACACCAAATAAAATCAAATACCAAATGAACTCTTATAATGTGGTGGTGTACAACAACTGCAACTTCTTATTCATAAAATAATCGCCACGAACAGAATACCAGATGAATGGAGAAGAGCGATCATGCTGAGGTTCTTCAAGAAAGGAGATAAGAAAGACCCCAATAAATATCGAGCAATAAATCTTTTAAATACAACAGCAAGGATTTCGGACAGGAAGATCATGATGCACGGATGCAGTTTTTGTAATGACAAATAAAAGAAAAGTCGCTGGAATATAATAAATCAGCATATATTATGTGGCTGATAGATTTGGAGAAAGCGCTTGATAGAGTGAGAATTCGGAACGCGACACATTTATTATATGAAAAGGGAATGTCACTGGATTTAGTAAAAGCCATTGAGAATATAATATATATGAAGATAGCATAGCGATGGTAAGACGTAAATGAAAACTAACGCAACCTATCAAGTATGAAACTGGCATTGGACAACGAGATTCGTTGAGCCCATTAATATTTAATCTGATAATGGATGAAATAATAAAGAAAGTTAAAAAAGAAGAGGATATAGAATGGGAGAAAAGGAAATAAAGATAATATGCTACGCCGACGACGCCATAATAACAGCCGAAAATGAAGATAACCTACAAAGATTAATTAAATAATTCGAAGACATGGCGTTCATAAACAAAATGGTGATCTCCACAGAGAAAACTAAATCGATAGTGATATCAGCGGAACCGAGACGATGTAAACTGGTCGTAAATAACAAAATAATAGAACAAGCGATGGAAACGGAATACTTGGGAATAAAACTGTCAAGCTAAGGAAAAGTGGAAGAATAAGTACAAAAACAAGTGAACATGGCAAACACAGCCAGGATGTCCCAACAACACAATCTGGAGAAACAAATGCCTCACACTCACAACGGAAACAAAAACCAGAATATATAAATCACCAATAAGACCGATAATGACGTACACAGCGGAAACAAGAGCAGATACGGCAAAAACACAAAGACTGCTGGAAACAGCAGAAATGAAAGTCTTACGAAAAATAACAAACCATACTCTAAAAGACAGAGTAAGAAGTGAAGAAATGCGAACGAGATGTGGTATAGAAGAAATAAACATGTGGAAACACAACATAGGAAGAATGCCAGAAAATAGAATAGTGCGAATAACAAGAGACAAATCGCCAAATGGAACAAGATCATTGGGACGATCGAGGAAAACATGGTCAGACAACGTTAATTGAGGCTAAAAACCGAAGTAAAACAGACATTGAGCCTATTTATAAAGTAAAAAGAAGAAGCAGAAAATTCCATCTGTTCCTTGCGCTTTATTGTTTTTTAGTTTCTTTACTATTTGAAGTACTTCTTCATAGCCCGGATTTTCAATTTGCTGCTCCGCCGTATTATATTGTCTCGTTTTGATCATGTTCATTGTCTGCATTAGGTTTTCCTCGAAGTGTTCTTTCATTATAATTTTTTTGGTTCTCTGTTAGTAGTTCTCCGTCGTTGTCTTTGGATATCGCCAATTTTTGGCTAAATGACTGTGTGCTTTCTTTTATTCTTTTGTGGAATTTTCTGCTTTCGTGTCTGTTGTTAAGCTCTAGGATTTCCTGTACTTGTTTTTTCAAAGCCTCTCTTTTTTTTTCTTCTGCATATTCTAGTCGCTTGTATTCTCGTTTCGTTATAAATTTCTCTGACATTTCTTGTCTTTCTTTGAAGTCGGTTAAGCCTAGCTTGCTTTTTTTCCTCTACTGCAGTTCTGAATTCATCATCATTTCATTCCACGTTTCTTTGCCTTTTGGCTTTTACGACAGTTTCTTCTGAAGATTCCATTATTATTGTTTTTATTAATTATTGTCTATTCCTCCTCTACAGTTACCTTCCTCTCTGATTCCGTTGAGTTTTATTTAGAGAGCATTTTGATATTCTTGTCTTTATTTTTCTTTCTTTATTCTTGTATTTTTATAGGTCCATTATCAAAACTGAAATAAACGGCTAAGCTTAATAAATCAGTAATAAATCAAACTAAGACATAATATCTACGGAAATAATATATTTCCCAAAAGTATTTATACTTTTGGGATGACAAGGCACATTCAATGTAATTTGCTTATGTATAATATGATCCTATGAACGTGGGAGTCTAATTATTATTTAGTAACCGGCACGTCCGGTGTCCGTGAATCATAAAATGCGATCATTAAAATTTTATTTTTAAAAACGCTGATTTGAAGTTTGTATATTTATTGATTAAAAATCGATATTTACTATATAATAGCACTGGACGAGGTAGACTATACGTATTACCATTTTTTGGACAGTAAAGTTTTTGTTGAGGTTTTTGTTATAGTTGTATGCCTTTTATCAATTCCCCTCCTTCCGATAAACAATCGGTAGACGGGTATGTAATACCTTGTAGCAAGTAAAATATTTTTATTTTTTTTTGGAAAAGGGTAGAGCAATAAATTGCATTATTCACCTTTCTACTGACTGCACCAATGATTAATAGAAACCCTGTATCAACTGGTCTTAATTACTAAATACATAATTTTTGCATAGTGGAACGTTGTATATGCGGTATAAGTAGCCAGCGAGACCTGAGAATACATACTACATTAATTAATACTACTGAGTTAGTAATCACCAATCATCTATAATAAAAATATTTGTCATTATTTAATAGTTGTCATTATTATTAATTTTATAATATACTATACTATATAATACTATTATGTAAACAGTAAACAATTGCAAGTTGCAACAATAAATTGTTTCTTGGCATAAAACTTCAGAAATAAATTATGGTAGGGGAGCCCAAGCGGGGGTTTTTGCAGTTACTCGAGCGCGTCAGATTATCATATGGGGAGAAACCTTGTACCCTGTAATGTACCTCTACCATATATTGGCTCTTAATACAGGGTAACCCGTAAAGGCGGGGGGGCCGAAAAAAAATCTATCCTTAGAAAAACTCCAAATCATCAGATTAAGATAAGGTAAGTTAAGTACATGCAAAACGATTGTTGGAAATGGAAAATTAAATAAAAAATGGAAAGTCACCACTAAAATGGAAAACTTTACTTACATTTTTTTGGTTTTAGGACCTACTCTTCACAACCCAGTAGATCGCCAAAGCGCTCGAGTGACTGCACATTTAGCATACTTTCCTCTCCTTCTATTAGTAGGTAATTAATACCTCGCATTTCACTTTTCAGGCTTTGTAGTTTTGACCGATATCTCGACTTTTGGAGTGAGTTTTTTGCTAGGGTGAGGATTAATAGAGGATACTTTTACTAATATAATATATGCCGCTAAGATGGGCCCTACAATAGTCCTTATCATTGTCGAGAATAGTCGAGATATGCCTATGATTGTTTTTACCGTAAAGTTGGCATAACTATTGCTTCTTAGAAACGGATACAGCAATAAATTTTTTCTTTCCGTAATAACTTAGCAACTAATTCCGTGGGGTTGAATATTCTAGTTTCATCATTTTTTCGGGGGTGAATTTTGCGCTAGGGAATGATAGGGTAGTTTTTCGGGATTGGTTAATGTATAACAAGAGCAATTAATTAGCAATAAAATATGCCGCTAAGATGGGTCTTGTACCCTTTCCCTTACCGAGATATAGCTTGGGTGCTGCTAGCTTTAGTGCTTCTAGCTTTACCGTAAAGCTAGCAGCACCCACTGTTTCTCGGAAACGGCTACAGTTCGTAATAAATTAGCAATCAATTCCTTGGGGTTGAATTTTCGATTTTAATCATTTTTTCGGGGGTGAATTTTGCGTTAGGAGATGATGGGGTAGTTTTTAGGGATTGGGTAATATATCGATCAAAGCAATTAATTAGCAATAAAATATGCCGTTAAAGTGGGCCCTGTACTCCTTTTCATTGTCGAGATATAGGGTGGGTGCTGCTGGCTTTACCGTAAAGCTAGCAGCACCCACTGTTTCTCGGAAACGGCTACAGCAATCAATTTTTTCTTTCCGTGATAAATTAGCAATAAATTAGCAATTAATTCCTTGGGGTTGAATTTTCGATTTTAATCATTATTTCGGGGGTGAGTTTTGCGCTAGGGGATGATGGGGTAGTTTTTCGGGATTGGTTAATTTACCAATCGAGAGCAATTAATTAGCAATAAAATATGCCGTTAAAATGATCCCTGTACTCCTTTTCATGGCCGAGATATAGAGTGGCTGCTGCTAGCTTTACCGTAAAGCTGGCAGCACCCACTGTTTCTCGGAAACGGCTACAGCAATAAATTTTTTATTTCCGTAATAAATTAGCAATAAATTAGCAATTTATTCCTTGGGGTTGAATTTTCGATTTTCATAATCTTTTTGGGGGTGAGTTTTACGCTAGGGGATGATGGGGTAGCTTTTCAGGATTGGTTAATATACCAATCAAGAGCAATTAAATAGCAATAAAATATGTAGTTAAAATGATCCCTGTGCTCCTCTTCATGCCCGAGATATAGAGTGGGTGCTGCTAGCTTTACCGTAAAGCTAGCAGCACCCACTGTTTCTCGGAAACGGCTACAGCAATAAATTTTTTCTTTCCGTAATAAATTAGCAATTAATTCCTTGGGGTTGAATTTTCGATTTTCATCATCTTTTTGGGGGTGAGTTTTACGCTAAGGGATGATGGGGTAGCTTTTTAGGATTGGTTAATATACCAATCAAGAGCAATTAAATAGCAATAAAATATGCCGTTAAAATGATCCCTGTACTCCTTTTCATTGCCGAGATATAGAGTGGGTGCTGCTAGCTTTACCGTAAAGCTAGCAGCACCCACTGTTTCTCGAAAACGGCTACAGCAATAAATTTTTTCTTTCCGTAATAAATTAGCAATTAATTCCTTGGGGTTGAATTTTCGATTTTCATCATCTTTTTGGGGGTGAGTTTTACGCTAGGGGATGATGGGATAGCTTATCAAGATTGGTTAGTATACCAATCAAGAGCAATTAAATAGCAATGAAATATGCCGTTAAAATGATCCCTGTACTCCTTTTCATTGCCGAGATATAGAGTGGGTGCTGCTAGCTTTACCGTAAAGCTAGCAGCACCCACTGTTTCTCGAAAACGGCTACAGCAATAAATTTTTCCTTTGCGTAATAAATTAGCAATAAAATATAGTCTTAGTCTGAATTAGGTCTTATGAAGTGGTGCTGCTGACTTTACCGACATAAAATTACTTCTTCTTTCTCATAATCCTTAGTGCCCTTCAGGGCGTCGGATGTCGGGTTCCGCCTTTTATCCACTTATCAGCGTATAGAAGGGAGTTGATCTTTATTGCATTTAAGTTTTTATATCCTACTATGTATTGAAGGTTTCTTGTTTGATCTTTGGTATTTTTGATTAAAGTATCCATGACTATTATAAACAAGAGGGGGCTTAGTCCATCTCCTTGTTTAATTCCCTTATCCCATTTAAAAGTGCCTGATCTTTCTCCATTTATTTGTACTTGGCCTTCTACTTCCATATATATAGATTTTATGACTTTTATCATCTTTTTTGGTATATTATAGCTCTCCAATATTTTCCACAATATTTCTCTGTTTATTGTATCAAATGCCGCCTTCAGATCGACGAACATGAGAAATAGTTCATTCCCTTTAAGGCATTGTCTCTCTATTATATTTCTTATGATGTAGACGTTATCGTTTGTTTGACGGTTTGATCTGAATGCAGCCTGTTCGTCTTCCAATTTTTTCTCTATCACTGATCTTAGACGCTTCTCTATAATTCTCGTGTATACCTTGAAGGCGACCGTTGACAAGCATATTGCTCTATAATTATCGCATTCATTATGTTGTCCTTTTTTGTATATTGGTAGAACTATGTTCTTCTTCCAGTCATCTGGGATTTTCTCTGTACTCCATGCTTCCTTGCATATCTGTAATAGCCAGTCCTCTCCTTTTTCACCCATCCATTTTATCATTTCTGGATCTATTTGGTCCTCTCCTGCCGCTTTTCCAAGTTTAATATTGTTTATAGCTTCTTCCAGTTCTTCCTTCCTTATACTCTCTGGTTCCTCTTCCTCCTCCAGTTCTGGTCTATTTCTTCCTGCTTCATATCTTTCTACTTCTTCGTGTTTGAATTTATCTTCGTAGTATTGTTTCCATACTTCTACTATTTCTGTAGTCTCTATTTTCAATTGGTTATTTTTATCTTTGATTCCATACTGTTCTCTGCCTTTTTTCCCTCTTAAACCCTTTATACGGTTCCAGAATTTTCTGTTATCTGTTTTTAGGATTGGTTAACATACCAATCAAGAGCAATTAAATAGCAATAAAATATGCCGTTAAAATGATCCCCGTACTCCTTTTCATTGCCGAGATATAGAGTGGGTGCTGCTAGCTTTACCGTAAAGCTAGCAGCACCCACTGTTTCTCGGAAACGGCTACAGCAATAAATTTTTTCTTTCCGTAATAAATTAGCAATCAATTCCTTGGGGTTGAATTTTCGATTTTCATCATCTTTTTGGGGGTGAGTTTTACGCTAGGGGATGATGGGATAGCTTTTCAGGATTGGTTAGTATACCAATCAAGAACAATTAAATAGCAATAAAATATGCCGTTAAAATGATCCCTGTACTCCTTTTCATTGCCGAGATATCGAGTGGGTGCTGCTAGCTTTACCGTAAAGCTAGCAGCACCCACTGTTTCTCGAAAACGGCTACAGCAATAAATTTTTCCTTTGCGTAATAAATTAGCAATAAAATATAGTCTTAGTCTGAATTTGGTCTTATGAAGTGGTGCTGCTGACTTTACCGACATAAAATTACTAACTATTTAGTAATTATTTTTTTGGCCAATTTCAGCAAATTGGCAAAATTACTTACTACAATCACTAGCAAGTTGTGTCTGAGTTTAGCGAACCGACTATAGCTGGTTTTGCCAGTAAGCCGACGAAATATGCAAATTTTTATAATGAGATTATATGTGATTTACCAGGGTTTCTAATATCAAATATTCTAATAAAAAGAAATTAATCTCGTCATACATTTACCTTACCTCTTGATTATGGTGTTCCTTTTGATATACTTCAGAAGATATATTAGAGGACATATCTCCAACATTTTTGGCATCTGACAATTATAGATGATTCAACATCACGACACTAATGTTTTAGGGAATCCATTGAATAAGCTCTCTCTTATAAATCTAAAAAAAAATAATTTTGAAAATCTCCATAAAAGGTCTATTGAAAAGTTTGGTTTTACTGAATTTAGAAGAATTCATTTAATTGAAAATTTTGTCCATTTTTTCTACATATTTAACACCTTTTAGATGTTGTTGGTTTTTAAAACTCAAGTTTTTGAAAATGAAAAAATGTGTGCATCTGTAAACTGCAAGAGAAGAACTTCAATCCTGAGAAGAATTGGTACAGAACGACAACTGATGTGCACAATTAAACAGAGAAAAACGGCATACCTGGGACACATAATTAGAAATGAAAGATATCAGTTTCTGCAAACCTTAATTGAAGGAAAGATCGAAGGAAGAAGGGGAGTGGGCAGGAAGAAAATGTCATGGCTCCGTAATGTCAAACAATGGACAGGATTAAAAAACATGGGAGACCTAATACATACTGCAAGGGATAGAGAAAAATGGTCAAACGTGATCGCGAACATCCATTAGTGGATTGCATAAGAAGAAGAAGAAGTAAACTGCAAGTCTAAACAAAATTTTTGTTATCTTGAACATAAAATGCCTCCAATTGTTTTTTCTCAGTAAGACCACTGTCAAATTTCAAATTATATTTGAAAAAGTTATTTCGATTTGACTTTAATAAATAATGAAATATTACCCTGTTCCACGAACATACGCCTGTTTTGGATTACTTCGACAACGAATATTTTACTGTGCAAAATAAGAAGAACGAAAGTAAATTGCAAATTACATTGTTGTTTATTGGAATAATTATTAGCGCCATTTACTTTCGTATTTCTTATGTTGCACAGTAAAATATTCGTTGTCGAAGTAATCCAAAACAGACGTATGTTCGTGGAATGGCCCATACCTATGTCTATCATAAAAAAATTTGTCACAATTAATTTTAAAAATACAGTAGAATCCCGATTATACATGCTCCACGAGACCTGATGTGGCATTGATAATTCAAAAAAATATAACAGAAAAAATAAATTTTGTAAGTTCAAACTAACTTTAAAATCACATAAAAAAAATGAATATCAGAAAAAACAGTATGTATTCCTAGGTAGATGTGCTTTTAAAAAAGAAGTCAGTCACTTTGGGCAGTGTTAAAAGTTTTAGTAAGTAGTATAAGTAATCATATAATATTGGTATCTTCCTCACTCTTTTGAATGATACCGTTCCATCATTTTTTTCGCTTAACTCACACTTTTGGTTGAATGAAAATCCACTTTCTTAGCACAAATTGGCCCATATATTGTTATGTTCTCATTGGAAACTGCTTCACCCAATTGCTAAATCTTCGATCTTTTCAATGATTTCCACGTAGATCTATTTTTAAAAGAGTCACTATGAGATATACAATTTTGTAGGTTCACTTTGTAATTATTGATATGCCATATTGTTTGCTTGTCAATTTTATAGATTCGTGATAATGATGCAACACATTCACTATTTTCACTTATATTTCAAATCTGCAGCTTTTGTTGTGTTAAAATATTTATTAGGGCTTTACACTAGTTATTACCATTTTGGAAAAACTTGTTAAGAATATAGTATGGTAGCGTATTCAGTGTCAGTGGCAGATAACAAGCGAATGATTTTAAAAAGCTCTGTTGCTATCGATATTGCATTATTCATCTCCCTTACAGCGTATACAATTTCCGTACAGTAATTTACTGTGATACTATTTCAATAAAACATCAAAAATGCCATTTGAGTAATGGAAAATCATAGCACAGATAATCAGGGTTTTAATGTATATGCATACCTTCAATTTTATATGTCATAGGTTCACTTGAGGTACCTACAATTGATTGTAATTCCTTCACAGGCATAGGCGTAACCAGGGTGATCCTAAGGGGGGGTTACAACTACTGCAAAGGGGGGGGGGGGTTACAACTACTGCAAAGGAGGGGGGTTACAACTACTGGAAGGTCTCTGAAGGGTATGGTGTTAAGCGTATAGAGCTCAAAGTACATCCCAATGGGGGGGGGGGTTAACACCCCCAAAACCCCCCTGGTTACGCCTATGTTAACAGGAGACGTCCGTTCAAAGAATAACATATGTTTGATAGTTAAATATATTAAAATCATATTGATATTATATTAATCAGCAGAATAAATAGTTTTTCTCCATCCAATTCCTCTCATACACATAATTTAATACCTAATGTCAGCCCACTTTCATATGCTGATGACCTAAGTCTTTTATATAACAGCTTAAACCCTTTTTTGGACTCCACTCCCATTAATTCATATCAGCATATTATATTCATGAATGGTACAACCACAAAACTTCAAATTTCGGTTAATAAAAGAGAGGCTATTTGGTTTTCAAGAAAATTACAATTTAACAACTTATCAGATCTGGTCATTAATCACAATATAATCCCATAAAATAGAAATCAAATATTATATAATCTTAACTAGAATAAGCATATTGAAAATATAATTGGAAAAGCTATATCAACATTATCATTCCACCTTGTGATAAATATCATGGAATCATTTTGCAGAACTTAGTGGATAGTAGACCCATCTATTCCTCTTCATGCATATTATGGTCTAATAAGAATAAAACCCATCTAGACTTTTGAAGCATCTTTATAAAACTATCACATAAACAATTGATTAAAGAATTGAACTTAGTACAATTTCAAGTACCTACTAAGGGTAGTAAAAGTAATAAAATCTACATTGACAAATGCTCTACCAGCCAAAACATGTGTGAATGGTTTGTAGAGTTTAGATAAAGATGATTACCAAATTCATGACCAAAATTTTCACCTTCCCAGAACTATCCAAAAATTAATTTTGAAACATATTGTACTCATGCCTGCAATTCCACTATTATGCGTATTCCGAAAGTGATCATAACATTATTGAGCACTGTACATTATAAGTTTTTCACAACAACCATTCCATTCTGCACACTTATGTAAAAAACATTAACAGTAAGGTCAATGGTCGATGGCAATGGCAAATAATATAGAATTTAGTTCTTATCTATTTTCTTCCTTGTAAAACTGAAACCAGAAAAACTCAACAATAAATAACAAAAATTTATGTATAAATTACTACAATGTTTGTTATTGTTTTTTTTTTACGATGTAAGTAAACGACAAAACGGTGAAAACGACAGTTGGAGTTGGGCTAATTGGGCTTGGGTTGTCTTGGATTTTTGATACAGATACAATCGCTCTTGCCAAATGTCATCAATCAAATAAATAATAGCTAATACCTACTTGTGATTAAATAAAATTATTTGAATATAAATTCAACTAGACATGAACTAGATAACTAGTTAATGTAATTTTTCAAGCTTTCGATAATTATTTTATTATGTCTATTTTGTAATATTCTTTGAAACAAATGGAATATTTTAAATCTTACAACAGCGCGTATTTTCCTCCTAGTCCATTACGCATTCAAAATTTGCAATTGGAGTGGATGCAAAAATAAAAAGTTTGTAATTAGATATTAATGTCTAATTATTAATAAATCGATGGTACATTATGTTCATATTAATTGGTAATTTGTACGAATATTGAACAATTACTTTATACTATTCTACAATTAACCTATTAAAAAAATAACATTGGCTTTTATATTTTTAAAAATCTACAGGTACCTACACAGTTTTTCTTATTTGTTATATATTTCTTTGCATAGATTTACTTTAGAGATGTAATAATATCTAATAAACGCAATATTGATTAAATAAAAAATAAAAAAAGTAAAGATTGGTATGGGATTCGAACCAGGATTATCCACGTCCGAAGACAAACGACCAGTTCTCGTCGCCATCCGCTCGAACTGTCAAACCATCTAAAATACTCGACGACAGAGTAGTATAGTGACGTCGTCGATACTCCCCTTGAATTAGAAAGAGACTACCGACCAAATAAGCTCATTTATATCTGTCGCAACCGTCACCCATTTTAAGATCGTAAGGCGCAATCTAGAGTATTATATATCTATGGTATAACCCCAACGAATGGGTTGGTTTCGTAGGGTGCCTTCCAAAATATGGTATCATAGCTTCATCTAGGCTATGTTCTTGTTCGAAAGGAGCGTGATTAAAAAAAAATGATTCACTGTCTTATTGTCTGTTTTGTCCAAACTATTATTATCACACACATGAAGAATTTTCATTATATGGGGAAATCTATCTCTCGATAGAGCTCCAGCGACTTTTTTATTCTGACTATCATCACGATTTTCCCAATACATATATCTTTTTGGTAACACCACGTAGCCACTCAAAATAAGCACACCCACAAAACACCTAATTTCATTATCTGTAAGATCACTAGTCAAGTTTTTTTGTGCCGCGTATGTATTTGTATATGTTGTTATCATATTGAATAGGTTGTCGTCAAAAATAGCCTGAAGAGCTGTAATGCCGTGCGATTTTGTTTAGGTCCGATTTCTGGTCTCCAGTAAACATCTTTAGGTTGCTGGTAAAGATCACCTATAAGCCATTGTGCAGATCCTAGTTTTTCGAGAATAATCAAAGGTTTTGTTTCTTCTTTGCGTAGTATGACAACATTGCGTGACGTCGTCGTCGTCGGGATCCGACTCTTCTGCACTCTGATTTTGATTGTCGAAAATATCCTCTACGTCATTTCTCAGTTGGCTTCCTGGTAAATGGTATATCGTTGTGACATCCTCGTCTCCTGAATCGCAATCTGTTATATTATCATTTGCATTGTCTGGAGGAAAAATAATTATACCATCAGGAGGCGTTGGCATCTCATCTGTCTCAAGGTCTGCAATTAACTCATGCAATTTTAACGGTTTTAACGGTTTCCTAAAAAAATAACCATTTTGTAGTGCTTATTACTACAGTCCTTTTAAAAGAACAAAACAAAAATGGCCGTACACAAGTAACAAAAAACTCAAAGCAATATTTCCACTATAATTACACGTAAGTACGGCACTGACTAGCAAATCATGTAAAACGCCCACATTTGATTTGTAATTAAAAAAAACTTACCTCCAATTAGCACTATCCATGTTTAATTAAAAAAAAACTTACCTCCAATTAGCACTATCCATGTTTAATTAAAAAACAAAACAATGCTATGCCGGTACGTAAACAAACTTTTAAAGCGAGCAACTGATGAACTATCTTGATCGATATGTTTGACAGTAAACCCCACAGGCGCCATCTATCAACGGGAAGTTTAAGTTATCAATTTAAGGGAAATAGATCGATTTCCTTTTAAAAGGGCAGTAGTAGTATGTGGGTTAACATATCATGGTACTCGCGAATAGAAAACATGATGATGCGATGTATTCTCGAGTTACAGGTTATTACGACTGTTTCCAAATATGTACCTTATCTATGTCAAAATAAATTAAACTGCCGGGTTGCCAAAAAATATAAATTTTACCAAAATTAATTTATTTTATTTTTTGGGGCAACATATGACTTTAAGAAATATTTTTATAAGAAAGTGTTCTTTTAAATGGTGCATTCTACCCGTATCTTTAAGGAACGCACTATATTCCGGGACACCCTGTATACATTAAAAAATAGCAGAAGCCATAAAATAATGTAATAAAAATGTAGATTTCAACGCTTGCTCTATATATTTGAAGCCTACAATATATTATACATTACAATCACTTGGCAACACTACTAAACTTAAATGTTTCCTTCTGTGAACATCACTTATAGCCATCTTATAGCTAACTTCTCGGACCCCTTAACTAAACGTTGCCCCAATATTTAATTTTTAATTTATTGTGATTATACAGTGATGAGCACTAGGCCAGGCCGAAAAAGACCAAAACAAATTTTTTTGGGAAACTTTAAACGGGCTAGTAAAAAAAAGTTATGGTCGTCCTAATACTATGTACCAAATATGGGCCGAATTAAATTATTTTCGACAGGGTCCGCGGGGGTCTAAAAAATTTTTTGTTTGCCTTATTTTTGGGGCGGGCTAGTGTCTAGAATATTAATATCGGTGCTATTATCTCGTGAAAAAAATTTCATCTTGATCTAAAAAAATTTTACCGGCCCCCAGGACTAACAATATAAAAGAGGGTTAAAAAATTCATACTTACAATTTTTATGTGCTGTGAATAGTGCAGCTCTTCGCTTGAATCAATATTCGGCACGAAAGGTTCTTTGCATTGAAATATTATGCAAATATTTAACATTATTCCGTATATTCATTTAACCCGGCACCTGCCACGTGGCTTTGCAAGGCGCCAACTGCCACGTGGGGTGCTCACAGCACCCCTTAAAAAGTTTCTGTGATCTACTTGTTTAAAAAACAAAATAATGTGTTGAGTAACACAAGAATATAAATAAACATGTTTTATTAGCTTATTAGCCACTAATATGTTATAAAAGTTAAAACATAAAATGAAAAATATGTTATAAGGAAATTAGCAAGTACCAAGCCATAATAAATGAAGTCAAGTAAAATATCTAAAAAATTAAGATTTAGTGAGTATAGAGTCTATATTAATAATTTAAATCAGTTATTTCAATAAAAAATGTAAATTTGACCTATTTATCAAAATTACAAAAAAAATTTAAAACTTAAAGTGCCAGATGATGACACTTCAATTCGACTTTAGAGCTATAAGTTCAGAATGACACTAAATAACCACTTCAAACACTAACATATATATGCTATATAATATTATAGAAAGCTACTATGACGCAGAGCTCGGTTACCAAACTTGAAATACCAAATATTTGATAAAAATGTGTTATGGGGTGCTGGTAGCACCCCACGTGGCAGGTGCCGGGTTAACCCAGAACTCACCACGAGGAGGTAGCTGCACGGCGAGTTCCATTGCTCCCACCCTCCTTTGCTCATAATTAAATGTATAATATTATGTTTTACTTGCTCACTTTTTGAAGCATAGTATTGACATTTACTTTCAAATATCGGCAAATTCTTTCTGGCATCAAGTTTAGCTCGGATCTAACCATCTCTAGATTCTTCACCACACACTTTTATTGACGCATCTGTAATTATTTTAACACATCTCTCCACCGCTTGAATATGGCAAGGAAAATGGCCAACATTTGGAACTTGTTTCACCATATCCCACGATTCCTTTTCGGTCAAATGCTGTGTTGGAGGAGGTTCTGTTATAGTATTATTCATCCAGTCTATGCGATCTATGTAATCTTTTGCATCGAAATTGATTTGAGGTACTTTGAAAATACGACTTTTTATGCCAGCTTTCCTACATTTTCAAATTCTTCTGACAGCAACCTCTCTAATATGTTGACGTGAGTCTATTAACATAGAAATTAGGATGTTTTCCGGGTGCGCAAAATAAGCATTGTCTTGAATAACTTTATTGATAATCAATGACACATTATTCGGAAAATCTCTCGAGATCTGCACTAATTTCCATATATGCCTGGCTCCATATTCCAATCTTTTTTTTTAATTGCCCTTTTGCCAGATTTCAGTAAGAGCCTAAGAAGGTATCCATTGAAATCTGGCAGGCAGCGGTGGAAAAAAAATCTTTTTTTGACATCTAATGTCACGGAGCAAGACACCCTGGCGTCCTCTGGCCAAGTATTATAGGCCAGAAGACACCAGGGTAGTGCCGGATTAACCGTATTCCGACTAAAACCGTAACCACCGCTCCAAAGTAGTGGTAAAAGAAACCAAAATCCATACACTGTCCTTGGTTTAATTTCCTCTTCTGTCTTCCTGTTCCTTCTTCTTCATCACCCCCGAGATCAGACAGTGCACCTCTCTCCATTCTTTCTCTCCTCTTAACATCACATTTACTATATTTCTTTCATCCAGCCTGAAACCCATCCGCCTCTCGAAGTCTCCCCTCTCATTTGCCCACCTCTGACAGTTAAAGAGATGGGCAGGAGCGTCCGGCACCCCACAACAGCACAGTTCGCTGAAGCTGATTTACCTATCCTATTTGTGTAGGTGCCGAAGCTACCATGCCCGGTCAGAAACTGCGTCAGGAAGAGGTCCAGTTTCCTGAACTTACATTCCCACCACGGCCTCACATCGGGAATAAGCTCCTTCGTCCACCTTGCCTTTCCGCTATCACTCGCCCATTCTCTCTGCCACTCTATTGTTCTCTCTCGATCTTCATCATCTATATTTCCATCCATCCTCCTCGCATACGCTCTCGCTCGCTCTTTACACAATAAGATGATCGGTATCACCGCTCCAATAACATAAAGAGCCTCGTTTGAGGCCGTCCTATAGGCACTACATACCCTGAGGAGCATTCGCCTTTGCGAAGTCTCCAACAGCTTGGCGTACTTCGCTGTATTCAGCACGCTGCACCACACGGGAGCAGCGTATGTCACCACCGACTGGAAAACTCAATTTAAAATTCTCCTTTTGGTACTACCTGGGCCTCCAATGTTCGGCATTAGCCGTACCAATACCTCCAGACTTCGGTTCGCCTTCTCCACCGTCTTTTGGACATGCACTCCAAATCTCAGTCCTTCCGACAGCCAGACTCCGAGGTACTTAACCGATTTAACTGGTACAACCTCTACCCCTTCCACTAAAAAGCGAAGAGATGATTTGTCTCGGCTCCCTTTGAGAACTACCACCTCAGTTTTCTGAGGTGCTAGTTGTAGATCGTTCTCTCTGATCCACCTACTAATACGACGCAGGGCTGTGTTAGCCGCATTAACCATCTCCGTTTTCTGGCTCGCCTTCGCAACCAGTGCGAGATCATCGGCATAAGCTACAAGAGTGCAACCCCTCGGCATCTGTAACCTCAGCACTCCATCGTACAGGACATTCCAGAGGGTGGGACCCAGTACCGAACCTTGCGGAACACCCTGCGACAACTTGATGCTGGTATCCTTTTCCGTTATGAACCTGTCAGTAAAGTACCTGTCAACCACGTTAACCAGGTACTCACTTACACCCAAATCTCTCAGCCTGGACATGATTTTTTCCCATGATGCCGTATTAAAGGCATTTTTGACATCTAGCAAGATGAGAGCCACCCATTTCTTTGTATCCTGCGTGACTAAGCAGGTCACTTCTGATACCGCATCTATGGTGGACCTTTTGGTCCTAAAACTATACTGACGATCGCTTAATGCATGTTTTTCTTCCAGCTCTCGCTCAAGGCGACCTTTTACAAGCTGTTCGTATAATTTAGCTACCGAGCTAAGAAGGCAAATTGGCCGAAAACGCACCTCTTCCTCATACCCTCTACCTTTCGGGATAAGGACAACCTTAGCCTCTTTCAACCGAGTTGGGAACTGCTGATGTTCGAGCAGTTCGTTTAGCAGCCTCAGGAAAACCTGCGGGTATCTTTGTGCGGCGAGCCTTACCGTTTCCGGCATGACTCCGTCTATGCCAGGTGCCTTTCGGATCTTTATCCGTTCAACGGCCTCGCGGAGTTCCAACTCAGTAAAGGATTCCGCATCTACGAAATCGGTAACCCTTTCACGTCTATCCTCCACCCGAGGAAAGAGCTCCCGTATTAAACGGAGTTTCTCTTCCTCGGGCAGGGGGTAGGGTGTCTTTTTCCCCTTTAGTTCGCTACACACAATCTTGAAACCCTGGCCCCAAATATCTCTTTCGAGGTCCTGAAGCAGGTTACTCCACCTTTCTCTTTTCGATCGTCTAATCTCATTTCTGTACTCATTCTGCATTCGCTTCAATTCATTCATTCTCTCTTCCAAATTTGCTGCTTGCACTCTTCTTAACCTCTTGCACTCCCTTCTTACTCTCATACAATTTGTCCTCAGATATTCAAGCCGGTCATTCCACCAGTATGGTTGTTTCCTTTCATACCTCCCATTTGACCTCACACATGCCAACTCTTGTGCCGCACTCAGCCCCTCGATCAATTCACTCACATCCTCGCATCCCGGACCAATCAGGCCAAAAGCATCCACAAAAATCTCCTCATTTAAATATCTTTTTAGATCGATATCTCCATCTTTTCGTTTTTTCCGTTTGCTCGATAGTTCAAAACTTACATACTTATGTAAGCTGAGCGATTCTTCTTCCAGAACAGTCCAGCCTACGACCCTGTTAAAAAGTGGTGTTGAAACCAGCGAGATATCTAGAAAAGATTCACTGTTACCTCTCACGAACGTGGGTGCCCTACCGTCATTTAGCACGGTAAGTCCCACAGCGTGAATCCATTCTGTTAGGTATTTCCCTCTCCGATCTTGCACTCGTGGATTCCATGGACGATCCTTTGCATTCAGGTCACCGGCTATGATGACCGGTACGCTCTCCGCCCTAGCCTCTTGCATAATCGAGTCAATGTACTGTTCATATACTCCAAACGGGACGTTAGGTGAAACATAGCAGTTGTACACCACCAGGTCTCCAACGTATACCTTAACATAGCCAATCTTAACAGAGTGTTTGATGACGGAATGGGACGTTTCGGCGTCGCCGTTTCGGCGTGGCCATTTCGGCGTGGCCGTTTGGGCGTAGAGCCGTTTCGGCGTAGGCCGTTTCGGCGTAGGCCGTTTCGGCGTAGGCCGTTTCGGCGTCGGCCATTTCGGCGTCAGAAATTTTATTTTAGTTGACTAAATACCTACATTGAGGTTTATTGGTCAGGCAATTTTTTGGAAAAAAATCTTTTAATATAGTTATTTAAATACATTGGAGTTCATTGGTCACACAATTTTAACATTAATGGTCAAGTAGAAAAATAAACTAAATATATTTCTTTTATAAACATTTTGTTATATTTTATTCTGCAAATACCTATATTGGATTTTTTATTAATGCATATTAATAATAATTGCTGTTCTCTTAATTGTCCCAGAGCTAATTAGATGATAACTGACATTTTTCAACTTTAATTAGACATACATTATATGGTATATAGACGGAGAATTTTAATATTGTTAAAATATCATAAGTATAAAATTGACATATACAAATCTACCATTAATATTAAAATTTTGTGATCAATGGACTCCAATGTATCTATTTAAATAACTATATTAAAAGATTTTTTTCAAAATAATGTCTTACTAATAGACTCCAATGTAGGTATTTAGTCAACTAAAATAAAATCTCTGACGCCGAAATGGCCGACGCCGAAACGGCCTACGCCGAAACGGCTCTACGCCCAAACGGCCACGCCGAAATGGCCACGCCGAAACGGCGACGCCGAAATGTCCTAGACCCGTTTGATGATGCCCACTCCTCGGTTCACCACGTATACGGCCACGTCAGATCTCCTATCTTTAATGATTCCCTGTCGAGAGACCACATTTACATTGGGCTCCTGAAAGAGAATCATGTCATAACCTTCCCTTCGTGCGAGTGCTTCTGCAACGTCGTGAGCGGCCCTCGCCCTTCCCACATTTATTTGAAGAAACTTCGTATTAGATGGTTCTTATCTCTCTAACTTCTTTACCCGTACGCTGTCTGATTCCTGCTCCTAGGTGCTTTCACCCACTCTTTCCTCATCCCTTCTGGCAAGGTCTTTCTTGAGGCCCCGCTTTTCTATTATCAGTTTTTTGTACTCTGGGCACTAAGCTGTCGGCTCTATGACCAGATTCTTTACAGGTGAGGCAAAAAATTTCCTTACTACTACAATCTCGTGCCTGGTGCCCCCCCCTTCCCACATCTGTAGCATGAGTCCGCTTTGTTTTCTCCCTTGCAGTCGGATTTATTGTGCCCGAACTGCAAGCATCTGAAGCACCGCTGTACATGCAGTCTCTCTCGTATCTTGCACGAGTTCCAGCCAATGGGTATATGCTCCCTTTCCAGTGCCTTCTTGGCTGCGATGCGCGTCAATCCGATTGTGACGTTTGTGTTCCCGTCTCTATTTTCCCTTATAGAGACGAGTTTGACGTCGTTGGGCCCCCTACTGCCGGTATACCTCCGGACTTGCCTCAGGATTTCTTCCTTTGTGACATCTCCGTCTATATCAAATATGTCCACCTGGACCTGATAGCCTCGGACGTATTCTACTGTGTTTCCCTCCGTACGGGCCACAATGGTCTTCTTCAGGCGCTCAGCCTGTTCTTTCTCTGCTACTTCGAGGATGAGGTCCCCGCCTCTGGTCTTCTTAGCGCTTTTGACGATAATCCCCTCCTTCCTCGTGTCTACGCTACCCTTGATTTCCTTGAGCAACTCGACATAGGATTTTCCACCTCCCTTCACGATCACCTTCTGCGTTCCCATCCTCATTTCCTCACGTTCATACTCGTCCAGCGCGAGATGGAGGTCCGTACCCCTAAAGGTGATTTCCAGGAGCTTCCTAAGATTCCTACCTCTGTAGCCCCCCACTACTTTTAGGGACGCCTCACTGGTCTCCAGTACTTCCATGTCTTCCCTCAATTTAGATAGAATTGCCAGTAGTTTTTTGTCTCCGTCCATTCTTGTCATCCCTTTCTCTACGGGGACCATGAAAATAGTCTGACGGTTTCCCCGATTCTCTTCCTCCTGACCTTTCTTTGTAATCATAGTCATTGTATTGAGTTGGAGGTACTCCACCTCTCCTGCTCTGTATGTACCTCCTACACATACTCCCAGTTCCGGCATTTCTCTTATCAGGTCTTGAAATTTTTCCCCCTCACCGAAAAGTCCAGGTTCCATGACCACTACCAAGTCGCCTGCAGGTTTATTCCCTTTTCCCGGTTTAGTTACCTTATAGTGAACTTCTCCCCATTCGACTTCTAAAATGTCCTTTATCTTTTCAAAGCCTCTTTCCCCTGAGTTCAGAACCTTTACGACCATTTCGATCTCTCTTTCCCTAAGTTTTTCGGGGGAGAACTCTTCGAAGTCCACCTGGGTAGACACGCTTGCCGTCTCCTTGGTCGTTCCTTGCTCACTGGTTTTTTCCACTACCCTTTTTCGTTTCTCACTCCTGCCCAGGGCGACTTGTCTGAAAGTGCCCTCCATATCTTCGGTGACCCTCTTAAGGAATTTTACCTCATTTTTTATCTCCTCGTTCGTGTTTGTGTAGTCGGACATAAGTTTTTCTAATCTACTTGTTACTACGGTAAGATTCTCCATTGCCTTTACCATGGCCGTTATCTCGGAGCATTCCTCCTCCTCTCTACGTCTTTTCTCGCCAAATGAGGAGCTCCCTTGCACGGTTGCTTCCTCTGGAAGATCTGTCTTGGTAAGCTCCCTGGCCCTAACCGGAGATCTTCCTACAGATCCCCTTCTTCCGAAGATCATAGTTTCCTCCTTCCTCTTTTCCTCTTCGCTGAGGACTTTACCTTTGTTCCCTTCATCACTCTTGATTAAATATTTATCCATTCAATTCCCACGAGTTGGGACGAAATATATTCTCCGGCGAGGCAGTGCGCCCTTACCTACGCCAAGGCTTGAATTACAACGGAGGTTCGCCAGTTCTCCGAGAGCTCCGTTTGCGGCCGTCTGACGCTAGGCCATTCACCACTCAGGCACGGATCGCCTAACACCGTGTGGTTGCGGATTTTTTTATCGAGGTTTACTCCTCTAGGCTTTTTTCACGGTTGCCTCCGGATGCAGTAGCAGTCTGTGTTCACAGGCTGCTTGGAGTTTCCGCGTAACTGCTGCCTCCCCTGTTAAGCGGGATTTGGAATGGATGTGTGGTGGGAAAGGTACTTTGGTGGGGTAAGACATGGCGGCTACTCGCAATGGGTATGTCGAGAAAGTCTTCGAATAAAGATTTGCGATCGGAGTCCGACGGCGAAGCCCCCTGCCCGGTGCGTGGGGCTCCCCCGTCGACCCCCGGTCACAATGCTGTGGTGGACGAGATTCACTTGAGGGATTAGAGTAGCCGTAAGGAAGTTGGAGGGTGTATTACAATTGCTGAAGGCGAAGGCGTCGCAACTGCTCGCCTCAGTTGCGACGCCTTTTAGCGTCTAGCGGCGGTGTCCGGCGCTCACCCGGTGCACAGTCGCTGGCCGCTGGGACTGTTCTTGGTTTCACCGGTCGTGCTCCCCTTACAGTTTTAGGGACCACGACCGGTTACTCGGCCCTCCCACCGTCGTCGAGGTAGAAATACAGTCCCAGAGAGAGATATTCCAATCTTGGCTGTGTTTTTACCTCAAACCACATACGAGAATATACTTTTATTACAAACTCAGCTAAAATCTTTAAGCTTTCACAAGTATCAGATGTAGCTACATAAACTCTAAGAATGCGGTTAGCTGTCGTTAACCAACATATGAGTGTGCCATCTTTCCTGGACTTCTCTCTGCCAAACTTCCAGAGAGCATATTCCATCTCCAATTGCTTTAGATAGTTTGTACAAATACTGCATTTTGTACCCAGAATATGAATAGGGACCTTTTTTGTGACCATCTAATTTTTGCAACAAATGTCGTAAGGGAAGTTCATTTGCGTGCAACAGGCATACACTCCACTGTAATGGTTTATTTGCTCGCGTTTCTATAATCCGAATGACTCCACCTTTCCAGCCCGTATTGACATTTGTACCGTCACATCCTATAACACTTAATTTTCTTAAATCTATATTATGACTTTGTAGGTAGTCTAATATTCCTTCGGCAATATCTATGGCACGAGACTGGCTAAGAGCTAAGTGCCCAAAATATAAACTGCCTGGTTCTTCAATTAAAGATATATGCTCTTCAGTTTTCACGATTCGCCTTGCGTTTTCGAAGACCATCGTTTGATCTTTTCTCCCATCGAAGTACAACCCTTCAATTGACTTTGGTCTTAAATTTTTGGTCTCATGCTGAAGTTGTCGTCTGTTTACCTTAACTCCTCGGAATTTTATTTTTGTCGATGACCAGTGCTGTATTATCTTTGGAAATTAAATTTAAATCTTCTAGAACGGCATTTGCAATTTTGCAGCGGCTCTATTAGATACACCTGTCAAATCGTCAGCTTTAGAAGTGTGAGTAAGCTTAAGTCTTTTTTTCGTGTCGACTAAATTATCTTTTTTTCGCTTAATGATAGAATACGATAAAAAAATGCTGCGTCATTTGAATCATATCCTGAACTTTCGCTGCTATCACTATTTGTCTTTGTTGCCATAGTTTTCGTTGCCGGTGGGTTTACAACAGGACAAATACCACTTATACCAGATATAGGACCACTTATACTAGATATACTCTTCTAAGGATGCAGTTGAATTATTAGATTGCCTTTGAGCCTCATAAAATTTTCTGTCATGTTTTTTCTTTAAAATATTTGTAGGTTGCCTGTCAATATTACCAATAGCCATTTTTCTTAAATTTCTCTGGTCTTGTACAAAATCCCATTCTAGATTTGGTATTTTTTTAGTCTTGTCACACTTACACAATTGTCTGTTTTCGCATTTACAGGAGCAAATATCGAACAACCGACTGGCTTCATTTTTTCTGTGAAAACAATAGTTTTTCTGCATTTAAAAGGTTTGATGATGTTCTGATATTTATTGTTATATTGCAGTATCATATCTACCACTCTTTTGTGCACAACGGTAGGTACAGAAGCTTTTTTCCAAACAACTTGTATTTTTGTGGCGACAATATTTGCAACATCTCTGGACGCTGGTTCCTTACTTCCATTACCTTTCAACTGTAAGCGTACACTTTGAAAACACTGTGCCACATCTTCGTACGTTGGCAATACACTTGTTTCTTCCGGGAAGATGTCACTTGCACCTCCAAAAATATACATAGAAAAGTCAGCACGCGTTTGCTTCGCCATGGTTTATTTATACCGATAAAACAAATAAAATCAAAAAAATATATCAAAATTTCATAACACAAACTTTACGAACGCTCGCTTCGTGTGGTGACACTGATGATCGGCTATTAACTGATACAAGATACAGTTTGCCTCGCTTGAGTAGAATTGGCGCGCTCCAACTAGTTTTAACTTGTTTTCCAGTTTGAGGAAGCGACGCGCACCAGTGATACAGAATATTTAATTTTAATAAAGGGACCGGTCGAACTTACCATATATTATATGGACTATTTTTTTTGCAGAATAATAAAGTAGTTTACTAACAATTTTTCACTAGCCCCAAAAATTAAAAAAAAAAAATCTTTAAGGGCCAGGGGGCCCGGTTAATTATTTTTTAAACCGGCCCAAATTTAGTATAGGAATATATAAATACTAGTTTCAACTTTTGGTAACTAGCCTTGTAGGTAAATTAAAAAAAATCGACCAAAAAAAAATTTTTTTAGGGGCCAGAATTGTCCAAATTTGGTATAGGATTATATAAATACTAGTCACAACTTTTGGCAACTACGTAGAAAAATAAAAAAAAATTTCGGCCCGGCCTAATGAGCACGCTAATAACCGACAAAATAACGCAAAAGATGGACAACATATTAAGTTGTGAGATCAAAAGAAATGAAACCCTAGAAGTGGGAAATTTATATATAAAAACCTATAGATTTATATTCTATTTATTATTTCCCACCTTTAGACGTATCGAACGAGTTGGGCAACTGCCACTGTGACAGTTTTAGTTGGCATACTTCTCTGATACGTCTAAAGATGGGAAACAGTAAATATAATGTAAATTTATATCTTTTGCGTTATTTTGCCGGTTATTAGCGCGCTCATCACTGTATATGACACTATGAGATGCAAAGTGGCCTAAGCCCAAAATACAACAAATGAGAAAAACAGTTTTCAAACTTGAATTACATTGTTGATGTTAGAGGTTATATTGTAATTTTTTGCAAAACAATATGGAATTTTCGGATATATTTTTTCAGGAGTTAATTATGATATGGAAAATCTTATATTTTTTTTACAAAAAGAGATAACTTTAATGTAATAATAATAACAAACTTTAATACACGTGATTATTTATCTACAACTTTACTTACATTTCCAGTTGTTATTAATATGGTTTCATTTCCCCTTGTTTTTTTGGTTAAATTATTTTCGCTTTCCCTCGCAGTGAACTGATCTTGAAAGAACAAAAGCTCCTCAAAACACCATAGCGATATTGATACAGACTCACTGCCTGAACCGCTGGGTATTTTGCGCGCCTTCGTTAATTCTTTATTAAATTGAGTTCTCAATGAGTTCAGTTTTTTGTGACCTCCTCAACTGCAACATAGTTAATTATTAAGAATTACATTAACACTAATAAATTATCAGTTTACCTGTAGTGTTTGGCCGAATATCAGCCATTAAGGTATCAATTTCTAATAAGGCTTGCCGACGTGAAGACTTTTTATAATAATTTTCATGTTTTACATTATATAGGCAGGCCCTCTCCCTGTAAAAATCTATCAGGGCTATCACCTGTTCTTGATTCCAGGACATAATTTTAAAATATGAAATTCAAAAGTAGTTTTACAAACAAAATTTAACACGTGCACGGTACCGATACCGAAGAAAGGCACAAAAAGAAAGATGAATTCCCAATTCCACAATTCCATCACTTTCTGTCAACTACTGAATGCCATTTGTCATTACATGTTTTTCGACCAATTAAAATTGTAGTTTGAGAAAACTGACCTTGAATTAAAGGATTTGAACAAACTCAGGATGTGACGTCACTGTCACTTTTCAGTTTGCTCAAACCAGTTTGATCAAATTATTTGACAGTGTGACATCAACTTTATAGTATGAGATTAGGATGCTTATAGTATGAGATTATCGTAATTTTGGTGTTACCTTATACGTGTACTGCCAGGAAATCAATGTCAGGAAATTGGATATGAGGGGGAAGGATGTGAGGAGAGGTAGGTCTACTATTGTGAATAAGTAAGTCATGATTGACCTGGCTTCTCGGAATATGGTAGGATGTATATCCTGTGAAATTAGGAGTGGTTTGGAACAGGGTGTCAGTTAGGGAGAGGATTTGAATGTTTTATTCAAAAAGAAGGTGGTAATAATGGCTCTTTTTCTACTGATACCCCGATAGTTGACCGTACGTACTAGACAAACCAAAAGGCATTACGGTAAATTTAAATAATCCTCGACCCACTACGACGAAAGCAGTTTTTTCACGGGATGATATTTCCAAGGGAATTTGCCAGAACGCTTTCTTAAGGTCAATAGAAGAGATAAATTTTGCTCCTCTTATGGGAAAAAATCCTATCGATATTTGGAAGTGGGTAGGTGTCATGTTTAGCGACATCGTTTAAGGTACGACCATCGAAAGAAAAACGATATTCGTCATTTTTTTCCTGACCAACAAAACGGGAGAACACCAAGAACTACAACTGGGTTCTATCACACCTAGCTGGAGCATTGAATCCAGTTCTTTATTTAAAATTTTCGACATATATGGAGACATAGGGAAGGGACGTTGCTTGAATGGTTTTGAGTCGCCGGTGTCTATCGTCATTTGGATTTTGTCTATGCGACCTATACCGTCAGCGCTACTAACTTTGTTAAAGTTATTAATAATTTTGTCCGCTAAGGTACGGTCGGTTGGACTGAGAGATTCTAACGAACAAAGTTGCGGGATAATCGGTCCTGGATTAGTCATAGAGAAAGGATGGTTTGGTTTGTGAGACTTAGTATTCCATTTGTTGGTATTGAAAGCAATAGAGACAAAATTGTTCAGCGAAGTTACTTCCAAGAATAAAATAACACTGTAAAGAGGGAACTATGAGGCATTGGATTACTCTGAACACGTTATCGGCAAGAATAGGTAAATCGATGTAGGCCAGGGTAATAAGACAAAAATATACCCTGTTCGTGACACTTCAGCAGCCAGGGTACTGAAGCGTTTTTTCGACAGGTAATACCTATAGGAACAAATTATAACTATTTCAAATCAACGGAAAACAGTGAGACTTATGATTTTTTTAGTACAAATATCTTCGAGATTATGGAAAAAACTTTAAAATGACGTATTACAACGTTTGATATACTCATTTATTGTTAATATAATTGCGAAAAACGGTCGGAATTGCAAAAAAAAATTTTTCTTAATAACTGTTGTAAAAATTAGTGTACAGCTTTGAAATTTTTTTCAAATGAGGGTTCTTTGGTGCTTAATATGTGATAAAAATTTCAAAGCGATTCATTCAGTTGTTTAAATTTTATTCAAATTGTTTATCCCCGAGAGCATTTTTTTTGCAATAACATAAGTCAGAAAAAAATGACAGAACCATTCCACAGGTGTCAAATGAAAGAGCATGAGCTACGTTTTCAACATGTGTATAATTTTCGTGGCTCAGTGGAGGATGCACTTCAGATTAGGGAAACACCAATAGCGATAAAAGAATTTATTTATAAAACCAACACTAGGGTAGTTACCCCGGGAGAACGTTGAATACTAACTGTGACTTGTACGCGATTTAGTTGAAGACTCTAATGATACTACATAGTGATTGAAGTTAAAGGCACGTCTGGCCTGGTTGAAGTGATTCTTGAGAATGATTCTAAAATGTGTATTCTTCCTCAGTGGTGGCACTTAGTATTGGTGTCAAGCCACGCGCTGAGTATATTTACAAATATTGAGAACAAAGAAATATATTTGATCATCAATGTAAATAATGCAGTTGCCCGAATTATTGTTTACAATTTACAATTCGTGAACTAAATTAGAAACCCGTACATGTAATTATACCATAACAAATTGGCTCATGTGATATACGGGGTGATAAAAATATACTGTTCAATATCGGATATGAATAATGAATGTTTTGATATTGGACATAATGCCCGCCGAAATAAGTACTGCCCGACGAAATAAGTAATAACGAATGTAGTCAGTGCTCAAAGTTTACAATGATAAAGTATTTATAACATAATAGATTAATATAATGTGTGATGTAAAGACACTAGTCTTTGAACAAATAATACCTTTCCAACTGCAACACCTTAGGTAATAATATCAAGTTAAATCTGAATCAGAATTTAAATTAAAACAGTCAAATGAAAGTTTAGGTTAGGTAAGGGTAAATGAAAAGGTATTGAGTGGGATATATGTTTCAATGTGTAAAGTGTGTAAATTGTATTATTTTATTATTGTTATCGAATTGTATTATTAGTATTTTATTATTAATGTTATAGATCGTGCGACTAGCTCTCGGGCTATTTTTATATACTTATAATATGCTTCGCCGTTGTGTTTAATTATTGTATTTTATTTCATCCAAACAAATAGGATATAGTTTACTGTTCTTGCTGAATCTCAATATTTATGTATTTGTAAAGTAATGTCTACTAAACGCTGATGCAGTTAATTTATTAATTCAAACCAGCCTTGAACTACATCAAAGTTATTTTACTGATTTTGTATTATTAGACGATTTATTATTAGAGTATTTAATTATTGCAGTCACCTTTATATTGTCCTTTTGGATGACCGTAAGTGAAGTATTAAGTTATCAACCCTGTAGTTGTATACAAGAGTTGTATAAGTTTTGTAGAGAAGTGTAAAATAATAATCTACTTTCTATAGTTAGTAGATTATTCCTTGGGGTGGGGCAATAAAAATCCCCACAATTTGCAGCTTTATAGCTGATTTCCAAAAGAATTATCCTTATTCTATAATTCCAAGTTCCGTTTGCTTATTTCCATCATGTAAACAATCTATTTTCGTGTTAAACATGCAGGTCCTCAAACCGAGTGGGATTCGAATTACCACCCTAAGCACACCTCTTAGCATCATCACACACGACTTAGTTTTCAACCCTTAAGTCAATCCCTATCTAGTTTGCATACATTCCCGAAAATTTTGCATCAGGCACCGAATTCTTTTGTTCCTCACGGTGCACAGTGGTGAATTTCGCCGAAAACATGGCCAAAATCTTTTTCTCCATAACTACCAAACGGATTTTTAAAATTTATATACTGTTTGAAAGCTAATTTAATGCAGATTAAGTAAAGGTACGATGCATTGTGTTTTTGAAATATCTGCAGTATACAGAGCGTCCCAAACTTTTGTTCTTGTCTAATTACTGAATCTGTTTTTGTGTTTGCAAAGTATTATATTATATTATATATTATGTACCTATATATATATATATATATATATATATATATATATATATATATATATATATATATATAGTCACTAATATCCAGTATTTCTTCTCCAGTATATATATATATATATATATATATATATATATATATATATATATATATATATATATATATATATAGTACCTACCTAGTATAGATATATACCTTCATAAAAGAATATTCTTTTAGTTTTGAAAATGTATATATACAGAATGTCCCGTTTTTATATTTCATTTGAAATTTACTTTGAACATAATATTATTATTACAGTTTTGTAGGGATTTTTAAATAATTAAAAATTACCTATTTTTAATGTATCAAATAAATTTTAATTTTTTGAAATTACAGTGTTAATATCATGCTCAAACAAATGTTTATTTACTGTGTGTCAGAAGTGGATGTTTCATCTGCAAGTTCCCGGTTAACATCAGGCTCTTCCAAGAAATGTATTACTTCAGCAGGATATTTACTAAATTCCTTGGGGATTAGTTTTCTTAAGTTAGAAATATAGGGATCTGAGGATATCAAAAGGCGATGGAAAACATCCTCCATATTTTTCTGTCTAGAAAATTTTCTAGAGAAGCTCTCTCGATACCTTTTAATATCCTTGTTGCGTGCTTCTTGGGCTTCCTCTCCAAGTTGGCCAATCGGTAAAATGGCATATGAAATAATTTCAGCACTATGAATCAATATTTTGTGAACTGTGGTTGGCATATTATACCAGGGATACAGTTCCGTAAATCTTGTAGCAGTGTCCAGACAGTAAATTTTAAATGGTTCTACTTTTATCTTGTGCCCAGAAGAAATTGTTGCTAAAATCACTTTAAAACGGGAAATAAGATCCTTGTTGACCCCAGTGCTTTTTGAAGAAGTTTCGGGATCACCAAAATATCGTCGAGCAGTATTGCCATCATTTGAGCTGCCATATCCTGGTTTTGGTTTATCAACCAATAAACCCATTTCTTGTCTAAATGCTTCTTGAATCTTTTTCTTATTTTCAGCAACCTTTTGTTTATCTTCTTTGCCACGAGCTTGCCATTTACGAATGACAAGTTTGTAAGCCAAATGGAGAATACACTCGAAGAAGCGAATCCAAGCATGTAACGAGGATAATCCAAATTGTAGATGTTCTTTATTTATTACTTGAGTTTTCATAACTAACTCAATGTTATTAAAATTTTTTGATGAAAGACCACACAAATAGCACTTTTGTGTTGATGAATTTTCAGATACTGCATTGCACACCTTCCCATCTATCATTGTAAATACTAGTTCATGGTTAACAATTATCTTACAGTTGTTGATCGTAACTGATGTGGGTTGTAGCCGCGATATTTGGTTTTCAATATATTTCACTTCTTGAATTGTAGAGTATGTCGTTTCATGAAGAAATTGCACGCGGATTGGCCTACAGTATCTTGGAGATGATGGACGAGGGTTGTGCCATAAAACAACATTTCCTTTTATTTTAGGATTACCTGATATTAATTGTATAGGAACAATAGAAGTGAGAAAAATATTACTATCAGATACATTGGGATCTGAAAATTTTTGCTTGTATTCACTCATACCAGAACTTCCATCACAACCCCATTTTGTGATAAGGTAAAGGGTTTTCAATACCTTAGGCTTCAAATATTCAGTAACTTCCTCAATACTAAGAAATAGTCGAGACACTGTATGATCTAATAAGTTTTGCAAAGAAACTTCAGCAACGGATTCAGCGATATGTAGATTATCAGGATAGCACTTAGTTTTGGCTGATATAATTGCCTCATAATTGGGGTACATATTACTGTTGTGCTCTCTGGCGGTATTTCTAATGAGGTTATACTGAGATTTTGTTAATTTCCCCTCAACCACCATCGATAACGCCTCATCTGAAGTCAATATTTTAATGTTTTGTTTAGCATTACTGTAAGCTTCTTTATATTTCTTTGCCCGAGTTGGACTAGTAAAAGCAATATCTTTCATTACAATTGCTGTATCTACCTCACCTTTAGCTCTAAACTGCATTTGGGCTGCATATGTTAGTTCTTGGGAACTCAATTTGGAACGAACATTTTCTGTTTTCCTTCTTTTTGATCGTTCACTTGATGAAGAAAAATCTAGCTGTGGTCTCCCATGAGAAGTTTTACTGATATTCGCAGATAATTCCAGAGTAGTTTCTAGCCAAGTTTGATTTTTTTTACAGAATCTCTGATAAGATCTCGATGATAAATCCCACTTAGTTTTATACTGCTTAATAAAATTTTCCAATTTTTTCATCGAATCTTCAGATAGTTCGTCACTTTTCATGGATATATTCACTTTTTGGCACAGGTAATCATATTTGCCTTTAAAACTTTTAAATGGACAATTTCTTAGAAATTCAACCATTTCATTTCTGGTAAAAACAATATGCGTCATTTTAAACCTGCAATAAATAATTATAATTAATCGGATCCATTTACAAAAAATTAGATGTATTAAAAGTTGACCTAGCAATTTTTGGGTTCTTAATACAAAGTTTCGTTTATGCATGTAATTTTTTAAAAAAGTCTCACACGACCAAAATTATTAAAAAATAATATACATAAGAATGCAAACAGATAGGCCTATACATAACGGAAAATGACTGAAAGATTAAGAAAAAGAAGAAGAAAGCAAAAAAAACTAAAAAAAAACGGCGGCTCTTGTTTAAAAAGAACTGTACATTTACTGGATAAGATGCTTCATATTTTGTTCTTACTTTATTAACTAACCATAACATTAAAGTCTCTTAATGTAGAAAGTCTGAAGCATGTTATATTTTTTTTGAATGAAAAATTCCGCTAAGGTTGCAACTTGCTGCAGATGATTTTGTTGGGGATTATTTATATACATATTGAACTATTTATTACGCAAAAAATCTTTTCTGACCAAGGCTGACTTTTTTACTTTTCCCTTTTTAAAACTTGGAAAACAGAAAAATATTGAAAATTCTTGCCACTATTTTGTAAATACGTTGTAAATAAAGTTTACTTTAGGAAAAAAAATCTAAAAAGTATATTAAAATACTCCACTTACCCCCAGAAATAGTATCCACTATAAAATAACAAAATAATACACGTCTATAGTTTTAAATAAAATCCGAACAATACCTCAATTGTATAACACACTTAAATTTTATTCGGTCCGTTGTCGTTCAATCCCAACTTTGCACTAATGTAAATATGTGAACTGCTTTTATTGTTCTACCGTAACGGCCGTTTATGATACTCAGAAACCTACTAAACAAGGTTCATATAAAATTTCCGGGAATATATAAACTTAAATTTTTGCATTTTGGCCAGGTTTTCGGCGAAATTCACCACTGTGCGGTGGTTGTAAGTCACCTGAGTCCATTGTTTCTTTCTTCTGCTTCGCTCACGGTGGTTGTAAGTCACCTGAGTCCATTGTTTGTTTCTTCTTCCTTGTTGGGCTTGCTGTGCTCCCCTGTTTCTCTGTTTCCTATTCTTATTATGATAAGTCCTTTCATATGTTTCATGTTTCTTCGTATTTGTATAGATTACATACTGATACCTTCTCGTATAATTTTCTCTTTCGTATTTATTTGTATTCTTGTAATTTTTCTTCTTGTTTTCGCTTGTAATAATGTAAGTTTGATCTCGATACGTCCTTGTATCACATCTATTTCCTTCTGTATTTCTGTGATTTTTATCACGGTACATCTTCGTCTCATGACGTCTATTTTCTTTTGTTTTTCTGTACGTTTTGTCATGGTACATCTTCGACTCCTGTGGTCCGTA
Source organism: Diabrotica virgifera virgifera (assembly GCF_917563875.1). NCBI lineage: Eukaryota > Metazoa > Arthropoda > Insecta > Coleoptera > Chrysomelidae > Diabrotica > Diabrotica virgifera. The sequence goes on along the minus strand of NC_065451.1, from coordinate 91,439,192 downwards.
TTGTTTTTTGTTTCTGTAATCACGATAAGTCCTCGTGTCACGTCTTTCTTTTGCGTTAGCACTATTGTATTTGCTTCTGCATTTCCCTCTTCTTTTAGAGTTATTTTTGCAATTTTCCTGTATTACACTTTCACGTTCGTTCCGTCGATCGAGGTGTTGTATTGAACTGTATTGTTTTTTGTGTGTAGTCTTGTATTCGTGTCCGTTTGGTACACTTTTTCTTCTCCCTTTGTACCTACTGTTTCTTCGGTTTTTGGAGTTTTCTATGTTTTCTGTTTGGACAAGTATTTCTTGATCCTTAACGTATGTAGTTGCCCCTGACAAGGAGCTGAAATTTCCTGCCTTTACAATTGTCATAGTGTTATGATTTGTTTCCTGAGGACTGGATTCTTTTCTTTGTGTCGTTCCTGACACTATCCATCCTAGTCTCGTGTTTTGGCTGAGTAGGCCGTTACTTATTCGCTCCATACCCTCCATCAATATGTGGCTATATTCTTTGACCCCTAGTAGTAAATCTATTTTCCCTACCTTGTAGTATCTTAGGTCTGCCAGTAGTGCATTCTTCTCGTTATAATCCTATAGGATTATGTCCTGTTCCGGTAAATCCCTTGTTATTTTTGGCAATACCAGTGCCTCTATTTCCATCTCGAAGTCACTTTGGTAATGAGTTCCGATCAAAAGTTTCATACTCCAGTTGGCTGTCTTTTCCCCTGATGAGCCTATTCCCGATATGGTCGCCTGTATTGGCTGCCTTTTTGTTCCTAGCGCCGTCGCTGCTTGTTCTGTTATAAATGCGCATTGTGACCCTTGGTCGATTAGTGCTCTCATTATGTGCGAATCTCCTTTCGCATCTCTTATGCGTACCACTGCTGTGGCTAGTAATGCTTCACCTTCCTTATGGCTTGCACAGTTAACTGAGTTCTGACCTCTTTGTTATGTGTTGTTGTTCCTTTGCCCATTGTTCTCTTGCGTATTTTCTCGCCTTCCGTTATTTTGTTCTCTGGCGTTGTTGGAATAATTATTTCCTCCCCTGTACCTGTCCGATTGGTACCCGATTCTCCTATTGTTTGATTCTCTTCCATTTCTTTCTTGTGTTTGTTCTCCTTTCGTTTCATTTGAGCTCCTTCTGTTGCCCTTGTTTCCTCTTTCATAATGTAACATTGTGTGGTGCTCTCCGCCACATTGTCTGCACCTCTGCTGCGAAAGGCATTGTTTTTCTTTCTAATGTGCTAGGCAATTCGCACACCATCCTCTTTCTCTTATTATTCTGTTCCGGTCTCTTGTATTGAGTTCTTGAAATTCTCTGCAGTGTGCTAGTCCGTGCTCTCCGTTGCACGTCACGCAGTTTGTTCGTGTTTTTCTACCCGATCCTCCTTGTTTCTCTTGTCTCCTTTCTGATTCCAGCAGCTCCAGTGTTTGGAATCTTCGCTGTAAGAATGTTTGTGTTGATTTGTACGTCGGTATCTCTCTACTGTCTCCGATGTGGTTTTCGTATAGTCTCCTTGTTTCATTATCCCATTTTGTTATGCTTATTCGGGCTATCAATGGGCTCCATGCTTCCGTGTCTGTTCCTAATCTTCCTATGGCTTCCAGACACTCACGGAAGGTGTCATGTAGTGATTTCAGTGCTCTTGGGAAAGCTTCCTTTACTTCCTGCGCTAGTAGCATCCTGTCTATCAGTTTAAATTCACCCCAGGATGAAAATATCATCCTCGGGTTTTCATATCTTTCTTTTAACATGTTCCAGGCCACTTCGTAGTTGGCCTCGAATATGTGTAAGTGTTGTATCATTCTGTTGGCTTCCCCTCTTACTGGAGTTTTTAGGTACTGCATTTTTTCTGCTTTTAATAACTGGTCGATTTCATGTATTACTTTAGTGAACAGATCGTGGAAAGTTCTCCACGTCTCGTATCTTCCTTCATACACAGGGATTTTCACCTGCGGTAATGTCACACCATCTTTCCTTTGTGTGCTGTCTGGCCGTTGCATTCCTGGTCGTAATTTCTTTAAAGTTTCCCTGACTGTACTCCTTAGTTGATTTATTCTCTCTACTTCTCCATTATCTAAAAAGTCTAGCTCCTCATTTACTGTTGCTTCGATCATGAGTGCATTTACTTTTTCCATGTGTTCTTTTAACTCTAACTGCAGTTCTTCATCCTCCTGCAGATCTTATTCGTTTTCTTGTCGTAGTAATTCCTCGATTCTTTGTTTCCTTATCTGTATCTCCCTTACTTTTGGTGCTTTTCCTCTTTTCAGGTTTCTTGCATATTCTTCCAATAGGGTTTACCCTCAATATAAGTCCTAAGGACCTGATCGTAGTATTTTGTTTCAAAGTATTTGCCTTTCGACGACCCTCCATCTTGCAATTTTTCGTGGTTGTGTTGAAATTTAATCCAATACTCCTCCAACTTTTCGTGACGCTCTTTAACATATTGCTGATTCTTTCGAGAAGCAGAATCCTTCTTGGTATTGGTTACAAGTTTAGATATTTCCGCTCCGATATCCGCCTGCTTAACATATACGGCTTCCATTTTCTCAGAATGCTTTTATTTCTTGATTTTATTGCGTTAATTAAAAATTAAATAACATTATACGCTATTAAAGTGGTGTTGTTTATTTTTTCAATGAATTCGACCCACCTTGTTTATAAATAATAAATGTGATACTACGATTAATCACTGAGACTAGTAGTAGCTGTTATGAAATACAAATCCTGCAACCGTGTTATGTTTTGGTGACATTGACTTAATTGTGTGGAATGTTGGGGTAGGACGTTGATATTATTGCAACCGAAACTGTTTTTTTAATTTTACCTGTCTTCAAATAATTATGTGTTATCTATATAAAGATTTTGACTTAAATTCATGCATCTATTTAAATTCAATTCATTCTAATTATTTAAAATGTTTGGTACATATCTGTATAGCTACGTTAAATGTAAATATATATGAGATTTCTTTGTAAAGTTATTACTGTCTTTTTTTTTGCAATACTACTATCTCTAATAATAATTTTAACTCGCAATGCTGACTGATTAAATCTTTTCAAGGTGAGTTACCTTTTATTAATTCTTGTTAAATGGTGTATGTATATGTAAGATAAATTAGTTTTAACTGAAAATTTGTATAGAGTGGATTATTATATACGCTCAATATTGGAGAGATACAATTCATTCAAAAACTTACGGTTTTTCTTCTGGTTCTGGACGTTGCGGTTCTCCTGGTTCTGCTGTGCTCCGCAAGCAGTCTCGTAGTTTGGAGTCTCTGCGGCTTATCCTGGCTGTGTAGTGGTTCTGCGGCTTTTGATTGTCGATCTCTGGCTCTGTAGTGGCTATCTGGATCTATGGTGGCTCTAGGGCGCTTGATTGTCGATCTCTGGCTCTGTAGTGGCTATCTGGATCTATGGCGGCTCTAGGGCGCTTGATTGTCGATCTCTGGCTCTGTAGTGGCTATCTGGATCTATGGTGGCTCTAGGGCGCTTGATTGTTGATCTCTGGCTCTGTAGTGGCTATCTGGATCTATGGCGGCTCTAGGGCGCTTGATTGTCGATCTCTGGCTCTGTAGGGGCTATCTGGATCTATGGTGGCTCTAGGGCGCTTCATTGTCGATCTCTGGCCCTGTAGTGGCTATCTGGATCTGTGGTCTAGTTCTCCCGGGCCTAGCGTCGTCTATCTGTTCTATTGGTGTTGTTTGGCGTAGGCTGTAGTAGGTTTTCTTTTTCTCGATAAGGACCATGTATAATTTTCGTGGCTCAGTGGAGGATGCACTTCAGATTAGGGAAACACCAATAGCGATAAAAGAATTTATTTATAAAACCGACACTAGGGTAGTTACCGCGGGAGAACGTTGAATACTGACTGTGACTTGTACGCGATTTAGTTGAAGACTCTAATGATACTACATAGTGATTGAAGTTAAAGGCACCTCTGGCCTGGTTGAAGTGATTCTTGAGAATGATTCTAAAATGTGTATTCTTTCTCAGTGGTGGCACTTAGTATTGGTGTCAAGCCACGCGCTGAGTATATTTACAAATATTGAGAATAAAGAAATATATTTGATCATCAAATTAAATATTGCAATTGCCCGAATTATTGTTTACAATTTTATATTCGTGAACTAAATTAGAAACCCGTACATGTAATTATACCATAACAAATTGGCTCATGTGATATACGGGGTGATGAAAATATACTGTTCAATATCGGATATGAATAATGAATGTTTGATATTGGACAACTGATTCAGTCAATTTGTACTAGTGGGAAAGTTTTGGGGTAGTTCTGATTTCTTTCATTATATGTGGATTTTGGGCTGCTGAATCCGAATATGAGGTTTGCGGACAAAATTTCTTGCCGGAACATTGAAAAAATCGCGAGAAAATCGAAAAATTTCAGTTTTTTTTCGCTTTTTTGCTCAAATCTCGAAAACTATCAACTTTTAGTAAATGGTCGGTTAACAAAAATTAAAGTATTTAAAATTATCTACAAATATCACTATTTACTTTTTTTTCAGACAAACCGTTCGGTCTAAAGTGCAAGTTGAAAATTGCCAATTTTTAACGGTCTCGGCAAAACCCACTTTTTACAATCCAAAACTTTAGTTTTTATTATCATGCTGTCATTTGATAAATATCTCCTAGTTTTCCGTACAAATAATAAATTTTAGTTCATAATATGAATATGGTATGTCTCTTCTCACAGCTTCCATGAATCCATTCCATCCTAAAATACCGAGAATATCTCTGCTTTTCCCTTAGAGCCACAGAAGATCAGGCACAGATGGAGTCACAGTGTCAGTTGGTGTGATCATTCCCTTCGGATCTTGATTTCTAATAAACCTTGAGGTTTTGTCCTTTCAAAATTTATCAGTTGAACAGCTCTCTGACTTCCATAAAAGGTGCGGCTTTAGTTTTTAGCCGAGGAGTGGATTGGTTAGGAGCTATTGCATGTTTTGGTGCGATAGAAGAAATGCCACCCATGACGTAAAAAGTGTGGTATCCGTCGATTGTATGTACGTTAACCCTTTCTGTCCCAAAGCTGCATATGTATGTTTTTGAAAAAGTGGGTCTGTATTCCCAGCCGCCGTATATATACGTTCAAGGTGTTATGGTCTCAATTTACCAAAGCCGAAAATATGCGTTGCTTATAAAATTTTAGACTCATTGATGTCCCAATGCCGTAGAAATATGTCCGAAAATGTTAGATTATTGTTCCCAAAGTCTCAAAATGTTGGCACCTAAGACAGGTCATGTAGACCCATTGCCGTATATATTTGTTCACATATTTTAGATATGTGCTATATTGTAGCACTGGTGGCAACGGTTATAGGTAGCTGCTAGAAGGTGAAGTGTTTGAAGCCACAGAAAAGACCAGAAAAAAAAGAAGCGAATCGAGATACATGTGTGCAAGATGCGGAGTCGGCCTTTGCGTAGTGTCATGTTTTGAGGAGTACCACACAAAAGAAAACTTTTAATGTTAACTTACTTTACATTATTTTTTTAAGTTAGTTACATTTTTTCAAGTTGGTTTTGCTCTCTGTTTTGGTCATTTATTTGTTTATTTATATGCGACGTATATATAAGGCAATGGGACTCTAAGCATGAAAAGACCTTTGGGATTGAGGGACCAACATGCAAATTAAGGCCTGGCATAGAAAGGGCTAAAATCAGCGTTTTCGTACACCTGTTGTGTAAAGCACGGCTGGGCAATAAGCAACGCGCTTGCTGAAAGTCTTGTAGCGGCAGTAAGGCCCAGATAGTTGGTCTCACCATTCCTTGCAGGGTTGGCCGTTTTCTCTACAAAAAGTACGGCTCAAGAAAATAGGTTGATGTAGTTTCCTCTTTGGAGTTTTGTTCATCCTATACAGAAGCTGTTCGCCTGGAAGTGACAGCATTCGCAGGCGATCCGCAGAAAATTGACCTGCCGTGCTTTACACAGCAGGTGTACGACAATACTGATTTGAACGTATATACAATTGACGAATACCATACTTTTCACGTCATATGTGGCATTTCTTGTATTGCACCAAAACATGCAGTAGCTCCTAAGCAATCCATTCCTCGGATAAAAAAGAAACTCGCGCCTGAGGTTTATGGAAGTCAGGGAGCTGTTCAACTAATTTATTTTAAAAGGACAAAACCCTAAAGTTTATCAGATATCAAGATAACAGATCCGAAGGAAATGTTCACACAATCTGAAACTGTGACACCATCTGTGCCTGATATTCTGTGGCTCTAAGGGAAAAGCAGAGACATTCCCGGCCTCTTAGGACGGAATGGACTCATGGAAGCTGTCACAAGAGACATACCATACCTATGAACTAACATTTATTATTTGTACAAAAAACTAGGAGAAATTTATCGAATGACAGCACTCTAATAAAAAATAAAGTTTTGGAATGTAAAAAGTGGGTTTTCCCGAGACCGTTAAAAATTGTAAATTTTCAACTTGTACTTTAGACCGAACGGTTCGTCTGAAAAAAAAAAGTAAAAAGTGATATTTGTAGATAATTTTAAGTACTTTAATTTATGTTAACAGACCATTTACTAAAAGTTCATAGTTTTCGAGATTTGAGCAAAAAAGCGGAAAAAAGCTGAAATTTTTGGCTTTTTTGCGATTTTTTCAATGTTCCGGCAAGAAATTTTGTCCGCAAACCTCATAATCGGATTCAGCAGCCCAAAATCCATATATAATGAAAGAAATCAGAACTACCCCAAAACTTTCCTAGTCAAAACACAATTACTCTGGGCTAAACATGGTTTAAAAAAGTGAATAAAAGATGCATTTATTAGTAATAAATAATTATGCAAAAGTATCGTCAATTTTTCTTTCTAAACTTTTTGAATAACTTTTTCCAAAAAAATTAACTTTTTTACCGTGTTAAGTGTTTATGAGGAAAGATTTACGATACTTTTGCATAATTATTTATTACTAATAAATGCATTTTATATTCACTTTTTTTAAACCAAGTTGAAAATATAGCTCAGCTCTTTCATCTGACACCTGTGGAATGGTTCTAACGTCATTTTCTTCTGACTTATGTTATTGCAAAAAAATGCTCTCTGGGATAAACAATTTGAATAAAATTTAAAAAATTGAAAGAATCGCTTTGAAATTTTTATCACATATTAAGCACCAAAGAACCCTTATTTAACAAAAATTTCAAAGCTGTACACTAATTTTTATAACAGTTATTGCGAAAATATTTTTTTTTGCAATTCCGACCTTTTTCGTAATTATATTAACAATAAATGAGTATATCAAACTTTATAATACGTCATTTTAAAGCTAGTTACGCCACTGGATTCTGCAGATTCTAGGATACTAGAATCCTACCTAATTCTAGGATACTAGAATAATACCTTATAAATAGAGGGACTTTCAGATCATTATAGCTTTTTGTTACTTGTATTCAACTTTTGCTTAACTTTGTTGTTTTGTTTAACACTTCTGTTGTTTCACATTTTTGATTTATATTTTGAAAATAAAATACTTTTTTAAAAACTCTTTCTCGAACATCAAATGCATAATTGGCGCAGTCAGTAGGATACGTGCGGGATCGGAAAAGACAATTTTACGCATACAGTGATAGAACTTTTTCGGTCTTTGGTGTTTTACATCGCAGCGCGTATCGAAAGAATCTCTACCCTACAGTGGTATCCAGCGAGAAGCAGAGTTCCAGAAGAAGCAAAAGTTCGGAGAAGAGAACCAGGTGCTCCAGATAACTGTAAGTGCCTTTCCTTTTCGCCTTTCCTTTCATATCTTTGTGAGGAAAGATAGATTAATTTTTTGAATTTTGAAAAAGAATACATTTTTGATACATTTTTGATACATTTATATACTGTTGCAAATATTGAATTTTATTGAATAATTTTTTGAAATATTAGAAAAATATTTATATTGCATATATATTTTTATTTATCTACATACGTATTATTTTGTTAGATAGTTTGAATTTGAATTTATATTTTATCTGATAATATGGCTACTGCAGCTCAAGCTCAAACACAAACTCCCCTTAATTGGGATTTTCTCAAATCAAAACTAAAAAATATTAGACCCTACGACGGAGATTCTAATAATCTGAACAAATTTATCTCAAGATGCGATGAATTAATGCGAACATATACTGTATATAAGGATGCAGATTTAAATAAACATATTTTGGAATGCATACAGGATAAACTAGTTGGAAAAGCAGAAGCACTAGTAGGAAATCGCATGGAATTAACTACATGGGATAGTATAAAGAAAGCATTACAACAATGCTTCGCAGATAGACGTGATTTAGACTGCTTAATGCAAGAACTGACACGAACAAAACCATATAAAAGTGAAAGCCTCCATAATTTTGGAACAAGGATACAACTCTTAAGAAGTAATGTAGCCCAAAGAATAAGTAACGATACTAGTATAGAACTTGCAGATAAAGTATGCCAAATTAACCATTGCGACAAGATCGCACTAAACACTTTTATTGCGGGATGTACAGGTGTTCTTAAAAATAATATGCACCTTAAGAAACCAAATTCTCTTGAAGATGCCATTGCATATGTCGACGAGTTTCATAATTTTGAAAATTTATATGGACATTCCAGTAATAATTTTCCAAAAAATAATCATAATTTTAAGCCACACAATTCTTTTAATCAATCTAGCAGGCAAACTCAGCCTAACAACTATTATCGACCCCTAAGTTCGAACCCCACACATCAATATCAAACAAATCCAAACTTTACTTATCAAAATCAAAACCCTTTCAATTCTAATTGTTTTAATCGTAATCAAGGTTATCAAAACCAAAATCCTTCAGGACCCAGACATTTTGAAAATCATTCCACATCTCAGAATCGTTCCACAAATTTTCGACCAGAAAGTAATGTCTTCAGGCCCAACCGAATTTCTAGTGATAGGTTGCCTAAGCCACAACCGATGGAAATAGCATCCAGAAATACATTGAATTCAAACGCTAGATCAAATTCCAATAGATACAATAATTATCTAAAAAATTATTTCCCAAGAAGAATTCCCGATACTATAGCTGAAGAGCTATACACAAATAATTATCAAAACGAAAATATTAATTCAAGAGAGCCTGAACATGCTAGTCAACTTGAATATTTTAAAAATCCTGAATATGAATTACAACAAAACGGTCAAGACGACCAAAATTTTCGGATAGTTGCCTCGGAAATGAAACAGTCAACATCGAAATAAACTCAAATAATCCCCTACCATATATCGAAGTAGGAAATTCAAAAATAAAATTATTAATTGATACCGGTAGTGCCAGGTCTTTGCTATGACCAAGTATTGCCCAAAAATATTTTTCTAATTGTATTTACCAGTCAAATGTAGACATAAATACTGCTCTTTATACTAAGACTATTAAATATCAAGCCGAAATACCAGCATTTCCAGAATTCGGAAGTGACTTTTATATCAATTATATCCTATACGATTTTCACGAATATTTTGATGGAATCTTAGGATTAGAAGGTATGATGAGAATGAACTTAGTTATAGATTTTACTAATAAAATACTTTATAATAATAACGTAATGATACCAGTTAAATTTAGAGGACCTATGGATATTAAATTTGAATTTACTATAGGAGCACAGGACAGAATGCTTTTTCCTCTGCCTGTAACTATACCTAATGGAGAAATAATAATAGAAGAAACATATTTAGACAAAGTTTATATACCCGAAACATTAACAGTAGCAAGAAATGGCTATGCTATAATGGAAATAATAAACACAACAGATAAATCTTTGAAGATAACTCTACTAAGACCAATAGACGTATACCCATTTGAAAACGAAAATTATGAACTATATAACCTGAATTATTTTAACAAAAATCCTAATGAGAAATGGAGCAAGAAAAACAAAATAGACTTAGGAAATCTAATAAGAACAGACCACATGAATTCAGAAGAAAGAGAAAACATAATTAAGCTATGTAGAGAATTTTCAGATATATTTCTAAAAACAGGAGATCCTTTGACATTTACTTCCAATGTCAGACACACCATAAAAACTACAGACGAAGTTCCGATACATTCAAGATCTTATAGATATCCTTATTGCCATAAAGAAGAAGTTCGAAGGCAAATTCAAGAAATGTTAGATAAAGGAATCATAAGGTCAAGTTGCTCGCCGTGGAGTTCGCCAATATGGATTGTAAACAAGAAATTAGACGCATCAGGCAAGAAAAAATACCGTCTAGTTATAGATTACCGAAAATTTAATGAGAAGACAATTTCGGATAGATATCCAATTCCACAAATTTTGGACAAATTGGGAAGAGCGCAATATTTTAGCACATTAGATTTGGCCAGCGGATTTCACCAAATCAAAATGGATCCAAAATCTATAGAGAAAACAGCATTCAACGTAGACAACGGTCACTATGAATTTCTAAGAATGCCTTTTGGTCTAAAAAATTCGCCGTCAACATTCCAACGCGTAATGGACGAAGTATTAAAAGATTTGCAAAACAAAGTATGCATGGTCTATATGGATGATATAATAATATTTAGCACTAGCTTACAGGAACATATTCAAAATTTAAAACTAGTATTTCATAAACTACGAGAAAAGCACGCTTAAAAATTCAACTAGACAAATGTGAATTTTTACAAAAAGAAGTTGAATTTCTTGGTCACGTTGTGACACCAGAAGGAATTAAACCTAATAAAGACAAAATAATAGCTATAGAGAACTTTCCAATTCCAAAAACACAAAAACAGATTAAATCGTTTTTAGGTCTCTTAGGATATTATCGCAAATTTATAAAGAATTTTGCTAGAATAACAAAACCATTAACAGTTTGCTTAAAGAAAGACCACAAAATAGAACATACAAAAGAATTTATCGATTGCTTTAATACTTGCAAAAATTTGTTAATATCAGAACAAATTCTAGCCTACCCAGATTTTAATAAAAAATTCGAAATAATGACAGACGCATCCAAATATGCCATCGGGGCAGTATTATCACAGGATGGACATCCTATTTCTTATGCGTCAAGGACCCTAAATTCAGCAGAAATAAATTATTCCACTATCGAAAAAGAATTATTAGCTATAGTATGGAGTTGCAAATACTTTAGACCATACTTATTTGGAAGAGAATTTATAATTTTTACGGATCATAAACCACTACAATGGTTGTTCTCATTAAAAGAACCTAACTCACGATTAGCGAGATGGCGGTTACAACTCGAAGAATTTGATTATACAATTAAATACCAAAAAGGAACCCTTAACAAAGTTGCGGATTGTCTTTCACGAATAGACACTGACAATGAAATAAATGTACTAGAATCTGAATCTTTGTGTGTAAATCTAGATGACATAGATGAAATAATACAAAAAGAGATAGAAAACTTATCAATTCCAAATCAAGAAAGTACCGATCAATTATTTGATCCAAATAAACTTTATTTACCTGAGCTAAGTAATGAAGACATTTCTGAAACATTAAAGGACAAATATGAACAAGAAAAAAGGATAAACGTAATATCTGATGTACAAATTAGACCTCCAGATATTAATCAAAGTGGAAACGAAGATAGCGAAGGAAATACAGTACATACTTCAGCCGAAAATCCAATTCTTAGCATACCAATAACAGATCGAGCCTTGAACTTATACAAGAACCAAATTTTACTAACTTATGGAGAAATTAACGAAATAAAAACTAAAAGAGAAAAGATATTCGACAACACAAGACTATTTGTTATCTTACCTTTTCCATAACCTCGAAGATATTTGTACTAAAAAAAACCAGAAGTTTCCCTGTTTTCCATTGATTTGAAAAAAAAAACGTGAAAAATGCCATTTTTTGACACTTAATTGTTTATAAGTAAATATGGCCGCCAGATCCTACGCAGGAAATAGTTACACTTTGCTGTTATAGGTATTACCTGTCGAAAAAACGCTTCATTACCCTGGCTTGGAGACCGGTTCCTTTTTTATGGGAACCGTGTGCTAGAGAGACCTTCGTGTTAACGGATTTATTTATTTGGATATTATTCCTTCGAAAAAAATCAAGACCTTGTTGTCCAGCACACGTAATCGAACAACCCGTATCCAATAGTACAGTAAAATTTTGATTGTAGATATTTACGGATATGAAAGGTCTTTCATCGGTATTTCAAAAGGTCACGATGGGACAGACCCTATTATAAGATGGGAGCCGGTAGAAGTTTTTAACTTGTGTAAGGTAATTTTTCTACTCACTTTCGGTCGGGCGGTAGGAATTTCCATTTGAAGAATAACTAGAGGATTGAGAAATGTCGGGCTTTTTGGAATGACTGGGAATAGAATAGCCGATAGTATTTATTCCGTAGGTTAGTTTTTAGGCGGATGGCAATTAACACACTGTGGGAAGGTAACTTCAGGTGCACCACATCGGTATCAGAATATTTTCCTGGGACGACGACATTCACGATGAGTGTGACCTTTGCCTTGCAACACGCATTGGAAGAATTTGGCTTAGAAGTTTCGGGAGTTGTACAGTTTCTGTTTGAAGAACGGTTCTTGGAGAAGTTATTGTTAGAAGAATTGTTTCTAGACTGAGAATGTCTCGGATGGTTTCTCTGAGTATCCTTTTGGTTTTCCACTCTAGAGATAGAAGGGGAGTCACGTTTGAAAACTGAGGCAGCATTTATTTCGACGGTAGCAATGAGAGAAGATAATTGGTCTACGGTATCCACCGTACTAGTGGCTATCATAGAAGACAATGCCGGTAGAAGATTTGAACGAATTTGTGATACTATGGTTTTTTCGGAAGGCTGTCTCGGTCGTCTCGTTATTAAATAGAGTACGTCTGCTTGATAGAGAACGAAAGGTTCATTTTTCCTTTGTTTCCGGCTTTTGATCTTATCCCACAGCTCGTCTTCGTAGCCATGAGGAAGGAATGTGGACTGTAGTAATTCGACCAGTTGTGGCCAAGAGGTAAGTTTAAGTTTAAGCTGCTATACCATTTAGCTGCATTACTTGAGAAAAATTCCACAGCAGATCGGAAAAGGGTCGTATCGGGAATATCACGCGATTCGACAAGATTTTTGATTTTTTCCAAGACAGTAAATAATTGCTTCGGGTCGCCGGAAAATTTAATATTCCAGTCACCTACGTTGACTGGCGTATTAACATGGACGATAGGGTTAATGACTGGCATAGAGTCCTGTGAAGTTGACGGTAAATTTGTGGTATTCGAGTTATTAGCAGGCAGAATCGAGTTATTATAACAGAAGGCAGGTAGAGATAGCTTCATCTTTAAAATCTAATTCAGCAGGTTTCTGTGGATCTGGGATTCGACGTTGGATTCTTAGAGAAAGATGCAATAGATAGGCCTTTGATCTTTTATGGGCTGAATCACTAGGGTTCCTTCGAATTCGGAAATAAGATTTTCGACTTCGGAAAAGATAGTTTCGATCTGTTTCGATTTGTCTTCGAAGATAAGGGGATTTGCCGTTAAATCGATAATTGGAGTGGTTTTTCGCATGGATTTCTTAAGGATCGACTTTTTGTCGGAAAGTTGTCTATTTGATTTAATACCTCTGATTTTCAGTTCGTAATTGATCTGATTTAACTTCAGGAAATAGATATCACAAGACTCTAAGGACGACTATTTGAGATTACCTAAGGAGGATCAATTAGTAATTATTATTCTAGAAAATGAATTAAAACCTCAAAATAACACGTTGTACCTACTTTATAGTAAGATATTAAAAATTAATTAGACTACCGAAAATAAAGAGTTTTGACTAGCCACATTACCAAATAATTATCGTAAAGTGATTTATATTTGAAAGTTGATCAATTCAACATTATTATCTAGCCAATTAAAAAACATTTTTTTGGTAAAAAAGTATCTGCTAGAGTAATGCCTAATCTGCATATTACATGCATGTCGACTATCAACAAGTTCGACCGCGTAATGATTGTAATAAATTTTTTCTATTTTTTTAACATTAGTTTAATAAAATCTTTATCGTATTTTATGCTCTCAATATAAATACCTCGCTAGGATTCCAGATAACAAAATCGCATATGCTCTTTTGGAAAATATAGAACTGCCCCTGAATTTGACAATAGTAGTTATGGTTTTTCTTTAGGTACATTTATTTACCATCAGCACTTAATACGCTACAAAATGTCTTTATGTATTTGGCTGCCTCTAGAGGTGTATATTCTCGGGCTGAATACGGACACTTAACTTCCACAATCTTATTGTCACCTACTAACCCGTCAGGGGAAGCTCCTAAAAACCCATCACCTTTTTTTACAAATATACAAACAATCCACACTGACTTACTATATTTTTTGTTTTGGAAACATATGCTTCAATAGCCACACAAGTTTTCCGTACTCCAACTGTTTCATTCGCGGTAAAGGTTTATAAAGAACAGATTGAACTAACTTTCCAAGGTTAATTTTTCTCTTGCTTATCTCACCGAAAGTAGAACCTGTAAGACGAGACTTTCTTTCCTCAAACCAGTTTGGATTATCACTTTGGCCCCTAGTGGATTGCTCTATAGATTTATTAATTTCTGGTGTTATGTCTAAAGTTTGTTGCTTAATTAAATCACGTATTTCATTCTCTGACAGGTCGGGTTTTTGACAGTGTAATCCATAATCTATAACATCTTGTTGAGTGTTATCATTATGGAGTAACATTCGTCTGGGTCTACATACCTTTCGTGTTTCTTTTATTTTTATTCTTTTGTTTACCAAACGTTTTAAAATATTTGAAGGGGCCTTACCCATTTTTTTAAACTTCTAGTAACCAACCAGGATCGAATTGATAAGCCAAACCAGCAGCTTGACATCTAATGTTAAAACTATTTCTACGACTATAAAATGTCTGTTTGGCGTTATTAAACTTTGCGACTTGTCGCATAAATTGCTCTGCTCTATTGCTAGTTTAATCTTTTATTAGAGAACTTGACTTAGCAGATAATTTCCCTAAAATTCGCATTATTCTGAGCCTAGTTTCCGTAGAACTCTTCTTGAAACAATTATCATTTTTTTCGCCAAACTTTATGCAATATTCCTGTTTACAATATTCATGATCTCCAAAGACATGATTGATCACATTCAAAAGATCAGCCTTAAGATTTTCAACACAAGGATTATCTTTTCTTGCATATATGGAGATTAGTTTTCTACAGAAATTTCCAATAAAATTTGTTGGAAAGCGCTTGATAATAATTTTTTATTAGTAGCTGATTCTTTCGCCATTTCATGAAAATTTTTGGTAATATTTTTTGTTAAATGATTGGCACATTCAATTTTCCTTATTTTACGGCTATAAGGAACCTCTTCAAGAATTTTTGAGTGGACGCTGGAATCACCATCACCAATGAAGGTTCTATATTGAAGGTTGTGCATGCTTTCACTTTTTAAAAAACCTTCAATACGTATATCAGCCTCCATTGCTGGTGATGATCCAGTCCAATTTTTGTGACAAGTATGAGTAGGTGTAGTTTGTTTTCGTTCATTAATAGCACATATACCACAATATTTATTGCGAATTCTTACAAAAAGTAGTTTTTTTGTATGAACTCCAATAATGCATGCTATTCCGGATTTGGACGTGTATTTGTCTATATGAACGGTGACTCCATCCACCATCAACAACCACTGCACATTGATCAATGCCTCCTGGTATCACGTTTTGGGTTTCTAAGGCATTCTTGTATTCGGCAATTATTTTTGAATTCACCAAGTTTCTAAATTTAAGTTCAGACCTTGTTCTATCAGTTTCTGATACTTCAGTAGTTTGGGCTTATTTGATTTTATAACACTGTTTTTAGTGGTTTGAGACCCTTATAACAAACTAAAAAAATGGATTTATACAAGACTGCTTAATAAATTAGGACCACTTTTTGTATGGGCGACCTCTTGAACATTATTCTGCGGTATCTTATGAAAGTGATTATGCAAAACATATTTTGTTGAATTTAAAATCAAAATTCTATTATTTTTCTATCATAAATTGATTTGCTATTTATTTATTTGCCCTCTAGATTTTTTTAGTTTTTAAAAGGTTTATTTATAAGCCAAATTAGTGCAATGTAAATATTTTACATTTTTACACAGCAATTTTTATCGGCAGACAGATATTCCAATCAACAGCCATTTTCTCGTGGAATTTTGAGAACAAAGGTCGATTTCCTTGAAAATATGGATTTAGGTAGTAATTATAACGTTTGTCAAAATCTACCCTATGCCGAACTGCGCTTTTGCCCTGGGGGTGAAAACAACCCCATGTAGGGGATGAAATTTTTTTTAATCAAAATAAGTATGGAAATTGATAGTGACCAATTCTGAGTAAATTTTGTTCTATAAATTTTATTTTCAAAATTGACACTTTTCAAGTGATTTGCGATTTAAATTTGCATTTTTCGTTGAAAAACTCACGTTTTATAACCGTTTTTCATAACTTAAAAAAAAATTAATTTTATAGAAGAAATCATTAAAAACAAAATTATAGGTAATAAAAAACAAAGAGATTCGCGTCTGAAAGACCTATGTAAACCCAATAACGATTGAGTTATTGCTCTTTAAAGGATGGTTATTTTCGAAGAACATCAGAATGGAGAACCTTTAATCTTGAATAACTCGAATGTAGTGCAATTTTTTGGGAAAACTTCAGAGACATCTTTTAAAGTTCATTAAAATACCTTTCAAATAAGCTCTGACAAAGTTTTTTGCATAAGAACTGACTAACTTATGACGAAAATAAAGTCGCTCTCTGCTTTTTTCTTTTTGAAATGTAAAAATTAAACCCTCGTCGTTACAATCCTGATGAAAATCGATAGCTTTCCACTTAAAATTAACTTTATTTAGGTATAATTGATACGATCCATGTGATTTAACCGGTTTGAAATGCTTAGTTTAGAAAAATTAGTTGATTAAATAGTTGATTAAATAAAATAATGGGAATCAAACGAATAATCACAGATGACCTAACAACAAAACAACTTATCTGGTTCGGACACATGCAAAGAATGGACGAACAACTAATACCAAAAGAAATATTAAAATGGCAAACAGAAGGAAAGAGAAAACGAAGTAGACCGAAAAAAAATTGGAGCGAAGGAATAAATAAAGAGCTGAGAGAGAGAGAGAGAGGGCCATAGAAGAGGACCTATGGAACAACCGGAAGAAGTGGTGAGAGGAAGTCGGAAAACGGCGGAGAACGTTATAAACCGACAAGTAGTAGTAGTAGTTGATTAAATAAAATATGGCATTTTTTAAATAAAAAAAAGTGCATTTATTTTAAATAAATCTAATAGTCTAAAGACTAAGTTTTCACTCTAATGGCATATAGCATATCCCACCAGAATGAAAACAATGGGAACCTTCTCTGGTTACACCTCCGAGGCTTCTACAATTTGCAAGCCATACGGATGCTGAGACTAAGGAAGATGAGGGAATTCCACAATTTACAATTCACGTCCCATCTGCTCAGCGCTGTAAAGTTCCAACGAGACTGGTTCCCTTCATACTCCACACAGAGTAAATGTAAATCAAAAATGAATAACCACTTTCAACTTCGTTGCAAAACGAAAATACAGCCGAACCATATTCCAGTCCAATCAGAGAGTGCTGCAAGCACCTCTACCGGTTTCGAAACTTATTAGTCTCTCATCAGGAGGCACATATGCTGCTCTCCCTGATCCAACCAAAACAAACCCCAGCGTGCAGTCCCGAATTGCAACGAACGAAATGGCATAGATGCCCTAGCGGCAACTGCTAGCAAAAGACTAAGTTTTCACTCTAATGGCATATAGCATATCCCACCAGAAGGAAAACAATGGGACCCTTCTCTGGTTACACCTCCGAGGCTTCTATAATTTGCAAGCCATACGGATGCTGAGACTAAGGAAGATGAGGGAATTCCACAATTTACAATTCACGTCCCATCTGCTCAGCGCGGTAAAAGAAGGTTCCCATTGTTTTCATTCTGGTGGGATATGCTATATGCCATTAGAGTGAAAACTTAGTCTTTTGGTAGCAGTTGCCGCTAGGGCATCTATGCCATTTCGTTCGTTGCAATTCGGGACTGCACGCTGGGGTTTGTTTTGGTTGGATCAGGGAGAGCAGCATATGTGCCTCCTGATGAGAGACTAATAAGTTTCGAAACCGGTAGAGGTGCTTGCAGCACTCTCTGATTGGACTGGAATATGGTTCGGCTGTATTTTCGTTTTGCAACGAAATTGAAAGTGGTTATTCATTTTTGATTTACATTTACTCTGTGTGGAGTATGAAGGGAACCAGTCTCGTTGGAACTTTACCGCGCTGAGCAGATGGGACGTGAATTGTAAATTGTGGAATTCCCTCATCTTCCTTAGTCTCAGCATCCGTATGGCTTGCAAATTGTAGAAGCCTCGGAGGTGTAACCAGAGAAGGTTCCCATTGTTTTCATTCTGGTGGGATATGCTATATGCCATTAGAGTGAAAACTTAGTCTTTTGCTAGCAGTTGCCGCTAGGGCATCTATGACATTTCGTTCGTTGCAATTCGGGACTGCACGCTGGGGTTTGTTTTGGTTGGATCAGGGAGAGCAGCATATGTGCCTCCTGATGAGAGACTAATAAGGTTCGAAACCGGTAGAGGTACTTGCAGCACTCTCTGATTGGACTGGAATATGGTTCGGCTGTATTTTCGTTTTGCAACGAAATTGAAAGTGGTTATTCATTTTTAAATCTAAAAGTCTTGAATGGGTTGCATGTGAGAG
This sequence comes from Diabrotica virgifera virgifera, assembly GCF_917563875.1. NCBI lineage: Eukaryota > Metazoa > Arthropoda > Insecta > Coleoptera > Chrysomelidae > Diabrotica > Diabrotica virgifera. The sequence continues at coordinate 91,420,434 of NC_065451.1, read as the reverse complement.
TTCATTTTAAATGAAGTAAAAGTCAGACTTACTCCCAATCTTTATTATAACTTCCGACGACCGGTTTCGCTCTTTAAAATATGTAGAGCATCTTCAGATCACAGGTAACAAGTTACAAAATGCTACAAATAAAAAACCAGAGTTAGAACAGTGTCTGGTTGTAAAAGATGCTAAAGATCCATAAGATCAAGCCAATGTTGAATAACATACATAAAAGTAGTGAAATAGCAGACAACTGCATATGCATGCAAAAACGGGGGGTGGTAAAAAACGTCCCCAAACTCACAAACACATGCAGACGTATGCCATATATAATCATGCAATTATAACGTGTCGTACTTACATTCGGATACAAGGAGCTACTAACTCAGTATTCATTATCATTAAAAATTTTTTTCCAATTTACCGATCATTCAAATTCAAAATTCATTTCAAAAATTTAAATCTTTTGGCCATTAATTTATATTATGCAGTCTGGGAAGAATTCATTTTATGGATATTAATAGTTTTCCTCTTATTTATATGTATTAATATTAGCAAGTTTTAATAACCAATCTAGATTTATCTGCTCTTGAAAATGAATGTAAACACATTCGAAAGCTCGAGTAATAAAAAATAGTATTCTAACAGCCCCTTTTTATTGACTCCAACCCACCGAAACTCGAAAAGTGTAATATGTAATAACATACTTTTATGTATGTTATTAAACATTGGCTTGATCTTATGGATCTTTAGCATCTTTTACAACCAGACACTGTTCTAACTCTGGTTTTTTATTTGTAGCATTTTGTAACTTGTTACCTTTGACCTGAAGATGCTCTACATATTTTAAAGAGCGAAACCGGTCGTCGGAAGTTATAATAAAGATTGAGAGTAAGTCTGACTTTTACTTCATTATTCATAATATGAAAAAATATTTCAAATATTAATTGTAGAATTTTTTTTACTGAAAATTTTGATTTTTTTTTTGTTTTTGTATCATGAATACTTTTAGGTTTATTTAAGAAAAATACACTTTTTTTTTAATTATAATGTCATTTTCGATTTGATCAACTATTTGTTCTAAACTAAACATTCCAAACCAGTCGAATCACATGGATTGTATCAATTATACCTAAATAAAGTTAATTTCAAGCTGGAAGCTATTCGTTTCTATTAGGATTGTAACGACGAGGGTTTAATTTTAATATTTCGAAAAGAAAAAAGCATAGAGCGACATTATTTTCGTGATAAGTCAGTCAGTTCTTAAGCAAAAAACTTTTGTCAGGGCTTATTTGAAAGATTTTTTAATGAACTTCAAAAGATGTCTCTTAAGTTTTCCCAAAAAATTGCACCACATTCGAGTTATTTGAGATTGAAGGTTCTCCATTTCGATGTTCTTCGAAAATAAACATCCTTTAAAGAACAATAACTCAGTCACTATTGGGTTTACATAGGTCTTTCTGACGCGAATCTCTTTGTTTTTTTTATAAGCTACAATTTTGTTTGTAATAATTTTTTCTATAAAATTAATTTTTTTTTGGTATTCATGAAAAATGGTTATAAAACGTGAGTTTTTTTAATGAAAAATGCATAGCTTTAATCGCAAATAACTTGGAAATGTCAATCAAAAGTGTCAATTTTGCAAATAAATTTTGTAGAACAAAATTTACTCAAAATTCTCTATCGATACTCTAAAGATTTCCATAGTTATTTTGATTAAAAAATTTTCATCCCGTAGATGGAGTTGTTTTCACCCCAGGGCAAAAGCGCAGTGCGACATAGGGTACATTTTTAAGAAGAGTGTCAACAGAGCTTAAACCCAAATTTTCAGTAAAATCGGTGTTGATTTTCAAAATTCCACGGTTCTACAGTTTTTTACGGCTGATGAGTGGTCTAAGATGGAAGTCGTAAAATTTACTTACATCTCTCAGTCTGAGATAAAATAAATGCGACGACTAACTGGAATGTTTAAAAGATTAGAGAAACATCACGAGATCATGTAAGATATACCTACTTTATAGCAAATCCTGCCCTGTCGCCTAATTTCCTATGATTTTAAATGGTGAATGTTTTTAGGGTCCATTTATTTTTTCGGGCATTCATATTTACGAGGTTCACGAGGTTTTGAAACATGTCTACTAGATTTTGTGGAAATAATTTGAATCGTACTGCAATGGTACTACTTTTCGCGGAAGAAATCTGAAAGAAACCAGTCTTCGTGGAAACAATTAACATATGTATTAGTATTCGAGGAAACTGAAAATCGGGTTTGAAGAAATCTGAAAGAAACCAGTCTTCGTGGAAACAATTAACATATGTATTAGTATTCGAGGAAACTGAAAATCGGGTTTTGTTTAGTTGTAATATCAGCTATGCTCCTTATCAATTTTCAAAGTGATTCTGATTATAAACAACGATAACTATGATGAAAAAGTTTTTTTCGAAATAGTTGGATTAGTGCTCTACATGCACTTACCGGTTTTTCCAAGTACCTACCTCATAATTTATTTCATTAATTCGTTATCGTATAATACCTTTTCGCAATTAATATAATACCTTTTTTGCATCTACTAAAATTTCTAATAATATTCTGTAAATTTACATTATCAGGTACCAATATCTAAACACTTAAGTAATTGTGAGGTTTCTAAGAACACATCACTGATCAAAAACTAAAAACTGGGAAAATTGAAAAACCTTTTTCCTTTTTACCCTTAGGTTTTTTATAAATATATTATTTGTAGATTATAGGTTTTATTATATCGTATTTTCAAAGCAAAAGTTATTAATTGTGTTATAATCTGCCAAAGGGTTGTACAAATAATTGATATGGCAACGTTGCTAGGATACAGTTCTGTTTGAGGCGATAAGTAGAAATTACTGCTATCTATCGCAGATAAATATTCCCGATGTTCTAGAGGGAGCCATTTATTTCATGGTGGCACAATTTGATAGCGGCAATTCAAGATACGATGTTTAACGAGATTTTTCATGTTTAGGAAAAAATATTCAACATTTTATTGGAAATGTTTTTCATTGTTACAGTTGTTGTTATTAAAATTTTATCCAATTTCTTACCGGTAGCTTTAATATAAGCCGAAACATATTATTTTCTCCTACTGTGGCAAAACTGTGTATTCAAAAATTAAAAAAAAATTCGTAACTATTTCCTAGGATTATATCTTTATGCTGTAAGAAAATTTTCAAAATTGTATGTTTGGATTCCAGCTTTATACTTGGAAAAAAGGAGTTTTTTGAGTTTTTTCGAAAACGAAAACATGAACTTTGCTCAAAATGTGTCAAAATACTTCTAGTGATCACATATACGTTCCCAATTTTGTTCAAATTTTTTGAATGTGTAGTTTATTTTTGGCTAGGTTCAGATCAACCGTAACTGCAATAACTCTTCTTGAAATAATGTCCTAATTTAAATAAAAAATATCTATTTGAAAATTAAAAAGATAGAAAGAGAAAAATTTCAAAAAATGTTTTATAAATAATATTCTACTTTCTCGTACTATACTCAGTGCCATTAGAAGTGTTACACCCAGAAGGAATCATTTCTGGAACTTATTTTTTTGGCAACAGGTTACATTTTCATTAAGAATGAAACGATAACATTGGCAAGACTTTTTATTGACATGTAATCAAAAAAAAATTAATAATGTGTTTGGCGACTCCCTAGCTGAATACACTCTTGTACATGTCTAGGCATTGACAAAATGAGATGATCGATGTCTGGTTGTGGCACCTCGTTCCAAGCAACTTGAATTTCATGGATTAACTGTGCCAGAGCATGTGGAGGATGGTACAAAGTAGACAGTCTCATCCCCATCATATCCCACACATGTTCGACAGGATTTAAACCCAGTGAACGGGGTAGCCACGGCAAAAAATTAACGCCAGCTTCTTGGAAAAAGTCCATAGTTTGACGAGCAAAATGGGGACGCGTGTTGTCTTTCTGAAAAAGGGCGTTTCGACGGCCGTCTAGATAAGGCAGTAAACTGGTTTGTAAGATGTCATCAACATAACGCGCATCTGTCATACCATGGTACAATAAAGATTCATGGTACAATTTTGCGCATGACATTTGACAGCTGAGGTCAAGCGTGTGACGTAGCAAAGATCCCTGTGAGCCATTATTTGTAATGGTAGTTACAGTACAGTTACAGTTTTTCCGTTTTTTGGATATTGTATATGTGTTACAGTTTGTATAGACTACTTTAAGAACATTTACTGGTTAGTGTCTAGTTTTATTTGCTTTCGTGTATTTGTTTGTTTTTGTGTTTTGGTGTTTGTACCTATTGTAAAATGCGCTGTGCAGTTGCTTGTTGCAATAGTGACAATAAAGATAACTACTTGTAAATGCCAAGAATGGAGTTGTAATTCTCTATGATTATTAGAGGAATATTAGTTGAATAATGAATGGAAATTTTACTATCTATTCATTTTTATATAGCTGTATTATGTTTAACAAATATAATAATGTAGAAATTTACATAAATAAATCTATCTAGTTTTTAATTTTTCTACTAACGTATATTTAAACAAAACCAAAATAATTTTACGTGTGAAAATTATAAGAGATTTCATATAAAACAGCTAGCTCATCCGATCTAAATAAAGTTTACTTTATAATTATTTATTTCGATTTTGTGTTAAGTTCATTATATACCTACAAATTTTGAGTACCTAAATTACAAAGTGATCATTAACAAATTAAGAAGTGGGATACCCTGTATATTTGAAAATAATTTTAAAATTTGTAGCTATAGGTCTGGATCCTGCGTATGAAAAAAAAGTTGATTAATAGCAAGCTGAAAATTTGTTAATAGCTTAAGGGTCTCTAGTCTGGACAAACTTTGATATATGGGAACACTGGAACAGGGAAAGTTTTAATTGTGGAACAGGTTAAAAATTTTTAACAGTCCGACCACGAAAATGGCACATGTATTTTGTCCGACAGAACAGACTTAAACTGTCCGAACAGAGATTAAACTCTCATGCAAAAATCAGACTGCTATTTATCACCAAAAGGGCGTTTTAATGAGTGGAACATGTAGAATATGTCAAATGACAGGAATTATGACAGGTGATAAATAGCAGACTGATTTTTGCATGAGAGTTTAATCTCTGTTCGGAGAGTTTAAGTCTATTCTGTCGGACAAAATAAATGTGCCGTTTTCGTGGTCTGACCGTTCCACATTTTAACCTGTTCCAAAATTAAAACTGCCCCTGTTCCAGTGTTCCCATATATTAAGGTTTATCCGACTAGACACCCTTAAGCTATTAACAAATTTTCAGCTTGCTATTAATCAACTTTTTTTTTCATACGCGGGATCCAGACCTACTATAGTCGACCCATTTTTATGTGGATATTACTTTTTTTGTATCTTTAAACAACTGAAATATCGAACTCTGGAGTACCGCTTGATCAACCTGTATGTATAATAAACAAATAATAGTTAAAAAATGTTTTATAATAATTAATATCTATGTTAATAAAATAACAAGTTTCTAAAATATCAGTTTTAAAACCTCGTTAAAATAACTACCCGAAAATCAAAATTAAATTAGCTACAAAATATTTTTTATTATTAAATTATTATTAATAATTATTATTAAATTAGCCAAATTATATTAAAAATTTAAAATTAAAAAGTATTTCATATAAAACTACATTCAAATATTACGTGAAGGAAGATCTTTACTACGTCATGCGCGAAAGTGACCAATTTTGGAACATTACGTGCCATACCTGGCGGAATTTATTGTACCATGTGTCATACTACCTCGAATAAACAAAAGTGGTGATCAGCTACCATAGGCATTAACCCCCCAAACCATTACTCCAACTGTCCTGTGTAGATGCCTCTCAACAGCAAACCGATATCTCGTCGACTTATCGTCTGGCGGCATCTTATCATCTTACTACCATCATGCATACCTAAACAAAATCACGATTCATCGCTGAATGCTGCATTATGCCATTCTGCCACCCAATGCTGCCGTTCTCTGCACCAATTCAAACGTTGAGTAACAAGTCTACCTTCTACTCCAAACCATTGGTCAGCTATTTGACTCGTAGTAGCAAAATGGTCTCTCAGACCCAGGAGTCTAAAGCGCCTATCTTGACGCCCTGTGGTACGCCTCGGTTGACCAGTTGGTCTTATTCGTGTTCCTCTACCTTCATTTGTCCACACACGACATACTCGCATAACTGCCATTGCCGTACAATTAACACGACGGCCAATTTTGCGATACGACAAACCCATATCTCTATAGGCAATAATTCTACCCCTGTCAAAATCGCTAAAATGGTGTTAATTTTGGTGTCTTCGAACTCGAGGAATATTCTTGCACTGAATACAATTAGACTGAGGAATCATAACTAAAAATATCTGTACAAACCGGTCTTTATAAATTGGTCTTTTCACAAAAAAATTTAAAAATAAAACTTTATTTTTATAAAAACTATAAAAGATAAAACATTGATATTGTTATCATAGCATGCTTTAAATATAGTCATTGTTTTACCAAAAAATTAAATTCAAGAAATGATTCCTTCTGGGTGTAATACTTCTAATGTCACTGAGTATATTTAGACAAGTATAATCGATAAATAAATCCACACATGATTAAATATGTTTACTTCTTTTAAAAAATTAACTAGCTTACCTTATAACATCGTCGTCGATGGCTTTTTTTTATTTTCGCATAGCTCCTTCCAAAGTTTTACATCGTTCTTGCAGAGGGCTGTGTTTTTAATCTCTTTTTAGCATATTTACCTCATCTCGACACACTAATCTGATTGGTTCTGATACCGAGGCACGAGCGAAAAACAAATCAAAAATAATTAGAAATGCCACATTCATGTTGCCGGTTCTGAACAGACTAAGGGCCGGTTGTTCGAACGCTAATCAATAATGATTATTATCAAATATTTAATTACTGTCACCAACTGTCAATGTCAACTTTGTTTGGGTGGCTGAAAACATAATTGATTACAATTATGAAATTACTTAATCAATTATGTTAATAATTGTTATGTTAATAATTGTTATGTTAATTGATTAACTAATCTCATAATTTTAATCAATTATGTTTTCAGCAACCCAATAAAAGTTGACATTGACAGTTTTGGTGACAGTAATTAAATATTTGATAGTAATCACTGTTGATTAGCGTTCGAACAACCGGCCCTAAATAATATTAGTCGTAAATACAGAAATAATATGTAGAAATCTTGATTATGAAACTAACCTTACAGAATTTTATATAAACTACATGAAATTGAATATTTTTGTCGCCAAAACGTCACCAAACTCAATATAAATATGAAATATTTAAATATGTTTAACAAAATTTACTAAGAAACTACCTATAATATATTTCCTTAGACAGATAAACTGGAAAACGGTCATAAAATTAATAAAATTTAATATTGTGTAAATCACAAACATTGTCAATCCGAAAGCCTTTATCCACCATTATTGCATCTCTATGAGGCTCTAATAAATTAATAACCTTACTATCTTCAAAAATTACTTTATCAGATATCCTTCTACCATAAGGTTTATTGACAAAAGTTATTAATCCTACAGGAGAGACTCTGTCATAAACTTTATAGTCATATGAGATTTGTACTGGGAATAAAAGCGTATCCTACAGCATAAACATTTTGGTGACTGAATGTATATTTCAGTGCAGTCTAGTACTACTCTAACATTTTGGAAATTGGAAAAGCAAATTGGCATATTTTGAATTATTCCTTTTTTTGGAGGAAAATGTATAAGCGGTTTTAAAATGTCCGATAAAATTGGATTAGTGTCACAAATGTGTGTTTGACACAGCACTGGGGAAATATTAAATAAAGAAGCTAATGTAACATAGGATAGACTAGTCTTCAGCTTCACTAGAACTAACATTGATCTTTGTTTACAATTAAGCCAATGCACTTTTTTGTCCTTGTTGTACTTTTCAAACACAGTTACTATGCAATTGAATATTTAAAAATTGTTTATACCTGTGAAGTTTTTTAATTTTTCGTCAGTACTTAAGTTCACAGACAACTTTTGATGTATTCACTTGTACTGCTGCATCATGGGTGGAAGAAGGAGACACTTTATGAGAGGTATAGGTATGACCTCCATTCATTAAAAGTAACAAGCCCTTGGCAGCTGAATTATCTGAATCATTAATATTATCTTCAACAACATCTTCACACTCACCAGAACATGAAAGTTTTGGAGCTTCTTGCTGGTGCTTTTTTGGCTCTTTTTCTTCCTGAGGTTCCAGGTGTAGGTTCAGATTCCCATGGAAAATTATGAGTAGGAACGGCATTTAATTTCAAAACACGCCTTTTTATTCGACCTGAAATAAAAAACTAGTGCTTAATATGAAATCAACATACAAAACAACTTAATCTACAAAATTGAATTATGTATTACATACCTTCGTGAAAATAGTCCCCGGTGGTAAAGTGTAGAGAACAGTCTCTCATGTGAGGGGAAACCTAATTTCCAATTCGTAAATTTTTTATCCAAATTTGGCGTCGTTCCACTAATTCCTTGTTTCCCAGCTTAGATTCCACAGTCACTCTAGATTTTCCCACAGCAGGAAACGTATGGAAGCTAATTTCCGGGTTTTTCTTCGCCCACGAGAAACAATTTGGAACACAACAGTAGTGATTCATGACTTCGGCTTTTATTAAGGAAGGATATCTTAAAACTAGCTAGATATCAAAAATTAACTATAAACGCAAACACAATCAAAATAAACTAATGACCCATATTCTTTTTTGCGAAATCTCCACCAGGTGGCCTGTTGCCTGACTTAAATACCGTATAAGGAAGTGCAACGAATTTACCAACACGAAATGGTCTGACCCTTAGTTTTTTTTTTGCAGTTTGGATATTTAGAAGCAATAAAATTACATCCTCATGTCCGCAATGGAAACAAAACATTGTAGCAGTCCCACGAAAGGGCGCTATTTTGTAACATTAACACGACAAATGCCAAAGCCTCGACGGTGGAAGCCATTTTTGTATAACAGCCCCAGCGTGGATAACAAAGGCAAGAAAATAATAATGTAACTCGACAAATTAAGCAAACTAAAAATATCTTTGGTGCTACGTAACTTTACGGAGTACCTCGATAGCTCTAAGTCTTCAGAGATCTAGGGGTGTGGATTATTAATAGATTTTAAATCTAATAGAAACTCAATTGCTCGGGAGCGCCATAATTAAAAGAAAAATGAAAGACGAAGCTTACATAAAACTTAAAAAAAAATAACTAAAGTAAAAAGTTAATAAAAATATATAGTTATCATAAGATACAAACACATTTACATAAACATAAATATATCATGACCTACCTTAGTGTTCTCATGTTGATTTCTCACTTATGAACAAAAGAAAGGGATCAGAAGAACAATATTATAAAATGAATCAACTTTTTATTAAAATTAAAATAAAAAAATGAAATGATGGATCTCTTGTAGACAATATAATAGATTCTGTTTACAAAAACAATAAAAAGATTTACAAACAATACCTTCTCATATAGTCCTGTCCTTATTCTTCACGTTGTGAATGTCCAAAGCACGCACTTTTCACTGAATTTAGATAAAGAATAGTACAAAAATGTTTATTTTCATGAAAAGTTTCAGCAAAACTAAATAAACTTCCAAATGATTCTGCTCATATTGACTTTTACATAACTTTTGAGGTATTTAGGATTATCTTTAGCACTTAATCCATAACTGCTTACAAAAAGAAACTTAGGTAGTGTAGTATACACTAAAATAAACTGGCTCTTTGCCTAACAGCGGCATTTGGCTTGTAATAAACTAGGAAGTCACTAAAGGAGAACAGCTTCTCACACTACATTTTCAGGAACTTAAAAAACTTGGTTAAGAACTATGTCGGAACTTATTATTCGAACTTAACTTTCTCAGAAAACCGCCAAGCGGCTTCCTCAACCAAAACGCTTCCTTCCAAAAACCCAGTCCATTTCTCATTCTACCCTACTCATCCAATCAACCAATAAGAAAAAAGTTTAATCCTCCCCTCTTTCATCATTGACTAATAAAAAAATAACTAAGCTTCCTACACTTTTTATCGACCAATAGAAAAAAACAAAACATGTTTTAAGCCCAACCTACATAGTAGGGAATTATACTCTTTGACCAATAGGGTCATTTAGCCATGTCAGCGATCCTTACTTAGCTCCAACATTTTGAAGAAAGGTATTGCTGAGTCCTCAATTAACACCCGCGCTTTCTGATATTGATATTAGCACGTATGTGTATCTAACTAGCAGGACTACTGGAGCCAAAACGATCATTAGCTACATTGTAACTCTTTTTTACATCACAAACACAGGAAACGTCTTTCTTTAACAAGACGAATAAACTTCAAATTCTCACGTTTACATTCGCTTGGCATATGAAGCGATATTCTTATGTCTACAGGGTGAGACAAAAATATGTAACAATGACATTTATGATTTTTGGTTTCTGGATGAGGCAAATTGATTGAGTTCTTTTGAACCGTTTTAACATGCGGCGGTCTTCACGGCATACACTACAGAATCGGCACTTTTTAAAGTACCCTATGGGTTATTGAGTGTGGGAAATCAAGATAATATTTAATTGTTTGAAGACAAGTGGGATGCAGTCACGATCTCAAATGAGTTGGTTTGAGTTTAAAACAGTGTTGCTACATTTCTATTACATCTTTCCTTCTAAAAGATTAGTCAGATACATGAGAGTAAACTAATATTTAATTCCACTACAGGTCATTGTAGAACGAAAATTAATGTTTCCCCAAAAAAACTTAAATAAAGTGCCCATGTAATAGTTATTTTCTAAACAATTCTATCAGTTACTTAATTAATTAACAAAGAACATTGATTTAAAGAATTGATGCGTGGCAAAAACGCATTATTCCCCTCGATTCGTAGTAGAATAATCCACGCCCGCCACGGTGTTCTGCCAAAGTTCAACTTCAGTCCGATGTCCTAGGCCGATGGGATATGGGTTCCGGTCAGTATGTAACAATCACTCAGGTGTGTATGTACCGCATACAATATTTCGTCGGATACAAATACGTAAAATATGTTCGTTTTTAAATGCAATAATAAAATTCATGAAATGTACATTTAGCTGTGGTCGATTGAAAAAAAAAACAATTAACGTAAATAACAAAAGAAATCAACATGTAATTAAATTAAAATTAAAGGCATTTTCAAAAAAAATTTTCTTATAAGAGAACAACCAACTGAAAAATCTATTCTAAATAATTAAATTAAAATTCTAGGCATTAAAAGTAAAAGGCATTAAAACAATTCTAACCAATTAAATGTTCGAACAAACCACCCTCTTGCAGTGAACAAAAACAAAATCTATCATACAATGCTAGTCTCATTGCATTCAGGTGATCGGCTGTACCTGACTGCAGAGTTGAATATTTTTTTCTTGCAATTCTGCTAAATTGGTCGGTCGTTCAAATTCATACCGATATAATTTTGATTTTAGCATACCCAGAAATAAAAATCTAAAGGTGCTAAATCTGTTGATCTAGGGGGCCATTTTATTGTTCCTCGAGTAGAAATTAATAGTCCAGGGAATGTTTGTTCCAAATAATTTGGAACTGCGGTTGAATTAGGTGCTGGGACACCATCCTGTTGAAACCAGCCATCGTCGAAGTTGAGCGCGAGGTTTCAAACTGCGGGAATAATCTGATTGCGCAATAAATCTAAATACTGACGTCCATTGAGATTTCCCGTAAGAAATAATGGACCAATTATATGATCGTTACAAAGTCCAGTGCACACATTTACTTTCTTTGGGTATTGTGTTCTCACAGCAATATTCAAATGTTTATTTTTCCTAGACCAATAGCGGACGACAGATGGGTTATGACGTCTACGGATTGTGAATGAAGATTCATCGGAAAACACAATATTTCTTAAAAAGTTATTGTCCGCATTCGATTTCTCAATCATAGTTTGACAAAATTGCATATGTTTAAAATGATCGTCTGGGAAAAGTTCTTGTGTGGTTTGCACTTTATAGCACTTGTATCCATTTCGTTTTAAAATATTCCTTACAGTTCTCTCCTTTAGGTCAACTTCGTCGGCAATTTGTCTGCTTGAACAAGGCAGACCATTTTTTCAGCAGCTAAGCAGACTTACATTTCGCGGACTTCGCGTTCATTCAACAGAAATTTGTTTCGGCCGTGGTTGTTTCGCAGGACGAAATTTTTTAGTTATTTATGCAACCAAAATTTTCGAAGTTTTAATTATTGATCGAACTGTTTTCTTTGTCGGAATTGGTCGATTTTCAAAAAATATGTACATAATATATATAAAAATATGTACAAAATATGTACATAAATGTAATATTGTTAGAATAAAATGTCCCACATAATACCATTTTATCATTTGAATCTTTTTTTCTCGTTTATAAACGCTTGGCATGTTAATTATTTTTTATTTTTAACCTTATGTGACAAGAGTTTGTAAACAATAGAACCTGAAATTCGACCTGTTGAAGGCGAACAGTAGAAGCAAATCATAAGCCCCGCCTACTCGTTTAGGGAAATGAGAATAGTGCTGTCTGTCTAATGAAGTTTCGCCGTTGTCACACATAAATTTGTACATTCAGTGTTCTGTGGTAATTAATCAAGTAATTGATGGAATCGTTTAAAAAATACGAATTACATGACTACTTCATTTAAGCAACCCACGTGCCACTTGTGGGAGTCATAATATGTTGCCCTAAGGCCATATTCATAGGAATTATATCCATCCTTTGGATTTAATTATGTACAGTAAAAGCTCCTTATTCGCGCTTCCTTTATTCGCGTTTTCACTATTCGCGGATTGAAAAAATGCGACCCAATTCCTATGTTCGCCGCCCAAGATTTCTTTATTCGCGGATCAAATTTTATAATAGACCTAAATAAAAAGCATTTTAAATGAAATTGACCTTATTACAACAACTACATCTAGATTAAGTTTCCAAAATCTATCAGCAGTTCCTTTGAGGTAACCCTCTGTCGCCGTCCTCGGTATTTTTGAGACTATAAACAATGAGAATGTTTAGATAAAATAAACTATTACTCAAAACACAGAGTATTAAGATCTACCGCAATCGCAGGTTCCATGCTTTGGCAACAGCCGCATTGTGTGTTTATTGTTTTCCATTCGTTACAAAAATTGTAATTAAGCAACACATCTTTTCCGCTGTCTTCCTAATTTATAATGTTGACCAGAAAAAATAAAAAACGGGTTTCGATCCGCAAAAAATCAGTTTTATCACTTAAAGTGAAAATATGCATCGTAAACATACACGAATCATTACAGGAACTGAAACCATGCACATTAAAATCATGTTGGAAAAAACTGTGGCCTGTTCTGGGTGCGGAAAATGCGAAACAATCTGTACAAGTTCAAAATTTAACTGCGAAATTGCGGGTGGCATAGGACGAGATGGGTTCGAACAGTTAGAATCAAGTGATATCCAGGAGTTGCTTGAATCGCAAGATGAAGATTTGACTGAAACAGACTTGGAGGAAATGTAAAATTCACAACCCATTGAAGAAAAGGCTTCAACAAGCACTGAAAACGTGACATTTAATTTAAAAAATCTGACTAAAAGTTTAAGAATGGCAAATGAGCTTTTATGGACGTCTCATGTGTTATTTTTACGAGGCAAATTGCTAATGCCACTGCTTAATATCAGTCTGAATTGAAGCAATTTTTAAAAACTGCCAAGCAAGAGTTTACTAAATTCTTTAAATCGTTGCCTAAAGTTGAAGATCATATGTAATTAATCAATCTGTATGTTTAAAACTTCAATTAAACTGATTTTTTTTAGGTATTTGCTTTTTCATTTAATCACCTAGGAACGTATCCTTTATAACCCCATATAAATTACCATTCCATATTCACGGTTTCCGTATTCGCGGCATATTTACGGAACGTATACGTAGAGCTTCTACTGTATACACTTTTATGACATTTAGTCTATTTTTAAAAGGTTTTAACCTTAGTATTTTTGGGTGGCTCATCATGTTCTTGTAAGTATAACCAAACTTTGTTTTTTACCTTGGTCATCATTTTAACTTTAAACATTTTTTTCTTAATTAATACTGTAACGTTATAAACGTCACATCTTTGCTATTTTATTTGTAAATAATTATTTTATTCTATTTTATTTAATAATTCTTTAATAATAACCTTCTTCTATTTGTTTTTTCCCGTTAAAAATTGGTTGGCGCCCTCTTTCGTTATTTATAGGAATATCTCAACATTCTTGTTCTATCTCAGCATTCACATTCTTATTCAATCGTTCTGTGGTTCATGACAGTGACTTTGCACTGTCGTTTCTCGTTTCAAATTTTAAGTCCCCACTCTCGTAGTCTGTCAATGTCAAGTGAAACCCTTCCTCTTTGTTAAAATGAAGAATATTTTTTTCATTAAATTTTAAAATCTACTTAAGGCAATTGTCTGGCCTCATAGCCACATTTTCAAACAGACGTTCTTAATTGGGGTAAGTGTTAAACATAGTTGTAAACATTTTTCTAAGCCTATATCCGTAGTCTTTTTATGTTCCTATCTAACCTAATTTTCAATCTTTACTCTGAAAGAATATTTATCGAAGCTTTGCACGAAACTGAAAAAGGTATTCTACTAAACGGGTACCTGCTAAATAATATCAGGTATGCAGATGACACCATAGTATTTGCGGACAACCTAGAAGACCTACAAGTACTCATGGACAAAATCACGTATTACAGTCAGCAATATGGACTCAATATAAACGTAAAGAAAACAAAGCTTATGATCGTCAGCAAGAAAAAGATAACAGAAGGTCAACTCTATATCAACCAAACCCCTGTAGAAAGAGTGAGGCACTACAACTACCTCGGCACCATAATAAATGAAGAATGGACCAATAACCAAGAAATAAGAGCGCGCATCGGAAAAGCTAGATCAATTTTCAACCGTATGGGGGCGTTTTTCAAGAGCCACAACCTTTCTCTTGGTATAAAAGTAAGAATGCTGAGATGTTACGTCTTCTCTGTCCCTTTTTATGGTGTTGAATCATGGACCTTGAACGAGGATATGTGCCGAAAGTTGGAAGCATTTGAGATGTGGCTATATCGGAGAATTCTTAAAATCCCATGGACTGATAGGGTCACATATGAGGAGGGTCTTAGAAGAATGGGGAAGAACCGAGAAATACTAACCACCATCAAATCTCGAAAGTTGGAATACTTTGGACACATTATGCGAAATGAATCCAGATATGCCCTCCTATAAGCCATCCTGCAAGGAAAAATATTTGGAAAGCGAGGTCCAGGAAGAAGAAGAACATCCTGGTTAAAAAACCTCAGAACCTGGTTCAACACAACATCTGTGCAGCTTTTCCGCGTTGCTGCCGATAAGGTGAAGATTGCCATGATGATCGCCAACATTCGTCACGGATAGGCACATCAAGAAGAAGTTCTAACCTTGCTTTCTAGTTTCACACCTCATGGTGATTTTTTCATATTATATTTCACATTATATCTATTATTTTCATATGTATGTAGTAATCCACAACTATTTAACTACTAATATTATTTATTGCTATTAATTTTGTTTAACCTTGCCTTTCTGCAACATTTCTGGATTATTTCTTGGAATGGCAAGGATATCTTTCTATCTTTCATGTTTTCTTGGTGTCTCATATAGTTGTATGTGTTCTAGTTTTCTGGACAAATTACAAAACATCTGAACAACCCTTCACCTCGTGGGAGGACTCCCTGAAACTGGAGCCCCCAATGTCGCCGGCGATACATCGATGCTGCAGTGACTAGACATCTAGAAACCAACCAACACCTTTAGGCCTGGTGGCCAGAACATCCACGTCGCCAGAGCCCGTTGCAGAACCAACAGCAAGACACCAAGAACCCGCAGGCAGATATCAAGTGCCATCGATAAGTATAATCTCTGATCTGTAAAATTTCGGCAAGGTCTTGTATATTATTCTTTAATACATTACTTAATTATGTCTTTATGAAAAATAAACATGATTAGTTAAATATTATTGTTTTATTTGCTCCATTCTGGATTTTCATTGTTTATGTTTTTGATTAGGACAAGGTGGACTCACAACTTGGGAGATTGAGCTAGTCTAGGGTAGACGATAACTGTCATAGTTGATTGAAATATTATTCTCGAATATTATTTCAATTATCTGGGATACTTTATCGCCTCAATACGATTATACTTATTTTAGGTGACACTGATGACGCTCTTGTTACAGAGCGAAAACGTTTTGTTTTTACATTTGTAGCCCTTTTAGGGCTATTTTTTCCTGTTTTCTGTCAGCAGTAGAATGTATTTTGAGTTAAATAAATTACATACATTCTTCTTTTTGTGTCAATTAATTTAATTCAAAATAATTTTTCTTGGACACCCTGTATAAATAATTATGTTAATGTTTATATTACTGAATATAGAATTGAATAACCTTTCAAATGAGCTAGCACACGACTCCTAACCCCTATATAAAAATAAGGGGTGGGGATGTGGAAGGGAGGGAGTTGACAAATGACAGATGTTTGTACCGTAAAAATGTGTCCCCCTTAGATCAAAAATCTACCTGTTTCGTCATCTCCTTAAAATCTAATAAATACTGCCAAATATCGAGGTGGACTCTTTTCTTTGGCCCTCTCTGTATATTAGAAAAGTATAAATTGTTTTTTATATATGTACTCAAATTTTGTTTTCTATCTTCTATTGGTTACAGTTGTTTTTTGTCCAGGTTGTTGCTTATATTTCATTTATTTTGTTTGATAAATAATGTAAAAAGAACAACGCCCACATAAATCACGAACACAATTTTAAAAATTAGTGGTTGCCAGGGAAGACTTTTTAAACCCTTTCTTTCATTTTGGAGGTCATACTGTCAGATCTCCCGCTGCTTTGATCGGTCTATCAAAGTATCTATATAAAGTAGATCGATCTATCAAATTGTGATATTTTAAAATATCTTCTCCAAAATCCACAGAAAGCATGTTTGATTTTACAAATAATTCTTAATGTGCAACTTACCCACTATTGATACACTCGAAAAGCGATTTCGATGGATGGTTTTCATGAGATTTACTTGTGAAAATATGCGTTCCACATTCACAGATTAATGTGGTAAGGACATCATATTAAAAGCTAACGTAGAGAGTAGAGGAAACATAAAGGAGTTATATTGAATTTTGCTGATTTTTGCCAAAAATTCTTCTGCATTTACATCGCCACAAAACTGTTTTGAAATACCATTACTCTCTAAGCGAGCGTCAGTTATTACTTAATGGTTCGATTTGATTTTCATTAACTAAATTCGGAAAATGTTTTGCCAAGGGAAGGACAACTAGGCGATTTTTCATTAATGATTTTTGCAGGATAAATTAATTTCATATTAACTAACACCTCATCATTAAAATCAAACCTCTTGCATATCTCATTTGCACTTTCTATAAAAAAATTCAAACATATTTTTCTTAAAATTAAATTAGAAGCTCGATCTAACATTAACAAATGTATCTTAGCCCCTAAATAACGTTCTTCAAGTGGTAAGAAGTTTCCAGGGTCTCTATAATTAATCGCTTTTAAGAGTTGTTTCTAGATAAGGCCTCTTTTTATAAAGTATTATAGAACTAAAGACTAAGTTTTCAATCTAATAGCACATAATATAACATTAAAAATATTACTCTACATCCCACCAGATTGAAAACAATGGGAACCTTCTCTGGGAAAAAAGTGAAATGAAAATGGTTATTCATTTTTGATTATTATAGAATTGCATAAATTATAATATATTTTGGGTGTTTCAGACTGCATTTCCTTATCTAAATTGTTAAACAGGGGCAAAATATATTGTAAAAACTATAAAATTAGTTTTGTTAGTTGACCTTGTTGAAACAAGGGCATTATATTGTTCCAGAATTCTGTTGACTGCACTCTCTAGACTTAGCCACCTTGTTTGAGAAGGTTGTAAGATCTTATGTGTAAGGGTGTCTGTAAATGTTTGAAACTCTTTGAGGGTATCAATAAGTTTTGGGCTGTTTGAAAAATTATTATAAATGATATAATTATATTAATTTTAGCACACATTTGATGCACATAAACTAAAACTGTGACATATACATTTGAGTGTGAACAAGTGTTGTGTTTGTGATGAAGTTTTGTTGTTAATGAATTGAATCTACCGACCATCAAACTGGCACCATCAGGGACAAAACTGATTAAATTAGTTTGCCAGGGAAATTCTATTATTAACATCAAAACATTCCAGTGCTAAGAAGTTTCCAGGGTCTCTATAATTAATCGCTTTTAAGAGTTGTGTCTAGATATGTTCTCTTTTTATAAAGTATTCTAGTAAAACCTTGTAACTTGAGCTAATAGAACTCTATAAATTATATATTTTGGGCGTTTCAGACTGCATTTCCTTATATAGGTTGTTAAAAAGGGGCAAAATAAATTGTAAAAACTGTAAAAATTGTTTTTGTCAGTGGATCTTGCGAATCATTTAAAATATTTTGAGCAGCTAAAACTCCTTCAGATATAGCTGCATCAACATGAAAAATAAAACTAGAGCATTACATTGTTCCAGAGTTCTATTGAGGGCACTCTCTAGACTCTAGACTTAGTCACCTTGTTTGAGAAGGTTGCAAGATCTTCTGTATAGGGGTGTCTGTAAATGTTTGAAGCTTTTTGAGGGTATCAATAGGTTTTGGGCTGTTTGAAAAAAAAATATATATATAAATTGCGAACTAAGTCTTCAACACGCCTAGGCAATTTTGAGCACGCATTTAATGCACATAAACTAAAACTGCATAATGGCATATGTATTTCAATGTAAAAAAGTTTTCTATTTGCGTGCAGAATGGATAACTCATGGAGAGGTTTTTTTCCAAGAGTAGATGCAAACAGGCTGAAGGAGAAGAAGAAACAACGAAATGTCCATTTAGAGGTTAAAAACATAAATTATTTATAATTAGCTAATAAATATATTATTAACCTAATAAATTGAACACTTTCAAAACAAAATTTACAATTGTCAATAGATAAATCAATCACCTACCCTCGTTCTATGACTGTCTTTGTTTAATGTATGGTGATGTGTATGGACTGGCGAAGTAAATTAATCATTTCAGTTTCTGTGGGTAGGAAAGAGGTGTAATATAAAATATAGTTCGTGAATGATGTCATACTTGTGCAAAGATACAGTGTAGGAACTATGTATATGAAATATAATTGACATTATAATTTTTGTAAACTTACTTGTCACCTTGGCTATATCTAGCTATTAAACATAAGTGCTTTTGTGCAGCCTCTTTCAATAGATTCATCCACAATCAAGAAAATTTCGTGTCTTTTAAAACAGTACATATGTTGTCTAACTGTTTTTTCCCAATTACATTGTTTACTATGGCCGAGCATTTTGTTGGTTTGCACGTAACTTTTTTTGCTACTTCTGAATCTGGGGATAGTTTGAGAAGAAGTTGCACAAAATGGTTCATTATATTGTACGACAAATTGAGTTCTCGAGATAAACGCTGCTAGATTCATTTCTGTTTGTTTTGCAGTTTTTTTCTAAATTGCTCAAATTTTTGGTGAAGGATGCTAGAGTTTTTTGGCCTTTCATAGATTTCAACATTATTTTGTGCATGTCACTAACATTATGCCTTATAAGGGCTTGCTTTTCATTAGTTTTAACGGATACATTTTTCCTACAAGCTTTACAGTTTCCGCTATTTTCTTCCCCTTCCTCCAACCATTTTTTTGAAATCAGGATCATTTAGCCACTTTTTGCTAAATTTCTGGAAATATTTAATTTTTTTCGTTAGATTCTGATTCATGTTGTCTCCTAAAATGAAATGAGTTCTTTTATTTCCAACTAATAATGCTTACCCGCGATTTCACAATGACAACCTAAAGTGCACTTTAACTTATTTTTTACTTAAACTAAAGTGCATTTTAGTGTCACATCCGACTTCATAATACTTACAGCTCTTTTCAGAAGTAAAAGAAAATTTTAGTGTTAACACATTTATTGGACACTTCATAAAATTGCACTAACTAACCAAAGTGAACCAAATAATGACCCCTGATCACTGAGTAAATTATATATGGGTGGCAACAAAAAAATATCTTTTATAAAAAAATGTGAAATTTATGGACCTCGAGACGCAATTGTAGAGCTCTGGGAATGGTAAGTCGAGTACGCTTAGCGCAAAATTAACAATTGACTTTCCGATCAAGTGCCGTGTACATTAAAAGAAATTAACTCAGTAAATAGATGGTTAGTAAAACAGCTAAATCTTGTCAAATTTCGACAAGGTGCCGACCAAAAAAATACTAAGTCGCAAGAAGCAATCTTAAAATTCCCTAGATGTATATAAAAAATTACTAAACAAAAATCAACCAAAGAAATCACTAAATATAAATTAACGCAACGTAAATAATTAAATTCCACAAATTCAAAAACATCAGCAAACTGTTTAACTTTTAACCAAATGGAATAAAGAATAAAGATTTTGACTCACCTGGGTACCAGTTCTTCAGTCATGAGATGGATTCTGTCCATCTACTTCCGAAGACTCTTCGACCACCGCCCACAACACTATCCAACTACATTCATTCGGGGTAACTTTTATCCACTTTTTAAATATTTTTTTGATTTATTTTTACATTTACCTCCTTAATTGTTCTTTTATATTATATGATGATTGTGGATAGTTCGATAATGTCTTACAAGCTTAAAAATATGTCACAGTACCAAGTATAATTCAAGAAAAAAATTTTTAGCATGGTTCAAAGTTAGACCCGCTATGGGTGTAACTTTGAACCATATCTACAATTATAAGGAAAATCCTATATATTTGTTGTTTTAAACTATCAGGACACCTTTGCAAGAGTGCATTAAGTTACTTCGGATGTACAAAAATTACACAGTTGTTACACAGCACAGAATGTTTAGTCCAGGTCTGAATACCCTTCTGTTTTATATGACTGTTCATAGGTTGATTCAACAATACTCTAAAACTAATTTAAAAATATTGGAAAACTAAATTTCTACAAAACAATACTAAATAAAGATTCTTCGTTAGTTGACCAACAGAAATATTAAATTTTTCACTCGATAGGCGAATCACAGTTTCTTTTAACAAGTGGCACAAATAAACATATTGGAATTTGATTTGTGAAGTTTGTTATTTTCAATGCACCTCAAATCGAATATTCTTATGCACTTATTACATTTTATACCCAATGAATGCATAGAAACATTGAAAGTACAAAAGTAACACAATCCAGATCCTTATTGCGTTGAATTTCACCAAGGGGAATGCTTGAGGGAAATGCTAAGTCCTTTTCCGCTGATTTTCCACTTTGTTCTGTTCTGTGTTGTGTTCCTTGTTTCCTTCACTGCATTTTTTAACTTTATTTTCCTTCATTCTACTTACTATGTGTTCTTCATCGTTACTGACGATTTGATCCTGTTCTTTCCTTTCTGTTAGTACAATATCTACTGACATATTGTCAATGTCGAAATTGTAGCCAATTGAGTCCTCGTCTATAATTTCAGTCATATTGGTTTCTTCCAAAATTTGCTGACCGTGCAGATCTCCATAATCCAGCATCTGTTCTTGATTTACCTCAACGTCAACTTCTCAACTCTTCATTTTCTTGAGCATTGTTCTCAACTGCAGGTATGTATTCTGCTTATTCAACAGTTCTGTTTGTCGTAATAGATCCTTGCGATCTATGACCCCCTCGTATATTTGGTCCATCTCGTGGGTTTGGTCCATATCGTGTTTTTAGTCCACATCGTGTTTTTAGCCCACCTCATGGTTTTATTACACCTCATTGGTTCGGTTAACCTCTTGTTGTAGATGTTCTAGTATTACTAGTAGTTGAACTCCTGTTTTGATCATACTGATTTACTTCTTCGACTGAAACACTTGCCAGCAGTTATTGGAAGACAGAATTTTTTTTGCCCTATGTAACGTTTTGCAAATCATTTTCACGAAAATTTTCTACTTATAGTTTAAATTGTTTTCCAATATCTGCATTTATTTCACCCATTGGTCGAGCATACAACGGAAGTTTTAGTAATGCCTTGTTTCTGTCAGTGGGATAAATTCCTGAAGCCTCAAACCCATCTTTCAGGTAGTAAACGTTGTTTACTATGGCGGATTATTTTGTTGGTCTACATTTGAGGAGTGCACCGGAACAATGATATTGGCAACATGTAACATAAATTATTGTTCTGGTGCACGCCAATTTTTTTGCTTCTTCTGAATTGAGGCATAGTTTGGGAAGAAGTTGTACAAAATGGTTCATTACGTTGTAAGATAAATTATGCTCCGAGACAAACGCTACTAGATGCATTTCAGATTTTTTTATAGTTTTTTCTATATTGATGAAATTTTTGATGCTAGTGTTTGCTGGCCTTTTACAGATTTTAATATTTTTTTGTGACTTTCGCTAATATATTTTTCCTGCAAGCTTTACAGTACTCACTATTTTCTTCCCCTTGCTCTAACCAACGATTAAAAACGGGATCATTTAATATTTTTTGACCCTAATCTAACAAACAAATAAAACAAAATTTATAAAAAAATCGCCAATTAAAAAAAATAACAAATATTTTTAAGCACAGATATTATAATAATAATAATAATAATGAAATGGCTAAATACCCCAGCTGATACTCGATACCATTACTGTGCTTCTCCATTTCTTTCTATCCCCTGTCTTTCCCCGCCAGTCTCTAATCCATGCCCTATGTAAATCTTCCTTTACTTATTGTAACCATTTTATTCTTTGTGCAGGTTGTCATAACATCGTTTTTCGGTTTATTTCCAAATCACATTAATTTTGCCTTTTCTTCATTGAGCTTTAATCCTATTTTTTCTCCTTGTTCTAGAATTTCAATCAGTATGTTTTCAATTATTTTTCTTGTTTGTGTAATTAGTGCTATGTCATCCGCGTATGCAATAACTTGACTAATAAAGTAGTTGATAACGCGTCTCCTTGTTTTAGTCCTTTATTTACAATTATTTCTTCTGTTTCGCCTTTTTGTGTTCTTATACTAACCGTAGTTTGCTTTATAATTATTGTGATAAGTCTTATAAGTTTTCCGGGTATATCCGGGTTTTTTAGTGCCAATATAAGCTGTTGTTTTTTATTGAGTCAAATGCCTGTTGAAAATCGATAAAAAGGATTTCCAGTTCTATTTTGTGTTCATATATTTTCTCCATTATTTGCTTAATTGTGTGAATGGCGTCTATAGTCGATCTTCCTTGAGTGAAACCACACTGATATTGCCCGACTATTTGTCTTGTAACCTTTGTTAATCGTTTATAAATTAACGATTTTAGCATTATATAGGCTGTGTTAAATAGTGGGATTCCTCAGCAATGTCTGAATGGCTTAACAGGTCGAGCTTAATTAAAATATATACAGATGGGTCAAAAACGGAGCTAACTACAGGTTCGGCATTTTTTGTTTCAAACATAAATTATATTGAAAAGTACAGAATCTAAAATTATTGTTCCATTTTTACTACCGAGTCCTTTGCCATAGAAAGGGCATTAAAATGGTGTGCAACTCAAACATGCACGAATGTGGCAATAATTTCAGACTTAAAATCAACATTACAAGCTATTAGTGGTCACCCAATAAACCAGTTCCAAAATGCCTTAATTTTGAATATAAAAAAATTAATTATTGATCTTAAGCAAAATAATGTAACTGTTTCTTTTATTTGGAAGAAAGGACATTGCGGTGTCAAAGGTAATGAAATTGTGGATATAGCCGCAAAAGGTACTCATAGTTGTCACCCTATTGACAAAGTATTTAATTTAAAAGATTTGAATAATGCTCTCAAACCTAATATAAGTTAAAAATGGGAAACTGATTACAAAAGAATTGCAAATAAATCTACAAAACATTATTTCAGTATTCACTCTACACTTCCAGAAAACATTAATTATTTCACCTTTAATTAATAACAGAGCACAACTGTCAGTATTGACTCGTTTAAAATTGAACCATGGTCGCTTTTCATCTCACTTATATAAAATTGGAACACTTAACTCTCCTGTCTGTATTTGTGACAATGGTGTGATGATCACATTGGTGATCTAATAGGGGAGGAAAGTATGCTGAGTTTGCAGTTGCTCGAGCGCTTTGGGGACCTATTGGCTTGTGAAGAGTAGGTCCTAAGACTCAAACATGTTAAGGAAAGTTTTTCATTTTAGTTTTTCATTTTCATTTTTTAATTTAATTTTTCATTTCCAACAATCGTTTTTTCCGATTATAGCGCCATCTATCCATAATTCTAAAAAATGTCTCAAATAAAAGTTGCTTATTTTTACGTAAAGAATCCAAATCTGCAATGTAAATTGGGGGCTCCTATTTAAGATTTTAAAGTAACCCCCCACCTCCGTAGGGGGTTCTGTTTGGTGGGTTCTGTTTGGTGCCATTCGATAGATTTTTCAAAAATATTGAATAAGTGTATTTGGCAATTTTTCGATCTGATGTTCATTTCGCGAAATATCGCGGAGTTCGTATTTAAAATTTACCCCCTACCCTTCTCCGTGGAAGATCGAGTTTGGTATGATTCGATAGATATTTGAAAAAGTATTTTTTAGTTTTTCGATCTGACGTTCATTTCGCGAAATATTCGCTTTATTTGTGAAACTTTTATCTTAATCTGACAATTTAGAGTTTTTCTAAGGATATATTTTGTTTCGGACCCCCCTTAACGAACCCCCCTGTATTAAGAGCCAATATATGGTAGAGGTACATTTACAGGGTACAAGGTTTCTTCCCATCTGATAATCTGACGCGCTCGAGTAACTGCTAAAATCCCTGCGTGGGCTCCCCTACCATAAATCATATATTCCTAGAATATTATCTGAACATCTCAATCCGCTGCAATTCTGTATCAAGAACTAATTTTTCATGAGTTTCCATTACCGCTAAATATTACAGCTCTCCTGTCTTCCTCAGATAAATCGGTACTTGATCCCATCAATAATTTTATCAGGAATGCAAAAATAGTGGTATAATTAAAAGAAATAGACAACATGAAAATATTTAAAATAATTAAGAATTTACATGTTTTGTGGCAAATAGATTTTGTCTGATGCCATGATCACACACACACACACACACACACACACACACACACACACACACACACACACACACACACACACACACACACACACACACACACACACACACACACACACACACACACACACACACACACACACACACACACACACACACACACACACACACACACACACACACACACACACACACACACACACACACACACACACACACACACACACACACACACACACACACACACACACACACACACACACACACACACACACACACACACACACACACACACACACACACACACACACACACACACACACACACACACACACACACACACACACACACACACACACACACACACACACACACACACACACACACACACACACACACACACACACACACACACACACACACACACACACACACACACACACACACACACACACACACACACACACACACACACACACACACACACACACACACACACACACACACACACACACACACACACACACACACACACACACACACACACACACACACACACACACACACACACACACACACACACACACACACACACACACACACACACACACACACACACACACACACACACACACACACACACACACACACACACACACACACACACACACACACACACACACACACACACACACACACACACACACACACACACACACACACACACACACACACACACACACACACACACACACACACACACACACACACACACACACACACACACACACACACACACACACACACACACACACACACACACACACACACACACACACACACACACACACACACACACACACACACACACACACACACACACACACACACACACACACACACACACACACACACACACACACACACACACACACACACACACACACACACACACACACACACACACACACACACACACACACACACACACACACACACACACACACACACACACACACACACACACACACACACAAGTCCATAGAACTGGACCTCTGGAAATCTTTTTGGACTTTTTTGCTTTGGTTACTAAAAAAATCAATAAACAATAAATTAATAAATTATATTGTTAGCAAAAAATAGTATTCTCATTTTAATTTGGCATGTTTTTACAACGCCCCAGTTACCTCAGATTACAACTGAAATATTCCATATATTGTTGACTGTTTTTTTTTTTTTAGTTTTGACTTAAGATTGTTCAAATAATCACTTACATTTTGTTTTGTGAATGGTCTGAACATTTTCATCATTATCAATTCCTGCTTCACCTTCCGGTTCAGCTTCTGGTTCTTCTTCCTCATCTTCTTCTAAAGTAGGCAGATCTAGAAAATGAATCATAGAAGCAAACAAATTAATACTAGTTAAATATTCAAAACATTACCTTTAATTTCTATTTCGTCAATAGATTTTCCAGCAAACTTGTTCACTTCACCTTTATCAACAGCTATAAGCAATCGACTTACTTTGGTGAGTTCAATCGCACTTTGGTGCATTCTGTAAAAATCACGATGTACTTTGATGTCATGACTTAAGTGACGAGCTAACCAGTCATATTGATTTTCTGACATGTCAAATAGTTGACATACAGTTGCTACATATTTACGCAACTTTGTTCCCGTTATTGCTGAAGTATTCTGCAAATCAATTTCTTCACATATTTTTTTTTTCAAGCAATCATGCCCCCTAAGATTTGAACTAGATGGATTAGATCTGGCGAAAATGTATACATTTTTACTTGAAATACCACATGTAACTCTATGTTGAATCAAAATATCAATACATTGTTTCGTATTTGGAGTTAGGATTACTGGGACCTTTTTACCACGTTTCCCTTCAATTTCCACTACTGTCAATGACTGCCAGTTTTTTTTTTCGATTATTGTGAGAGAATTTTTTATTTCGTCCATATTTTGCTCTGCCCAAGTTGGTCGGGAAATATAATCAGTTAGCTTCATTTTTGCTGCTTCACCCCATCTGCGTTTATTAAACAATATTATTCTAGATAAAGTTAACGTTGCAAGCCGTGTCCACTTATGGTCCAAGAGCTGTGAGACATTTTTGAGTAGGTATTTTAGGCAAGCTGAAAATTTTTCAGGTGACTCTTCCATAATAGCCTAATACAAAAATGCCGGTCTGGCTGGAGGGTAGCGGTTATTTTCCCCAAAAATCCCCCCCAAAGTTAAAAAAGGGTAAAAATTGTTATTACAAAAAATATCATTGACGTGACTTTAAAGTAAATTTAAATATTCAAATATTAGGAAAATAAACAAGCCAGGCGATTTGAGGGCGATTTTAGCTCTGCAAGATACTTGCATGGGCGTCCCAGGATTATTTTCAGGGGATGCATATTAACTTCAGAAGATTTTATCTGAATCTGTACATACTATTAACAAGTATAAAATATACAACTATACATGCATAGCTATGTATATTCCTTCTGGACAGGGAGGTACAATTGTTATTTTGACAGGGTATTTTTTAATATTAAAAATAAATATTCTAAAAAAGGCAGCTTTTTGGTGAAATTTTTCAACTGCCATGTGATCAAACAAATTACGGGTTCATATAAATGAAAAGCGCTATAGGTAAGCAGCAGTGTGAGAAAGAGCGTATACCGATAGCTGTTTGCGTCCTCTGTTCTAGCGAAGTGAGTCCGTTCGCTCGAGAAAAATCACGTGACCTGGTGATACCCATGTTGTTGTGCCTCGAAACGTTAGAGTAATTGTTATATATTATAGTTTTTTAAGTAACTTTTCCTTAATTAAAGGAAAATAATACGTACTATACAATAGATTTTGCAAATATGATAGGAAATGACAAATTTATTATTATAAATATATAGGTAGAAAATTATAAAACTATAAACTAAATAAATTCTGTGTCCGAATCTTGTACTTCTTCTTCAAACTCCTCATCTGAGCTTAAATATTCATTATTTTCTTCTTCGTCAGACTCCCCTCGAGACTCAGATTCTTCTTCTACATGAACTGTAGATAGTTGTAATATGCATTTAGAATTTATTAAAAATTAATTACTGATTAATTAATTGATTTGCTACGTATTCTCTGTCATTTTGTACGGAGTCGAAGCCTGCACAACCACGGGCGCATCTGAAGAAAGACTTGCCATTGTTGAGATGTGGTGTTATCGAATAATGTAAAAAAATAATGTACACAACACGTAACAAACGCGGAAACATTAAGAAAGATGAAAATTAGACAAGAAATACTCAACACTATGAAGGAAAAAAATTAGCTACTTCGGTCATATACTAAGAAATAAAAAACCTGATGTGATTGGTTATATAAGGAAAAGTATTAAGTATTGGTTTTAAAAGAAAGAATACGTAGCAACTCAATTAATTAATCACTAATAATCTTTTAATTAACTCTAAATACATATTATAACTATTTACAGATTAGGTAGAAGACGAATCTGAGTCTTGAGGGGAGTCTAACAAAGAAGAAGAGAATGAATATTTAAGCTCAGATGAGGAGTTTGAAGAAGAAGTACAAGACACAGAATTAATTTAGTCTATAGTTTAATACTTTTCTACCTATATATTTATAATAATACATTTGTTTTTTTTTCTATCATATTTGCAAAATCTACAGTGATGAGCGCGCTAATAACCGGCAAAACAGCTCAAAAGATGGAAAACATAATACATCTCGAAACAAAAAGAGATGAAACTCTTTTTGTTTCGCAATGTGTTATGTTTTCAACCTTTTGAGCTATTTTGCCGGTTATTAGCTTGCTCATCACTGTATTGTATAGTACGTATTATTTTCCTTTAATTAAGAAAAAGTTACAACAACATGGTTATCGCTAGGTCACGTGATTTTTCTCGAGCGAACGGACTCGCTCAGTTAGAACAGAGGACGCAAACAGCTATCGGTATACGCTCTTTCTCACACTGGTGCTTACCTATAGCGCTTTTCATTTATATGCACCCGTAATTTGTTTGATCACATGGCAGTTGGAAAATTTCACCAAAAAAAACCTGTCTTTTTTAGAATATTTATTTTTAATATTAAAAAATACCCTGTCAAAATAACAATTGCACCTCCCTGCCCGGAAGGAGTGTACATAGCTATGCATGTATAGTTGTATATTTTATACTCGTTAATAGTATGTACAGATTCAGATGAAATCTTGTGAAGTTCAGATGCATCCCCTGAAAATAATCCTGGGACGCCCATGCAAGTATCTTGCAGAGTTAAAATCGCCCTCAAATCGCCTGGTCTGTTTATTTTCTTTATATTTGAATATTTAAATTTACTTTAAAGTCACGTCAATGGTATTTTTTGTAATATCAATTTTTGCCCTTTTTTTAACTTTGGGGGGGATTTTTGGGGAAAATAATCGCTACCCTCCAGCCAGACCGGCATTTTTGTATTAGGCTATCATAGAAAAGTCACCTGAAAAATTTTCAGGTTGCCTAAAATACCTACTCAAAAATGTCTCACAGCTCTTATACTATTATAATTATTAGTGTAGTCTTGTATTAATTCTTGTTTAGCCTTTAACATGTTTGTATCGATATAATTACTAAGTTTCACTAAATCGGTCGTAATTGGCAAAAGTTGAGTGGAATTCAATTTTCTTCGGTAAAGTGTGGATATAGCATTGGAAGATATTCGTATGCTCCATTCCATTTTCATCAGCTGAAGGAATGATAACAATGACTTGTTTTTTTTTTCATATTTCCTGCTCTTACGGAGTATGAAATTCTGGTCTACAGTTACTACTAGCTGCCATGGTCATACTAATGTCTTTAGTTGCTTGAACAACCACATCGAATTTCTCAGGAACCAGAAAATCGCCAAGCGTTTGCGACCTACTGTTAGTTAATTTCTTAAGGGATATAACTAAACGAGCTAGCTGCCTCATGGTTTGTCTTATTAACTCGTTTTGAGTATCACCATACTTCTCGTACTGCATGGCTCCATATTTCAATATCAAAATATCATTGTTGCAGGTGTTACCAATTTCATCGTTTTTAAACTTTGGTATTATTGAATTTGTGAAATATTTAGTAAAACCAGTTCCGAATATATCAGCTACGAGAGCATTGCTTTCGGCAATAACATGACGGGATTCTTTCTGGTCATCAATATTAACTTTTTCCTTGCATGTATATTTCACATGATGCCAGATATGTTTTTTCAATAAAAATCCTAGACAGTTGGGACAAGGACCATAATTGATATCACTAACAAATTGTGCTTCATTTGCTGTTGGCCGTCTAATTACTATCAGCTGACCTTTTTTTGTAGAAAGAACGTTGCAATTGTGATAGAAGCCTCCCACCCTAATCAATTCTAAGAAAGCTTGCTTTCTCTTTTGAGAACCCTTGGGATGAAGTAAACATTTTTTTACTTCTGATTCTTCGGAATGAACGGTTTCAAAGTGTCTTGCCATAAGTATAACTTGCTTACTACAGTAGTAACAAGCATGAATTTTATTTCTTGCTCTTTTACCACTTTTTCTAATTGCTGCATTTATTTCAATTTCATTCCGACAATTTTTTTCCTGTACGTTATGGACTTATCAGTAAGCTGAGAACTGTTTGTTGTACCTCCACTGTCACGATTTTTGATATTGTTACTAAAGGCTATAGCGGGATAAGATGGTCAAAAATGCCCCCTCACCGATCAACCCCGCTACTTATTTTTTCGATAAAGGATATAAAATTATGCCCTCATGCAAATTTTTAGCTTCCCAGAGGTCCTAAAACGTCTTAAATCAAGAAAAGAAGAATTTTTAGGTTTTATTTTTTTGTGAGCGCAATTTTACTTTAAAAAATCTGAAAAAATTCAAGAGGTTGTATCTTTTGAATACAAAACAACCTAATTTTTTTCAGATTTTTGTAATGAAAAGTAAGCCCAGGAAACATTTTTGAAATTTTCAAACAATTTTTAGGTTATGATAATATGATTTGGCCAACTTTTAAATAGTATTTTTTCGTGTACTTTTTGCCGTTCTTTTAAATGGCAGAGGCAGAATTTTTAATATCTGAGCGGAAAGAACGAAAAAACCGTTTTTGGCTGTCTCGAGATGCATCTCGGGACAGCCAATTTTAGGATTTAGGATCCTGACTACATCAACTGAAAAAAAACTAAAATTGTAAATTTTGTCATAAAATTTGGTATAATTTATAATATGATGTCATAATATTTGGAACAACTTTTCCAAATAACTTTTATCGATATCTGTAACGCGAAGCAAATCGAATCGCATATCGAAAATTCACCCTGTTTGTGGATTCGCAGTAGGCCGCGTTTAAAACTTAAGTTCAGTTGACTATTTTAAAAATTGTGAACCATCAACCTGTATGACTGTGCAAAATTTCAAATCTGTATATATTTTCATAGCCGAAACTTAGGGATGTCTTCATCTTAAATGCGACACGCTGTATCTTATCAATTCGATAATTTATTGCAACTAATATAGTCGTATTTTTTATAGATTCAAAATATACAATGAGAATACTGACTAATTCACTAATTTTATCATAAAAAGTTCAAATTGATTGCATTGAAATATTGAACCAATTAATGCGTATTAATATAATATTATTATAATTATAATTATTATAATATTTGTAATAGAGTGAGTTTTATGTATAAAAACCCTCAATTATCTCGGAAACGACTTGCACGTTTTTCATAGGTTTTGGTGGGTAGGGGTTTTCTAATTCTGCCGATATTACAGTGATAATTACATTGTTGTCAGATTTTCCGTTTTTCTGGAAATCTAATGAAATTTCTTATTTCAAATAGAACACCCTGTATATTTTTTCCGTCATTGAGTCCTTAAGATATACTGATTATTTTTTATGTTATATTCTCTATACCTAAATTCCATAGTTTTGGAGTTATTGCTACATTTGTTTAAAAAAAAATTAAAGAAATTATAAAAATCAATTTTTTTGGCCCGTGTAGACATTATTTTACGTTCTTTGGATCATTGGGAACAAAAAAAGGTCTTTTGTAATTTTTCTCTAAAGTTAATCGTTTTCGAGTTATAAACAATTTAAAACTGAAAAAAATCGAATAATGACGATTTTCAAGGTTCAAAAATAAAAATAAAAAACATTATTTTTGAAACTGCGGAGTACCCAAAACCCTTCTTCCAGGGGCTCCCTATAAAATTTTTTGGCACGTTTTATTCTAAAACATTGCTTTTTAAATGTCAATGAAGCGAGAGGATTTTTCAATTTTAAATGTCAAAGAAAATATTAGAGGACGGGCGATCGGGCTGCATTAACAACTAAAAAACAATATTTTAGAATGAAACTAGCTCAAATAATTACTTATCGGTAACTGATAAAATAAGGCTTTAGTTTGAATTTCTATACTTGGCAGTTTCAAAAATAATATTTTTGATTTGTGTTTTTTAACCTTAAAAATCGTAATTATTCGATTTCTTTTCAGTTTTAAATTATTTATAACTCGAAAACGATTAACTTTATAGAAAAATTACAAGAGAACTTTTTTGTTCCCAATGGTTCAAAGAACGTAAAATAATGTCTACGCAGGCCGAAAAGATTGATTTTTATAATTTGTTTAAAAAGTTTTTTTAAATAAATGTAGCAATAACTCCAAAATTATGGCCTTTAGGTATAGGGAATATAACATGGAAAATAATCAGTATTTCTTAAGGACTTCAAAACGCAAAAAATATACAGGGTGTTCTATTTGAAATAAGAAAGTTAATTAGATTTTCAGAAAAACGGAAGATCTGACAACAATGTAAGTATTACTATAATATCGGCCACTTTAGAAAACCCAACCCACCACAATCCATAAAAATCGTGCAAGCCATTTCCGAGATAATTGAGGGTTTCCATACATAAAACTCACTCAGTATATTATACCAGGTGTCCATTTATATTTTCCCCCCATTTTAACTGCCTATAACTTCTAAACGGCTCAAGATAAAAGTATGCGGTTTTCACTGAAATGTTTTATTTTAGTAAAAGTTTTGTCTGAATGGATTGAATTTTTTATATAGACTTCAAATTCGAAATAAAATATGGCGTATTTTTGAGAAAAACGTTGTTGACTTTTTTTTATGGAACACCCAGTATATTCTTTTGTAAATTGAAAGAAAGGTCATTCACCTATCTAGCGATATAAAGTTTTTCAAAATCGGTTGTCAAATCACTGAGTAATTAATTTTTAAAATGAGAGGTGCAACGTGGATATCACATACCTAAATAACATAACTAAGTTGTGTGATTTCCACATTGCATTTCTCATTTTAAAAATTAATTGCTCAGTCATTTGACAACCGATTTTAAAAAAAATTATATCGCTGGATAGATAAATGACCGTTTTTTCAAGTTTTTAGGTAAGTGACCATTTTTTACATCGCTTTTAAATAAAAAATGGGGGATTTTTGAAAAAAGAACGTTATTGACTTTTTTTATTAAAACACCCAGTATATTTTTTGTATCTTAAAAAACGGTCATTTACCTATCCAGCGATATAAAAATTTTTAAAATCGGTTGCCAAATGATTGAGCAATTAATTTTTAAAATGAGAGATACAATGTGGAAATCACATAGCATAATATCATTTTGCTCAGTTATGTTATTTAGGTATGTGATATCCACGTTGCACCCCTCATTTTAAAAATTAATTACTCAGTGATTTGACAACCGATTTTGAAAAATTTTATATCGCTGGATACGTGAATGACCTTTCTTTCATTTTACAAAAATACTGGGTGTTCCATTAAAAAAAAAAGTCAACAACGTTTTTTTCAAAAATCCGCCATTCTTTTTTTTTTCGTATTTGAAAGCGATATAAAAAATTCAATCCATTCAGACAAAACTTTTCCTAAAATTAAACATTTCAGCGAAAACCGCATATTTCTATCTTGAGCCGTTTAGAAGTTATAGGCAGTTAAAATGGGAGAAAATATAAGTGGACACCCGGTACTATATTATTACACATAATTATATAAATATTATTTTTTATTAATACACATTAATAATTGGTTCAATACTTCAATGCAATCAATTTGAATTTTTTATAATAAAATTAGTGAATTAGTCAGTACCTTGATTGTATATTTTGAATCTATAAATAATACGACTATATTAGTTGCAATAAATGATCAAATTGATAAGAGACAGTGTGTCGCATTTAAGATGAAGACACCTCTATGTTTCGGCTATAAAAATATATACAGATTTGAAATTTTGCACAGTCATACAGGGTGATGGTTCACAATTTTTAAAATAGTCAACTGAACTTTAAATTTTAAACGCGGCCTACTGCGAATCCACAAACATAGAATTTTCGATATGCGATTCGATTTGCTTCGCGTTACAGATATCGATAAAAGTTATTTCGAAAAGTTGTTCCAAATATTATTATAACCCCACATACCAAATTTTATGACAAAATTAACAATTTTAGTTTTTTTCATTTGATGTAGTCAGGATCCTAAATCCTAAAATTGGCTGTCCCGAGATGCATCTCGAGACAGCCAAAAACTGTTTTTTCGATTTTTTCGTTCTTTCCGCTCAGATATCAAAAATTCTGCCCCTGCCATTTAAAAGAACGGCAAAAAGTACACAAAAAAATACTATTTAAAAGTTGGCCAAATCATATTATCATAACCTAAAAATTGTTTGAAAATTTCAAAAATTTTTCCTGGGCTCATTTTTCATTACAAAAATCTGAAAAAAATTAGATTGTTTTGTATTCAAAAGATACAACCTCTTGAATTTTTTCAGATTTTTTAAAGTAAAATTGCGCTCACAAAAAAATAATACCTAAAAATTCTTCTTTTCTTGATTTAAGACGTTTTAGGACCTCTGGGAAGCTAAAAATTTGCATGAGGGCATAATTTTATATCCTTTATCGAAAAAATAAGTAGCGGAGTTGATCGGTGCGGGGGCATTTTTGACCATCTTATCCCGCTATAGCCTTTGTCAGATGTCTCATAGTGTGTTTTTAACCCATCACCCAATTAGAAACATTTTCAGATAATTAAGTTATACGTTAATGATTTTATTTCCATTGTGGTTTAAAATTAACCCTTCACTAACAGCTAAATCTTCATCATTACAATTAGATATTACATCAATAGGTTTTTGGCTTTCACTGTAGTTGAGGCTTGTAAGATACTTGTTTATAACAAAACTTTTATCGCTTTGATTATTTTCAGTTAATATATTCAAATTTCCTTCGCTAATTACGATATTTTGAATAACGTCTATCTTCTTAGATGGCGGACTGTCTGAACAATGAGACGATGGAATATACTCGCTGCCGCTAGTTTTAGGTTCACTTTCAGAGGAATCTGAAAAAATTGGGATAAAATGTGGATACAAATTAACACGCTACTCATACAATACGCGACAGTTTCACTCATGTTCGATTCCACCAACCATTGCATAAATTTAGGTAATACATAGGAACAGGAATTCCTATATACAATTTACGTGATAGGAAATACCGAATAATGTCACTCTTAGATATTATTTACACAGTGCGTCCATAATGTAACGCATAAATTCATTATTACCTAAATAAACAATAATATTAGATGTTCCCGAAACAGGTTAATTTTTGAATTCAATTTACTTTTTTTTTAAATTATAATCTAACATACAGGGTGAACCATCTTCGTGTGATGACGTCATCATCATTTTTTTAAATGGAAACTCTTTTTTCATTTCCGGATTCCTCTTTGTGCACCTAGATCGTGAATCTATTTCACAATCTACGGTGAGCAGTAAATACAGAGAATTAGGACATGTGAGGGATGCAAATTGCAAGATAGACCAACAGTTGATGAATATACAATGCGGAGATTATCAAGGGATTTTGGTATTGGAAAGTCTTCAGTATCAAAAAGAATAAGATACCACCCTTATAAAGTACGTGTTATCCATGAATTGGCTGAAGACAACTTTGACCAAAGAACTGAATTCTGCGACTATAATATGATGAACCAAAATAACAATTTCATTGATAACGTTTTATTTTAGGACGAGGCAACGTTTTATTTGAAAGGTAGTGTTAACCAGCAAAACACTCGTTATTAGTCTGATGAAAATCCACACTGAATGCAAGAGTCCCATACGCAAAGACCACAAAAAACCAACGCATGGGCTGGTATTGTGAGAAATACAATTATTGTTCCATATTTTTTGACGAAAATTCAACAGGAGCATTATATCTGGATTCCCTATAAAATTTATTAATTCCTGATCTGATCCAGCTTTTTCCTGGTATATTCAAATACCCACTGTTTTAAACCGCTGAATCTGGTTTCAACAGGATGACGCACCGCCACATTTCGCAGTAACTATGCGCGATTTTTAAACAGAACTTCTTCACAAAGGTGGATAGAAATAATGGGACTAGTGGAATGTCCCGGTAGATCACCTGATATATGCCCATTAGACTTCTTTTTATGGGGGTTATTTAATATCTGATATCTTTTCACAAAGAAACCTGGAAATATCCGACAACTACAAGACGAATTAGACAAGAAAGACATATAATACCCGCAATACTACCTAATGTTAGATACGAAAGTAATGCCCGGTTCAGTCATTGTCTAACGATCAATGAAGAACAATTTGAACATTTATTGTAAATATTCGTTTGTTTGATTTTGGTAGTGGATCACAGTAATTGCAAAAGTACATAATTCCATTTAATTTGTTTATTACATTCAGTAACGTATTACTTTCCATAAACAATTTTCATAAACTTTGTTTGTATTTCTGCCCACCCTGTACCAATTTTAAGCAACGTGTTATACATTTTTGAAATCAGCTCAGCAAGGCAAATCCGGAAATTGAAAAAAAGGACTTCCATTTAAAACAAAAGGTGAGCGGTCGTAGGACCGCCGACAGAAGCTTGCTTCTTCTGCACAATAGAATAGATATCGTGTGGTCGTAGAAAAAATCGTTTGTGTAATTCGATTGGAAAATTATTTGCCGCTTTCAATAAATTGCAACTTTAATATCGTGTAATCGTAGAAAGAATATTGTGTGTAATTTGATTGAAAAGCTATTTATCGCTTTTAATAAATGGCAACTTGCAGTTTGTTCTGCGGAAATGAAAAGTCATATTTCTTTGGTATCGTGTGGTCGTAGAAAAAATATTGTGGGTAATTCGATTGGAAAGTTATTTGCCACTTTCAATAAATTATAACTTGTAGTCTTGTCGAAGAAACTAGAAAATGCCTATTTCTTTAATATCGTGTAGTCGTAGAAAAAATAGTGTGTGTAATTCGATTGGAAAGCTATTTGCCGCTTTCCATAAATGGCAACTTGTAGTTTGTTCTAAGAAAATGAAAAATTTATATTCCTTCAGTATCGTATGGTCGTACAAAAAATATTCTGTATAATTCGATTGGAAAGCTATATGTCGCTTTCAATAAATGGCAACTTGCAGTTTGTTCTAAGCAACTAGAAAATGCATATTTCTTTAATATCTTGTGGTTGTAGAAAAAATATGCAGTATAATTCGATTAGAAAGCTATATGTCGCTTTCAATAAATGGCAACTTGCAGTTTGTTCTAAGAAAATGGAAAATGCATATTTCTTTAATATCGTGTAGTCGTAGAAAAAATACTGTGTGTAATTCGATTGGAAAGCTATTTGCCGCTTTCAATAAATGGCAACTTGTAGTTTAAATTTATTGTACTATCTTACTATCTTGTACCATCTTACTAAAAATAATAAACAACTAAACGATTTAATAAAACGTCCACGTATAATTAAAAAAATTAGCTTGTACTACTTGTAGTTTGATCTAAGAAAATGAAAAATTTCTTATGTCGTGCAATAAGAAGCAAGCTTCAAAATGGTGATGATGTAATCACACGAATGAGGTTCACCCTGTACACTAGATTATAATTTAAACAAATAGTAAATTAAAATCAACCTTATTATATTTATTTAACTAATAATGAATGAATGCCTTTATAGACGCACTGTATACAGTGCGGTGGAATAAGTGTTGCCCCCCTGTTAACTTATTTATTTTAAGAATATAAGCAAAACTCTCGGACAGGTCGATTTTTAAACTAACCATAGTATATTATAGCATCAACGTTTCGAACTTTACGCGATCCCTCTTCAGGTGACAGCTATAACTTTGATTTTTTAAATGGGAAAGTACATCATGTGATACCTCATTTAAAAGCTCTTAAAATACTGATTTCAAAAATGATAACACTTTAAGCCTGTTTGAGAGCGTAGGTGCAAAATTTCGGTCGAAATCTTTCTAAATTCAATCATTTTTTTCGAATCCTGAAAAAACTAATAAATATTTTTGAAAAATTTAAACGCAGAATGAAATATTACAGTATTCTCGATGGTCTAGAGTCCCTAAGAACTCCTATAATGTTTATTTTAATAAGTCACAGTGGTAAAAAAAGAGAAAATTTAGTTGTGATTTTTAATTTCAAATATATCATTCAAAAGAAACTTTTTGTTTATTCCAAGGGACTGTTAGCCCTCGGTAATAATCCAATCTTTCATTTTGCGTTTAAATTTTTCAAAAATACTTATTAGTTTTCTCAGAATTTGAAAAAAATAAATATGTTTAAAAAGAGTTCGACCGAAATTTTGCGCCTACGATCTCAGAAGGGATTAAAGTATTATACATTTTTGAAATCAGTATTTCAAAAGCTGTCAAATGAGGTGTCACATGATATACTTTACCATTTAAAAAAATCAAAGTTATGCCTGTCACCTGAAGAGAGATAGTGTAAAGTTCGAAACGTCGATGCTATAATATACTATGGATAGTTTAAAAATCGACCTGTCCGAGCGTTTTGCTCATATTCTTAAAATAAACAAGTTAACAGGGGGGGGGGGCAACACTTATTCCACCGCACTGTATATGGCGTGGTGAAACGTAAATTGCATTTAGTGATTTTTAAATCTGACTGGTGAAATAGGTGGATAGATATTTTGAATTGAATAGTCAAACTAAAGTACAAAAAGATTACATATACTTACCATTTAAAGTCGTATCATTCAATAGCACGTGTTTGGAATCCAACACTTGTTCACGTTCCTCTCTATTTAGACATTTTGTAGATTCATATTTTGGAAGAAATATAAGGTTATTTTGCAACTTATCACATGATTTGGTTTCGAGTAATTGTTGTTTTGTCTTAGATGTAATTTCATTAGCAGCATTTATTTTGTTAACAGCATTTTTCAGCTTTTGTAATCTCGTTTTGTACATGTTAATATTTCACCTACACACAATCCAAATTGCGGCAACTCAACTCTAAAGTCTAACTAGAACTAAAATAACGGTCCAGCAACATCGCATTGTTGGGTAGAGGGAGCCACTATCTTACCACGCCCCCGTTGCCATAATTTGGCTTGTGTTAGTAACATGCCTCAAACTAAATAATGGAAACTAACACACATTCTAGAGAAATTAAATTAAAAACAAATTTATGGACATTTCTTCAAAAAACGAGTATCTACTGAAATGTAAACCAGATTTTCAGTTTATTGCTTCAAAATCATGACGAAATGATGTGATGTTAGTGAAATAAATACCAAAAAAATTCTGGCAACGTGTGTAAGTTGCCACAATTTTAGAAGTTACCAGAGTGCAGGCTTATTCACACACAAGTTGCCATAAATATCCTGGGACACACACACACGCACGCACACCCACACGCACACCCACACACACACACCCACACGCACACCCACACGCATATTCATTGCACAAGTGTCGTAGAGAGGCTAAAAAATAATAAAAGTGTGTCCAAGAACTTAAATCATCTAGAAGCCATCTAATTAAAAAATATATATAAAAAAGCGTATAGAGCCTTAAAAATGGACAGAAAAGAAAATTCTAAAACTTAGCGAAGATAGAGCAATAAGAAATATTAATTAAGAAGAGTAAAATGTTTACAGAGGCTCAACAGTCTGAACTCCTGAAAAATCACTATCAGACTCAGAATTATCATCACTGAAATCACTACTACTGTCTTCCTCAAGATTAATTATTATTTCATCAAAACTAAATCTAAAACAGGTTCCTTTTCCCTCAAAAATTGTTCGAAACTTTTAGCGTGTTCACATCGTTTTTTCCACCCTTCATTTGAAAATGTTTCAAAAAATTCATCGCAAAAACGATCCAAAGAACTAAACTTAAAGTCAACGTTTTTATCAGCCACGTATTTCTTAAGAGCTGCCCACACTAATTCTATGGGATTGAGATCTGGATGATACGGAGGCAGCCGTAATACCGAATGACCACTATTATTCTTTTTCTCATGATCATCTTTCAGTGCGTCACAGTTTTTTTATTTCTTTCTAACGCATTAAATTGTATGTGACAGAAAAAAGGCACGTCCGTGATTACAGACATTTACAACATTTATTCTAGTTGTCGATAGATGGCGCCATAATAAAAAAAATAATTTTTTTTAATTAGATAATATTACAAATATAATCTGTATAATTTATAAGACTATACAAATCAAAGAAAATACCATTTTATAAATGCAAGAAACACATTTGATTTGTTTTTATTCCAAATTGAAAATAAAATGTGACAACTGTCAGATTTAACTAAAATGTCATGTTTGAATAAATGTCATAAATGTGTATTATCACGGACTTACCCTTTTTCCTATCATTTGTTACGCACTGAAAAATGCTCATGAAAAGGACAATACCCAGTATTCTGTAAATTTAATACACCTTAAATCTTAGTTTATGGCTTTGTACAATGCAGTAAAGATCTACTTTTAACATATCTTCTGAAAAAGGCAGATTGCGTTGTCTTAGTCAGTCTTTCATTACATTTTTCGTTGAACTCATAGTAGGACACTTTTCAGCTTGCACGTTGTGGTAAGAAGCGTTGTCAACCACCAGTACACTACGTGGAGGAAGATTGGGAATAAGCATTTCCTGAAGCCGTTTTTTATAATTTTCGTAATTCATTTCACTGTGGTAGTCACCTTTTTTTGTGTTTGATTTAAATTTTGTTTTAGGTTTCGTCCATGTATATGATAGGGCGCATCTATTCTTAGTATTTTTTAATATCTGGAAGAAAGTTACGTCTCAATTGTTGGATTTCCGGTTTTTCCATTAAAAGTTTTTATTTTTCTCCAACGAAACCCTATATCCCTCACGGCTTTTCCCAATGATTCATGCAAACCATTGTAGTTGTACTCAGTGACAAATTTTCTATGTATTCGTCGTAAAGTTGGAACTTGTTTTTCGGTAGTAAAAAATTTATAGTAAATCGACGAAGCACCCCTTTGTCGCACTCATTCAAGTTAGATTTTAAAGCCGACTTATTTCTTTTTTATTTGGAGTACCAAATGATGATGCTGGACCGTCTCGGATGCACTTAATTTCCTTCGAAATTGCTTGTATCGCGGTTAAACTCATACGTGTTGCTCTTACAACACGTTTTTATATTAGAGTTACGTTGTCCCTTGCTTATTGTTGCATAAAATGCATAACATTTGCTATAATTTCTCGGCTTTGACTGGACAAAACTTTTCGATTTAATTTTGATTTAAATTCCATTTTACGTCACTGTCACTGTTCTTTAAGAAAACTCTGCCGTAGACTATACCGACCGAACTTTACACGTTGAATTGTTGACTTCGACTGGTATATTTCCGATAAATTTAGTGCGCATCAGGTAGGCGTGGCGATTGTAAGATTTTCAAACTTCTTCCTATGTTTGACAAATTGTACTAGCATTCCTGTAGGTTCTCTTGTATGTTTTCCTTTTTTATCCTGGTTTTGTTGGTTCATCTTAAATCTTAATACCCAAACTATTAGTCAGACTTTTTGTTATACTATTACTAACTCAGTACCGCCAAATTTGCTTGCAGTCACCTTCATGTATGCCTGGGTGCCTAAATCAATGAGCGTTTGTAGCGTAATAGTGTGTATCAAATGCTAGCAGATTTCAGCATCCTGGTGCCGCCGTATATGAGCATGTGTAAATATGCTAACCGATGCGTACGGTTGATAGGTTAATAGAACGATCTGGATACTTCCTCTCCTCCTCAGGATGTAATGGCGTCATGTAATTTGTTTAACTATTTCTGTCCAATTATTGTGCGTGTTGTTTTGCTTCGGATAATGAGTAACCAGTCATGTCCTTTTGTGGCGGGTAGTTCTTTCAGGACAACAGATTCAGTAAAACACAGCTTAAAATAAAATAAATGTATTGAGGATATTTATATACAGTTTAAATTTAAAATTATAAAATATTCTATCTTCGCCCCGTTCCGGAGAAAGCTCCCTTGGCGGACGCCTGCAAAAGAAAAATAAAATTGTATTTATTACTATCAAAAGAAAATGCAATTAATGTAATACAAAAAGCAATTACTCAGACTCGCACCTCCTTACACTTCACTCCAGTGTAAGCATAGATACTCCCACAATCAAAATATCAATAACTATACAGACACCCATACAACTCCGAATATCGGAGATGGTGGTTACCGTTCACTCCACGGCTACACGGATCCTGTTCAATTACGAGCGGCGCATCTGTTCACTACAGAGTTCCACCACCCAGATTCGACTACTTGTTCACTAAATTGGTTGGCCAGGGAGTCTAGACCTTGATCGCCGCAAGACTGATTGTTCACACACACGCCTACATCCCAGATCTTATAGACGGAGAGGCAGCGCTGAAAAATCTATTTGAATTTACTAAAGCTAGATTTTTCACAGTTGATTACTGTGAGTGTGTAGAGAAACATACTGCGGTCGGTCGAGCGAAACGTAGAACAGGGGTTACTGAGGGGGTATCAAAGTTGCTTTCCTACGAAGGTAATTATTTCCATAATAAATGATAGTTTTGCTTGTTTTCGATTCAGAGGGTTGCACACCAGCTAGACAGGCTGTTTCTACCATTTCAGGCGTCTTCAGTAACTTTTATTAGCGTGCACACCTCTGAACCGAAAAATAGCTCCACTATCATTTTAAAGGGAATCTGAAAAATAATTCAAATAATTCAAACTTCCCATTAGACGCGATACAGCGACATCTCATAACAAATTGAAGAGTCCCAGATGCAGAATCCACCAATTTAATAAAAACTAAAATGGTACATAGTAATTTAAACCTGAGACTTTTCGCGTTGAAAGTTCTTACTGGTACATCCCTAATCTGCGACTTTTTCAATGAATAAGACAGCAGACGACGAATATAGAAAACGAAAGGGAAACGATCACATTCCGCCTTCATCCGTCTAGGAAAAGGACAGCAGAGGAACTTTGAGTACTCAAACCGAGTAAAGGAAATAAATAATAAATGATAGTTTTGCTTGTTTTCGATTCAGAGGGTTGCACACCAGCTAGGCAGGCTGTTTCTACCATTTCAGGCGTCTTCAGTAGCTTTTATTAGCGTGCACGCCTCTGAACCGAAAAATAGCTCCATTATCATTTTAAAGGGAATCTGAAAAATAATTCAAACTTTCCATTAGACGCGATACAGCGACATCCCATAACAAATTGAAGAGTCCCAGATTGAAGAGTCCCTTTAAAATGATAGTGGAGCTATTTTTCGGTTCAGAGGTGTGCACGCTAATAAAAGCTACTGAAGACGCCTGAAATGGTAGAAACAGCCTGTCTAGCTGGTGTGCAACCCTCTGAATCGAAAACAAGCAAAACTATCATTTATTATTTATTTCCTTTACTCGGTTTGAGTACTGAAAGTTCCTCTGCTGTCCTTCTCCTAGACGGATGAAGGCGGAATGTGATCGTTTCCCTTTCGTTTTCTATATTCGTCGTCTGCTGTCTTATTAATTGAAAAAGCCGCAGATTAAGGATGTACCAGTAAGAACTTTCAACGCGAAAAGTCTCAGGTTTAAATTACTATGTACCATTTTAGTTTTTATTAAATTGGTGGATTCTGCATCTGGGACTCTTCAATTTGGAATTATTTCCATTTACTAAGGCTGAAAATGAGTACACACATTCTAAATTAAATATAAATAAAAGTTTTTATAGTCGGTCAGCTGTATGACGGGGCAGAACCGGTCGGTCGGCCCCAATAGTCGATTGAGGAAATGAAGCATTTTGGCTCGCAATTTTTTCGTCCAGCATGGATTTACTTGAAATTTTCACGGAAGGTAGGAAATTGTACAAGGATCATTTTCTATATCATGCCGCTATCATACGCTAAAACCTTGGGGGTGGTTGCCACCCCATCTCGGGGGTGGGAATTTTTTATTACATTTTAACCATGTAATTCGATGGAAAAAGTGATTCTAAGAAAAAAATGTTTTTTACATTGTCTTCGTAAAACTAATATTTTTCGAGTTATTCGCGCTTGAAAATAACAGTTTTTCGACGAAAAAATCGACTTTTTTAGAGGATTTTTTGAGAATATCTCGAAAAATATGCATTTAATCAAAAAAACTGTAGATATCAAAATTGTATCTTTTAGTAACACAAACCAAATTCTTTTCCAATAATATCTTTAAAACCAATACAAACCGAGATACGGCATGTTGAAAGTTAGCTTTTTTCGTCAAATGCATAATTTAAAATATTCAAAGCCAAATAATGGGAAAATTTGCATTTTTCGAGGAAAACTTAAAATATCT
Source organism: Diabrotica virgifera virgifera (assembly GCF_917563875.1). NCBI lineage: Eukaryota > Metazoa > Arthropoda > Insecta > Coleoptera > Chrysomelidae > Diabrotica > Diabrotica virgifera. The sequence goes on along the minus strand of NC_065451.1, from coordinate 91,375,582 downwards.
TTTTTCAAGTATACAATTAGACCTTTCAAAAAAAATAATAAAAAGTTTCTAGCATGAAAATTAAGCGACTTATAATGTCTATATGTTATAATGACTAGAAATGGTACCTGCTTTTCTCTACGAAAAAATCAGTGAAAACAACCCCCTAACTACCTTCCTAATTCAAAATTGGTCTTCACCTTTCTGTAGTTCCTTTTATACGTATACTATTAATCCACTCAAGGAGTTTGACCTATTTAAAATGCCTAATTTTGGAAAAATATTATATCTCATTGTCTACTGATTTTCAGCCTTAGTAAATGGATTTAATTACCTTCGTAGGAAAGCAACTTTGATACCCTCTCAGTAATGAGACACCTCAAAAATGATTTTGTAGGATTTTTAAAGAGCTATAAGACTGTGTAAATTAAATTCCGTAAGATGCCTTAGTTTTTAATTGGGGCGGGTTTAAAGGGCTCGAACAAGGGGTGTTTGCTGGTAAATAGAGGTTTTAAACAGCTATATCTGGCAACTAATCACTGTAATGAAAATCTATGCACAGGGTAATTTTAGTCATTAAAAAAGCTACAATTTAGTAGTTTGTAATTTTTTTCATATCTTCAGTATTTTCGGAGATATTTTGAGGTAAAAGGTGAAAAATACCAAATTGCAAAAAATCTATTTTTCTTTAAACTCCAATTTGTCCAAAATTAGACATTTTAAATTGGTCAAACTCCTTGAGTGTATTGATAATTTAAATATAAAAGGAACTACATAAAGGTGAAGACCAATTTTGAATTAGGAAGGTAGTTAGGGGATTGTTTTCACTGATTTTTTCGTAGAGAAAGGCAGGTATCGACATTTTTTTTATTATGAGTCGCTTAATTTTCATGCTAGAAACTTTTTATTATATTTTTTTGAAAGGTCTAATTGTATACTTGAAAAAATATTATGTAAGTTTTCCTCGAAAAATGCAAATTTTTCCCATTATTTACCTTTGAATATTTTAAATTGTGCAACTGACGAAAAAAGCTAACTTTTAACATGCCGTATCTCGGTTTGTATTGGTCTTAAAGATATTATAGGGAAAGAATTTAGTTTGTGTTACTAAAAGATACAATTTTGTTACGTACAGTTTTTTGGATTAAATGCATATTTTTCGAGGTATTCTCAAAAAACCCTCTAAAAAAGTCGATTTTTTCGTCGAAAAACTGTTATTTTCGCGCGAAAACTCGAATAATATTAGTTTTACGGAGAAAATGTAAAAAACATTTTTTTCTTAGAATCACTTTTTACATCGAATTACATGGTTAAAATGTAATAAAAATTCCCACCCCCGAGATGGGGTGGCAACCACCTCCAAGGTTTTACCGTATGATAGCGGCATGATATAGAAAATGATCCTTGGACTATTCCCTACCTTCTGTGAAAATTTCAAGTAAATCCATGCTGGACGAAAAAATTGCGAGCCAAAATGCTTCATTTTCTCAATCGACTATTGGGGCCGACCGACCGACTCTGTCCCGTCATACAGCTGACCGACTATAATAACTTTTATTTATATTTAATTTAGAATGTGTGTACCGATTTTCAGCCTTAGTAAATGGAAATAATTACCTTCGTAGGAAAGCAACTTTGATACCTTCTCAGTAACCCCTGTTCTACGTTTCGCTTGACCGACCGCAGTATGTTTCTCTACACACTCACAGTAATCAACTGTGAAAAATCTAGTTTTAGTAAATTCAAATAGATTTTTCAGCGCTGCCTCTTGGTCTACCAGTGAAATGTATGTACCATATTTCTATGGAACCCACATGTCCGAAGTTCAAATCGGTCTCGGTCCAGAACTCTGTTTTGACACCTATCTGACCCCCAAGCTATGCCACCACCCCTCCCCATCGCATGAACAACGAATGGGGAGGCTATGTACTGAAAGTTACGTTAGATGTCTTGGGAAAAAAGCATCCTCTGTTTACCTTTGTTGTGTTTAAGCCACCTGATTTTAGAGGTAGCAGCTAGACAAGCTTTCTCCCTGAGAATTACTAAAGTTAATTTTTGAACAATTACTTTGTGATATGTGTCCCAAACAGAAAGCCATCAACCTGAGTCGATGTCTTCCTGTTCACAAAATGTGCGCTCGGTCACTCAGCCGCCGATTTGGAAAAACAAGTTATGGTCCCAGGCGGCTGGGTGTCCGAGTTGGCGCGTGAAGGGCACTTTGCCTGAAGGGCCGTGGCTTGAGGCATATTGTGTGTGGATATGTAACCAATAGCAGCATCTATTCCATCTAAGGTGTCTTTGTTGCATAACCGGTAGGTTGAGATACAATGAAAATAATTGTAATGATATTACAACCGTAGAGGATCGAAGGAGTTTTCATGTTGGCGCATCCGCTTTAGGTACCACCACTCTGGCGATGACTACCAAGAGCGTATTTAAGACGAGAAAGAGAATTATAAAATTAGTTCTTGACGTATTGAATCAAGAAGAACTCAAAACGGCAGAGATATAATGGATTGAATTGGGACTTTGCCGAGGTGGACGCCTCCGGATTGAAGAGGCGTTTCGCCGCAACCGTATCCGCAGTGAGCGGTAGAGGCCAGTGGCCATCTCCGATCGGGAAACGATGGATGGGCGACTGTGTGTCGCTGTTTGATTATTATCGCATTGGATTGAAATATGATAAGCTCCGAGTCTAAATGTGTAGATAGATTGATTCCGTGTAGCATGTTTGCTATTGTATATATTGTGCTGTGTATTGTGTTATTCTAATATTGTTATTGTTTTGAAGACAGTAATGAGTATAATGTTATTTTTCCTTCGCAGAAGATAGAATTATATTTTATTTTATTTTATTTATTTTGAACTCTATGTAAATATCCTAAATATATTTACTTTGTTTTTAACCTGTGTTTTATTGAGTCTGTCGTCCTGAAAGAGCTACCCGTCACATCATAATAGAAGGAAGGAAGTAATGGGTGGAGTGTGCATTCCCAAGTGTATACAGTTCTCACACACCTCGTGTATACGTTTTGAGGTTTTGTTTTTTAATAAGTGTAACTGGTTATCAAATACAATGAAAATAACTAAAATAAAGAAATAAGAATACTTGTTGGGTAGGATTTATGGGTATATATTTTTTTGGTGAGCTCGGCTAGTTTTTGAATTTTTTTGTGTTTTTTTGGGGCCTATTGTGTTTACGCCGTCTATGTACAGTCCTCACATTTAGGTCGTATTCAGTCAGTTCTCTAAGCGTTCGGCTAGGATGGTATCTTAAGGTTACTAAAGATATGCATGCTCGTCCATCATGTTCATGACTCTCTTTTGCTGCGAATCCCTATATACGTACCTTAAAGGCACATATCTAGGAATTTTAAAAGCCTCCCTAATCATGTAGTTCTGGTCTGTTTGAATGTATTTACGATTCGTTTGATGATGGTCGCCAACATCCGAAACGGATAGGCACTACAAGAAGAAGAAGAAGAAGACGATTCGTTTTTCATGTATGCGTATGCCCCATGCCGCTGAGGCATATGCCAGGGTTTGTACATGACAGCCTGTGTTTTGTCTTGATTTCCAGCATTTTTCCACTTAACACACCAGGATTGCAGATGGTATAGCGCCGTTCGCAAGTATCTGGTAGGCAAATCGGGATATAAGCTGAGCATAGTTCTAGGTTCGTTCGGGGTGTTTCCGTGTAAATTGTGTACAGATAAGGCGACAGCACTGCTCCCTGTGTTACTCCAGTCACCATGGTTTCAATTTCGGACAGGATAGACCCTATTCGAACCCTGAACCTTTTGTTGGCCAAGTACGAGAAGAAAAGACAGTTGGTGTAATAGAGAGAGCTTCTAAGCATACTGCCATATTTCCCCTGATCAGTGGTATACATTAGTGCGAACGGCCAAGAAAAAAAAATTATATTTCAGGTAAAACTGGAGACTAATATCACACATATCTTTTTTAGGAATGATAAACGATATATTGTATTCAGAATTAAATATTATTCCGTAAATACTTTCAGTCGAAGGTTTAGTATTCTTTTCTTCACAATATTCCACATATAGCCCGATCAGGGAACACAAAATTTTACGGAAACCTCCAAAAAAATAAAGGAAGGATGAAAATTTGGGAATAGGTAGTTGAAATTGTCTATTATTATACAGGGTGTAACAAAAATACAGGTCATAAATTAAAGTACATATTCTGGGACCAGAAATAGTTCGAATGAACCTATATTACCTTAGTACAAATATGCACATAAAAAAGTTACAGTCCTTTGAAGTTACAAAATGAAAATCGATTTTCTCTAATATATCGAAAACTATTAGAGATTTTTTATTAAAAATGGACATGTGGCATTCTTATCGCAAGAACATCTTAAAGAAAAATTATAGTGAAATTTGTGCACCCCCTAAAAATTTTAAGGGGTTTTGTTCCCTTAAACCCCCTAAACTTTTGTGTACGTGCCAATTTAATTATTATTGTGGTCCTCCTCCTCTGTCCTTTATCCTTCGTAAGGATGTGGTGACGTTATGGTATTTGACGAATGGTTGCTATCCATTTTTCTCTCTCCTTGGCGCGGTGTGCTGCCTCAGACAGAGAGTAACCGGTGGCGCATTTTATTTGGTCTGACCATCGGAGTGACGATCTTCCTCGAGTTCTTTTACCCTCTACCTTGCCTTCAACCACCAACCTCTCCATGTCTTCTCTTCGTCTGGTTATGTGTCCAAAGTACCTCAATATATTTTGGTTGATGATGGTGGTAAGCCTAGTGTTGATGTCGAGTTCTGATAATATTGAGATATTTGTGCGATGTGCTGTCCAGGGTATGCGCATCATTCTACGATATACCCACATTTCAAAGGCGATTATACGTCGTGAGTCGGACTTTTTAATGGTCCAAGTTTCTGAAGCATAGGTAGCGATAGGAAAGATAAGCGTCCGTACCAGGCGCAGTTTCGTGTTCCTGGTTATGAACGTTGTTGCTAAACAACACTGTTTAAATTTAGTTTAATTTCGCTCACGCTGTATATTAGTTTTAAGATATAAACTTTCCTAATTTTCCTAAAATTTAATTATCTTTACGGATGCCGGTACTTGCTTGAAAACTAACTTTCTAAATATAATCCTAATGCGTTCTTAAGAATTATAACAATGACAGTACACAATTAGAAATTTTTATCTTTCAGTCTTTGTCATCCAAAATTTCCAACCAGGTCATTTCATGAGAAAGACGGCTGACGTAAACTTTAACCAAAAAAGGAAATTTTGAAGGTCAAAAAACGGTTGCGATGATTGAGGGTTAAGGGGTGTTCTTGTGTTTGAGTGACAGTACAGTTGCAACTGCGAGACAGAGCAGTCGAAAAGTTGGAGCTCAACGCTCTCGGTTCAGCGCAAACCGGATTCTTTAATACGTGTTCAGTAACTAGTGCCAATTCTTTTTGTTTTTGTTTTGTTTTCGTGCTCATAGTGTGTTTATTGAGCTATTGCAAGCAAGCTATCGGCGTCCAAAATTTCGTTATTGTAATTGTTTTTGGTAAATAGACTTAGTAAAAACGTTCTTCTCGTATATTTCATTTGTCCCAAAGCTTTGGGTGGTCCTTCGCATAAGTAGAGAAAAAGTGAAACCATTTCCCTAAGGAAAGAAAATTCAGTTCCCCAAGGGGAAAAACCAGCGATCTATAACTGGTGCGCGAAACAAAGGCACCAGGACGAAGTGTAAGGCCAACAACACCTACATCTTCGCACATGTTCCTTCGAGACCGGATATCTTCACATTTTAACTTCGAAGCAAAGATCTTCGCTTGGTTCATCTTCAAGTTAGACATCAACGCACCTTCAGGATCCTCCAGTGGACGTCTCCAGAGTTCTTCATCGTGGTAGCTGATTCAACGCATCGCATCAAGTTCACAACAAACTGTAAGCTTTTTAATTTTAATAATACTTGTGAAGTGCACACGATAAACTCTCTTTGAATATTTATTGAACACTTTCGTTATTTCGCTGCTTTTTTTATAATTATTGGACATTAATATGTTTTCTTGATTTTATTGGACATTCTCATATTTCGTTATTTTCTCTGTTTAATATTATTTTTTGGTTTTTAATTCAAAGATCAAATCGTTTCACGTAGTTTTCGCTTATCAAATTTTTGTCTAATTTACTCAGTCAACCATGAATAAAACTGTTGACGATCTTACTAAAGCAAAAGATGACCTTGTTAAGGCAAGGGGTCGTAGTAAAGCTTCGATAACTAGATTAGAAAATTGGTTAAAAGATAATGGAAATAAAAATATTTCAAAAAATGAACTGATTTCTAGAAAAGATTATTTATCAAAAGTTTTTGACAAGTACCTTGACGTTCAAAATGAATTGGAAATATTAGATGATGCATATGCTGTTGACATGGCAGATGTAGAAGGAGATTTCTAATCCTGGAATCAGCCCTAAATGATAAAATTGATCAAATTTCAGTAAATTCTGTTATGAGCACCTCAGATCAACAAAGTCCCACAAACTCAAATAACCGTCATGTCCGCTTACCGGAGGTAAAAATTCCTCATTTCGATGGGACTATAGGAAATTGGCCTAGTTTTTCCGAGATGTTCACAAAACTTATCGTAAATGACACTCATCTTTCAGATATTGAAAAACTAATCTACTTAAAATCAATTCTTAAGAACGAACCTCTACAACTCATTGAAAATTTGGAAATTGTGGGTTCAAATTTTTCTATTGCTATCGATATACTTAAAAATAGATTTGAAAATAAATGTTTAATAATTAATACTTATTTAAAACAACTTCTGAACGTTCCTTCAATAACAAAAAATACTGCTCAAAACTTGCGTGAATTCTTAACTCACATAAAAAAGAATTTAAGTGCGATAAACAATTTCAATATTTCCGACAATCTTGCAGATATAATTTTAATTCACATATTCACACAAAAATTAGATTTTAATATGAAACGATCCTTTGAATCAGAAAGAGATTTTAACGAACTTCCTACGATAGATGAGTTTTTGAATTTCATTGAAAAGAAATGTAAGATATTGGAAAATTTGATCTTTGAAGAGAAAACAAATCATAAACCAAAACCGTCTCTGCATACTTCTGCAGATAACAGAGATACACTTTTTAAATGTTTCGTCTGCAATTCTAGCTCACACAAGGTATACTCTTGCCAACAATTTTTAAATTTGACTGCTCAAGAGCGTATACAAATAGTAAAGAACAAAGGTTTCTGTCTCAGTTGCCTTGCTAGTGGCCATAAATCTAATATTTGTCCCTCATTGTCGAATTGTAAAACCTGCAATAGGCGCCATCATTCTTTGCTCCACATTTCGCATCCGTCGGAAAATAATGCAAAGCAAGTTTCCGGTAGGTCAAATCATCAAAGTCAACCCGCCCAAAGTCAATTTGTTCGTAATTTCCGTGACCAACGTCAAAACCAGCATCCTTCTCAATCTACCTCGGAGAATATTCAAGCAAATTCGCAGAACAATTCTGTTCTAAATGCAACTCCGCAATCTTTGCCAGATATGCAAAATCCCCCAGGTCCGAGCAATATTTCGTCTCACTCTGTGTATTCGAAAAACCTACAAGTTTTACTCGCAACTGCTTTGGTAACTGTTTATGATGTTCAAAATAACCCCATCTCAGTTCGTTGTTTAACAGACTCCGGTAGCCAGGTTTCGTTCATAACAGACAGGTTAGCCAAAAGAATTTGTTATTCACCATATACCAGAAATCTTCAAATATCAGGCATAGCACAAACTTCTTCTGTTTCAAACAAGATGGTAGACCTTCAAATCCATTCAAACACATCTCCTGGCAAAAATTTTTATCTGTCTTGCGCTATCCTTGAAAGCATTACGTGCCAGCATCCACAAGTCGCGCTCGATTTAAATTTATTAAAAATACCAAAAAATGTAAAACTGGCAAATCCACATTTCTGTACCCCGTCGGACGTAGACATTCTTTTAGGAGCTGATATCTATTTCAATCTAGTTACTTATGGCTTAATAAAACTAGGTCCCAACCTTCCTATTCTTCAAAACACTCATTTGGGTTATATTGTAGGTGGAAATATTCCATACTCTCGTAATGCAATGTTAGGATCAAACTCGAATCCTTCAACTAATGTTCACTCTCATTACTCAAATGTTTCATTACACGCACAAACTGCTGATCTCGATTCTCTTTTAAAGAACTTTTGGGAAATAGAAGAGACTAAACCTATCAATCCTATTATTGCAAAAACATTAACTCCCTCAGAACAGCAAGCTGAGGACATATTCAAATCTTCGCTTACATTTCTTCCTATTGGCAGATTTCAAGTAGACCTACCTCTAAAAACTCCTAATGAATATCGAAAATTAGGCGAATCATTTCATTTGGCAAAAAGGCGTTTTTTCAATCTTGAAAAAAGGCTTAATAAATCAGACGAATTACGGCGTCAGTACAATGACTTCATATCAGAATATGTATCTTTAGGTCATTGTAAATACGTTCCTCTTTCTAGAACTAATGAATCGTCAGTACATAAGTTTTTTCTTCCACATCATTGTGTTCTCAAACATGATAGCCTAACTACCCGACTCAGGGTTGTATTTGATGGATCAATGAAATCCACCTCAAATGTCTCTCTCAATGATATTATGCTTAAAGGTTATACTGTACAACCTGATTTATTCGAAATCCTAATTCGTTTTAGACTTTATAAATATGTTCTCATCGCCGACATCGAAAAGATGTTTAGGCAGATAAGAATCAATCCGGAACAGACATTTCTGTTAAACATTCTATGGCGCAATTCCCCGCAAGAAGAATTAAAATGTCTAGAACTTCAGACCGTGACTTACGGCACAAATTCAGCTAGTTTTTTAAGCACTAGATGCCTCAAAGAGTTGGCAGTTCGTAATCAAGGAAATTACCCATTAGCTGCTGATGCACTACAAAATTCTTGTTATGTAGACGACATTTTACATGGTGCAAATGACATCGACACTTTGCATAAGACTTATAAACAACTTTCTGTGAGTTTAAATTCCGCCGGAATACCACTTCATAAATGGAGTTCCAATTCTTCTGAGTTTCTCGACTCCATTTCCACTGAATCACAAAATTCTAATTATGTGGCAAAACCCGAAAATTCGTCAAATAAAGTTCTGGGGATATGTTGGAATTCTAAGTCTGATTTGTTTTCTATATCTATCCCTGACATTTCCAATGAAACAAAATACACAAAAAGAGAAGTTCTATCAATTATTGCCTCTATTTTCGATCCTCTTGGTCTAATAAATCCGATTGCTGTATCTGCAAAGTTGCTAATGCAAAAAATTTGGATGTGTAACTTAAATTGGGATGACAAACTCACACAAGAAATTTCCTCAGAATGGTTAAATTTTTTAGCTCACATTCCTGATCTCGCCAAACTTGCAATTTCTAGACCTCTGCTCAATCCTCTCAATATTTGTCGAATTGAAATCCATGGTTTCTGCGATGCAAGCATGAAAGCATATGGTGCTTGTATTTATTTACGAGTTTTACATGAAAATGGAACCGTTTCTTGCAACCTAATCACCTCAAAGAGCCGTGTAGCTCCGTTAAAAATCATTTCCCTACCGAGGCTTGCATTATTAGGTGCTGTTTTGCTCTCTACCTTGATTTCAAATATTGTCCTTATTATTTCACCAAAAGTTTCTCCCATAGCTTCGGTTAGGTTGTGGACAGACTCCCAAATTGTACTTGCATGGATTAATTCTCATCCTTCTCGTTGGTCAATCTTCGTAGCAAACCGTATATCTCAAATACAGGAGTTAACGAAAACTTATTCATGGAATCACAGAAGGTCTAAAGATAACCCTGCAGATATTCTTTCTCGCGGTACCACACCCGCTCTGCTGATAGAAAATACATTATGGTGGCATGGGCCCCACTTTTTAATGAACAGAACCACTAAATTCAATGAATTCGTTCCAAATACTGACTTAACAGGTGTCCCTGAAATAAAAGGCACTCTTCACACTGTAAATACACACACCGGCAAAATTAGCCGAACACGTTAAAAATGGGACATGTTTGATGTCTCGTATTTCATAAACCAGTGGTCCGATTTGAGTGATTCTTTTAGTATGTTATAGCCTTATTATTTAAGAATATCGTTGTAATAATATTGATGCTAGACAGGTAAATACCATTTTATACCGGGTGTACCAATCATACTGTGTTTTTTTCTTAAAGTTTGGAACACCCTGTGGAATATTCTAGCATATGTAAAATATTAGAATTAATACTCGATTGTAGACTTAGGCTTGCTTAACATTTTCCTTTTCGATTCATTTACTTATGTGAGATGATAAAAAAGTTATGTTCGTTAACAACTATCCATGTTTTTCATCAATAAATCCTCATAGTAGGGGAGGAAAGTATACTAAATTTGCAGTTACTCGAGCGTTATGGGGACCTATTGGATTGTGAAGAGTATGTGCTAAAATCAGAAAAGGGTTAAGTTAAGTTTTCTATAAAGTGGGGGACTTTTTATTTTTTAATTTAATTTTTTATTTGAAACAATCATTTTACTCCGATTATAGCGCTATCTATCCATAATTCGAAAAAATATGTCGAATAAAATTTGCTTATTTTTACGTAAAGAATCCAAATCTGCAATAAAAATTGGGGGCTCCTATTTAAGATTTTAAATTAAATCCCCCACCCCACCTCTGTGGGGGCTCCTGACACCCCACGGAGAGGGGTGGGGGGTAAATTAAAAATTATAAATACGAACCCTGCCATATTTTGCGAAATGAACATCAGATCGTAAAACTGCAAAATACACCTATTCAATATTTTTCAAAAAGCTACCGAATGGCACCAAACACGACCCCCCACGGAGGTGGGGTGGGGGGTTACATTAAAATATTAAATAGGAGCCCCAATTTTTACTGCAGATTTGGATCCTTGATGTAAAAATGAACAACTTTTATTCGCAACATTTTTTCCTATTATGGATAAATGGCGCTATAATCGGAAAAAACGATTGGTGGAAATGAAAAATTAAATTGAAAAATGGAGAGTCCCACACTTTATGGAAAACTTAACTTAACTTTTTTTGGTTGTAGCATCCACTCTTCACAATTCCAGGTCACAAGAACGCTCGAGTAATTGCAAATTTAGCATACTTTTCTCCCCTACTATGAGGATTTATTGATAAAAAACATGGTTAGTTGTTAAAGCACATAACTTTTTTATTTTCCAACATAAGCAAATGAATCAAAAAAGAAAATGTTAAGAAAGCATAATTCTACAATCGAGTTTTAATTTTAATATTTTGTATATGCTGGAATATTCCACAGGGTGTTCCGAACTTTAAGAAAAAAACACAGTATACTTGTTCCACCCGGTATAAAATGACATTTACCTGTCTAGCAACAATATTATTACACCGATATTCTTAAATAATGAGGCTATAACATACTAAAAGAATCACTCAAATCGGACCACTGGTTTATGAAATACGAGACATCAAACATGTCCCATTTTTAACGTGTTCGGCTAATTATGCCGGTGTGTGTAATTCGAAGCCAACTCTATATACAACATTTTGCAAATTTTCATCCTTCACTCGTTTACAAAGGGTAATGCATATTGCAATAGATATATTTACAATCTTAAGTATAAGAAAAACAAAAGAAATGGTGTACTTTCGGCTACTGAACTGATAGTGCTGAACTGATATTAAGTGCTATAGTTGGTGTCTAGTGCAAGAGTAACTGCAGTTAAACTGGTAAAGAGTATGGCAAACAAGAATTTGACGATGAAAGATCTCAGTGCTCGTGTTGACAATCTGTCATCAGAATTAAATGGCGGACTTAAACTATTACGACAAGAATTTGTACAATTCAAAAGTGATCCTCAGAATTTACAAACCTCCGATCAAGAAAATAGCGATAATTTCTTAGCCCGCTTAAATGCATTCCAAGATAGCATGAAATTATCCTTGGACAACCTGGTTAAAGAATTAAATGAGGTCAAGAGTAAACTGTCATCCACTGTAGACTACATGGCAGAAGCTGAAAGAAAACAAAACCTGAATTCCCTTGTTCTTCACGGAGTGCCTAAAGATAAGTCCAAAGATATTTATTCTACAGTTTTAAATGTATTTAAAAATATAAATATAAATTTATCTAAATCTGATTTAAATTACTGCTATCGATTCTCAAAAAAAAACCGCCCAGGTGGACAAACACGATCCAATATGTGTTCAGTTTGTGTCACGACACACTAAAGACATGGTATTTTAAAACAAAAGGCGCCTGAAAGGTTCCAAAATGTTAATTACGGAGCTACTCACAAAAGAAAATTTAGAAATCTATAAAAGTGCTAGGGAATTATTTAAAAATTCGGCATGGTCGTATAATGGACTGGTATATATTTCAGATTCTGTCGGATCGAAAAAACTAATTCGCAAATTTCCAGAACTTGATGTTTATCGCAACTAAAACAATATAAACAACAATGGTGGCTAAATATTTGTGTGCGTAAATTGGTGTACGCGAGTGATGTGCCATAAAGTATAAGTTTGGATTATAATACCATCAAGGTCTGTACGTGAATATTTATAAATAACATTTTTTTGCATCACTACATTATTAAAACTCATTTGTTCGATCTGCAAAATAATTCGTAACATAATTGCCTGTTTTTAGTATATTTATATTGGTCTGTATTACTTATGTTGGGTTTATTTATTATATACTATTTTGGAACACCGCTAATTGTGCTATAAGGGACAGTGCGATCTGTTGTTTTATATTTCTTTTTTATATTGCAGTTTTTTATTCTTTTAAGACGTAAATACACTTAAAACCAAGTACTCTTTAGTTCTTCTTAATTCTTTTGGAGCTAAGCCCATCCGAATTGTGTATTTTGTGTGGCTGAATTGCGCAGCAGTGTTGATTGTAGTTTATGTTTATCGAGTTTCTTACACCTTGCAACAATAAAGTTTTACCTACTTAACGTTTCTCCGTGCAGCAAGATGTACAAAACAGAACAGAACATTAGCTTATCATGATTTCTCCTTTTTGTTATTCTTGAGTTGATTAGTAAAATTATATTATGAAATTTGCACATATTAATATTAGGTCATTACTCCCAAGCTTCAATGAGCTTTCAAATTTAATTCGTAGTCAAGATTATGATGTAGTACTAATAACAGAAACTTGGCTTTCTTCTAACATCGATAGTAACACTGTAAAAATTGATGGTTATAATTTTTTTAGAGCGGATAGGCAAACTAGAGGGGGTGGTGTAGGTGCTTACATAAGAAATACATTACAAACGCAAGTTATAAATTTCAGCTTTCAAATAAATCCAATTTTGGAGTACTTGTTTCTTCAAATTTCACTTAATATGAAACAAATTGTGGTTGGTGCGTTCTATAGACCGCCTAACTCAAATCCTAACTCTTTTATATCTGATTTTGATAATATTTTTTCATATATTTGTCCTATCTTTGATCAAATCGTTATTCTGGGAGATTTAAACATAAATTTTTTCAATTTAAACTCTCCTATTTTAAACTGTTTTGAGTCTTATGGTCTACTGCAAATTCTTAATGAACCCACCCGCATAACAAGGACAACGAGCACACTTATTGATCCTGTTTTTGTAAATTGTCCGGACGTTGTTGTTAACCAAGGTACTCTTCCTACAGATAATATTTCTGATCACAATCTTGTGTATCTAACGCTTAATCTTAAATCACATAAACCACCACCTAAATTTATAGAATATCGCTGCTTCAAAAATCTTAATTATCAACAATTTTATAATGATTTAATCGAACTTAACTGGAATAACATTTTTGGAATATCAAATATTGACAAAAAGATCGAATACTTTAACACACTATTAATTGAACTTTTTGGTGTTCATGCCCCTTATAAAAGATTGGTTGACGGATGATATTAGACTTTTGCAGAAGCAGAGATCAAAGGCGTTGCAAAAATTTAAAAAAAGTAAGGATCAGGAAGATAGAGATAATTATAAACTACTAAGAAATAGAGTTGTAAACTTAACTAGAACTGCCAAAAAGAACTACTTAGAAAATATATGTTATGAAAAAAATTCAAATAAAACTTGGAATGCAATAAAAAATTTAAATGTTCGAACTAATAAAAACTACGATCTTCCTCCTAAATTAGCTGACCCCGAAGCTATTAATAAGTATTTTGAACAATATTTGTCCAATGTTTCTAATAAGGGTAAAAATAAAGTACAATTTTACAATAGTAACAAATTTAATAATAATCTAAATTTCGCTTTTTCGCTCACCTCACTGAATAGCATCAACTTGGCATTGCATTCCATTAAAACAAACTCTTGCGGAGTAGATAACATATCAGCGAAAATGCTTCAACTTTGTAGCCCCTTCATAGATATTTATATTCTCCATATAGTAAACTCTTGTATAGAAAAAACATATTTTCCCTATTTATGGAAAATGGCTATTGGTAAACCATTAGCCAAAAACAACAATCCTCAGACTTTCTCTGATTTACGAATTATAAGTATACTTCCAGCCCTTTCCAAGGTATTGGAAAGGATTCTATATGATCAAATATATCTTTACTTTACAAACAATAAAATACTGTCTGATAAACAATGTGGATTCCGGAAAAACTATAGCACAGCTACTGCTTTGGTAACGGTTATGGATGAGATCCTAAGAGCATCTGATAAAGGTCAAATAAGTCTGCTCGTTCTTTTAGATTTCTCCAAAGCGTTCGATACCGTAGACCATGAGTTGTTATGTTCAAAATTGCGATACTATGGGTTTGAGGCAGAGTCTGTAAACCTAATACAATCTTTTTTATTAGATAGAACACAAAAAATATCTGTAGATAACAAACAATCTACCCCAATAAATATTCTTTCAGGTGTACCCCAAGGGTCAATTCTTTCTCCATTATTGTTTTTAATTTACACTACTGATATTATTAACTCTTTACAATACTGCAGCATAGTTGCTTACGCTGACGACACTCAATTGTACCTTAGTTTCGATAAAGAAGATTTATTTAATGCTTTGGATAAAATTAATTCTGATCTTGAAATAATAAAAGAACTCTCTGACGAACACAACTTAAAACTTAATTCCACCAAATCAAAACTATTATGTATCGCAAATGAAGTCCAACGTCAACTTGTAAAAAACAATTCAAGCATAAAAATCGATCATGTTAGTTTACCATTCACAGCCTCAGCTAGAAACCTTGGAATTATATTTGACGAAAATCTAAAATTTCAGGAACATGTCAAAAACATTAAAAAAAAAGCTTTTTCATCATTGAAACTCATTTTTATGAATCGTCACATTTTAAGTAAAGACTTAAAAAAGCTTCTTTGTGAGAGCCTTGTCCTGTCTCATTACTCTTATGGTGATTTTATTTTTATGCCATGTCTACTGGAGGCGGAGAAGAATAGGATACAGAAAATGCAAAACTCCTGTTGTAGACTGATTTACGGGATTAGAAAATATGACCACATTTCACATAAAATAAAAGAATGCGGTTGGCTTAATATGAAAAATAGAAGCACATATCATCTGGGTAACTTTATTCACAAGTTACTTCTGATGCCAAACACCTCCACTATCCTTAAACAAAAGCTCGTCCGAAGAAAGGAAATCCATATGCGAGACGTGAGATTGAAAGACACTTTCACAATGCCACAACACAGATCAGCCTGGTTCCAAAGGAGTTTTACCTACAACGCAGTAAAGCTGTATAATTCAATTCCTCATAATATTAAACTATATTCAATTAATCAATTCAAGTATAAATTTCGTTTATATCTTTTTGATAAACAATAACATTGCTTAACAATTGTGTTGTGCATTGAGCTTCATGGACATATTTTTGGTTGGGCTGTTTTGAAAGAATTTTTTTCCCAATGATGAGTTTGAAAAAAAATATTTTTTTTGAGTACTTGGTTAATATTTAGTTTTTTTCCCCACCTTTTTTTGTAAGTTATGTTCCTTTTTAATTAGTTAGTTTAGGTTTATTTTTAGATTAATTTTAACTTTAGCTAGACTTCGCCAGATGTTATCCCAATAGGGTTTAACTTTTTTGCTTTTGTTCTATATTCTTCAATGTGCTGTAACTATATGCTTATTTGTTTTACATACCAAATGAATAAAAAGCCTTTATTATTATTATCCCAGATTTAGCCATACGGCTCACACTCCCTGTAAGGGGAAAATTGACTCATCCCAGATACCTACGGTATCAAAAGGATTGAGCTCTGGTGGGACTCTTTCCATGTTATCGAGCCCTAGGTGACTTGGTATGCTGGAGTATCTCCCAGAAATTTTCGTACACATCTGGCCGTCGCGAGTAGTACAGCTTTCTGCATGGTCTTATAAAGGTGTTCATTTAGACCCAGCTTTTTTATGTTTTCGAGGAGGTTCTTCGGAATGACTCCAGTAGTAGACATAATAATAGGTATCGTCTGGGTACTTTGCATTCTCCATTGTCTTCGTATTTGAATTTCCAGATCTCTGTACTTGGCGATCTTTTCAGTAAATTTACTACGTAGATTATTGTTGTTAGGTATCGCCACATCAATCAATGTTGTTTGTCTTGTTAATTTATTAACTAGTACGAGATCTGGTCTATTATGTGCCACTGTTTGGTCTGTGAGCACAGTACGGTCCCAGTATAGCTTGTAGTTGCCATCCTCAAGCATACTCTCAGGGACGTATTGATAATATGGGAGATGGTCCGTTTGGAGAAGTCCCAGCTTGATAGCTATCTCTTGATGAAGGATTTTTCCCACTGCGTCATGCCGTTCCTTGTATTCAGTTGCAGCAAATGCCTGGCAGCCCCCTGTAAGATGTTGGATGGTTTCTTGGGTTCGGCATCCATATCGGCATTTGTCGTTCTGGATCTGAGGGTCTTTGACGATGTGTTTCAGGTAATTTTTAGTTGGTATTACCTGATCCTGAATGGCTAGTATTGAACCTTCTGTTTCAGGGAACATCTTACCCGATGTCAACCAATAGTTCGACGCTGTATTGTCGACATAGTCTTGGCTGACCTCATTGGTATGTCGCCCGTGCAGAGGTTTGCCCATCCAGGTGCGCAGTTTTTCGTCCTTAGTAAGGTGGTTTATGCGCATTTCTGGTTCCCTCAGCTTGATCGGTGTTGTGTCATCTACTGCGCAAATGGCGCGGTGTAGATTAGATGTCTCAGCCTGCATCTGAAAATAAGTTCTTAAATTAGCAATCTGTTTATCTAATTGCTCACCTATATCCATAAGTCCTCTTCCTCCTAGATACCGGGGTAATGTCGTTCGTTCTACTGCACTTTTAGGGTGGTGTTTTTGTGCCTTTGTCAGGTGTGTTCTTACTTTTCGCTGAAGGTGTTCTATATCCGTTTTTGTCCACTTAACAATACCAAATGAATAGCTAAGCGCGGAACAAGCGTAGGTGTTTAGTGCCTTAAACAAATTTTTACTGTTAAGTTGTGAACGAAGCAGCTGTTTTACCCTTCGTATAAACTCAGTAGTTATCTCAGTTTTCATTTGCTTATGGTCAATTTTCCGCGCCTGCTTTACACCAAGATATTTGTACATATCGTTTTCGCCCATGGCCTCGATGTTCTGGCCATTTTGCATATCGAATCCACCGGGCTGTACCTTTCCTCTGACTATATTCAAAACACGGCACTTGTCTAGTCCGAAGTGCATGCTTATATCATTAGAGAATGTTTCTACAGTTTTTAGCATCTGTTCTAGGTGTTCTCGAGTGGAAGCCATTAATTTCAAATCATCCATATACAACAGATGATTGAGCTTCGCTACCACAGTATTATTGTTTCTAATGCTAAAACCTGAGTCAGTGGAGTTTAATAGCTGGGAAAGGGGGTTCAAAGCTAAGCAGAACCACAATGGACTCAACGAGTCTCCTTGAAACAGGCCACGGTTGATTGCGATATTTTCGGTTTCGATATTGTTTTCACCGGGTATTTGGAGGTGAATTTTAGTCTTCCAATCTCTCATTATATGCCTTAAAAAGGTCACTATGTTATCATCGACTTTGTATATTCTTAATATATCTATAAGCCATTCATGCGGTACTGAATCAAAGGCCTTCTTATAGTCAATAAAAGCAGTAAAAAGGTTCCTTTTTTTTGTGAATGCCTGGTTAGAAATGACTGAGTCGATGATAAGTTGTTCTTTGCAACCCATGGAACCCTTAGCGCATCCTTTCTGTTGAGGCTCTATGATATTGTTTAGAGCACAGTGTTGGTAGATACGCCGGGTTACACAGGATGTGACCAATTTATACAAAGTTGGAAGACAAGTAATTGGGCGGTACTTGGATGGATCTTGGGTGTTATTTTGATCCTTTGGTATTAAATAAGTAGTTCCCTGAGTTAGAAATGATGGTATTTCCTGCGGATTAGAGATAACATGATTAATTAATGTTGATAAACAATCATGAATACACCAAAACTTTTTAAGCCAGAAGTTCTGAACTCCGTCTGGTCCAGGGGATTTCCAGTTATGAAGCTCTTTGATGACATTTGAGACCTCTTCAGTCGTGAATGGTTCGTAGTTAGCAGTAACGTAGTGGTGACAGTTGTACGTCGTATCTTCTATCCATCCAGCATTGTTGTTAAAAGCAGCTGGTGTGGAAAGTTGATTTCCCCAAAACTCATGAATTTCTTCTTGGCTTGGGTAAGTCTTGTCGGCACTTTCTACGGTGGAATTGAGTTTTCGGTAGAACGTCTTCTCGGAATTTTCAAAAAGTGCATTGTCGCTTTTTCGGTTGTTACTAACTTTGTACCTCCTTAGTCGCCCTGAATAGACGGAGAGTTTTTGTTTTAATGTATCGAGACACTGTTGGGCTGTGTTATTGTCTGGATCGTATCTCGAGTGCCTTGCAGTATTCCGCATTATTTCTTCAGCTCTCCTAATGACTTTTCTACTTGGTACTCCTCGTAAATATTCTGTGACTTGGCCAATATCCCTACGCAGTAATTCAATCTTCCCTTGCAGTCTTTTTTCCCAGGGTGCAATTCTGTTACCAGTTCTTCCGTTATTAGTACCCCGTCGTGTTCTGATCTTAATGCCCATTACATTAGCAATTGCTGTTGCTGCACAGTAGATGAGCATATGCAAATATTCTAATGTGTGAGCTTCTACGACGTAATTGGGTAGGACTTCAGTGTTCACAATTTGTAACAGCGCACCTAGTTTCTTACAAGAGTTAATTCTTGGTAGCGGTGGTCTGCTAAGTGGGTTTGTTCCATTAAACTCTTGTACGGCGCGAGCCATTTCGTTTACTAGGCTATCACGTAACTCGTTGTTTTCCTGCGGTGTATTATCAGGTTGAGTTTCTGGTATGGGAAGCTCAGGAATCTGCTCATCAGGGATTTCATTAGGGACTTGATCTAAAATTAGCCCTTGATTGTTAATCTCCCGTTCGACTTCGCTTTTGATGGTATCGCGTCTAGCCTCTGGGATAAGATTATTTCTGATGATTACCCGGTATTGATCTGATACTCTTTGCTCCGATACTTGAATATCTGGGTACTCTCTGCAAAATTCGGCATACAGCTGTTGTCTGTAGCCGATCGTTTCTTGACCGAGGTTTGTCACCTTGTAGTAGAAGCGCAAAATGTTTTCATTAATGGACGCAGTTCATTTCATGCGCTGCCTCGGTCGTCCCGCTTGAGTGAGCGCCGGCTGAGGTTCCAGCGCAGCACCTTCGGCACCTTATTATTATTATTATTATTATTATTATTATAGAAGCTGAGGAAAGGATAGTCAAAATTATTCAACTAACATTCTTTCAACCAGAATTTAAAGACATAAAGCTCCAGAAACTAGTTAAAAATAAGGCAATTTTAAAATTGAATCCATTTATAGACATATCTGGTTTTATAAGAGTTGGTGGAAGACTTCGCCACGCAAATGTTTCATATAATCAAACATTTCCACTCCTTCTTCCTTCAAAATGCCATGTAGTTAGATCGTTGCTTGAAAGAGAACACGTTCGCCTATTGCACACCGGCCCTCAAAATACATTGTCAAACATTAGACTCACTTATTGGCCTCTTGATGGACTAAGAGAAATCAAGAGAATCATATACAAATGTAAGAGCTGTTACAGATTTAACGCAAGGCCGGCTTATCAAATAATGGCCGATCTACCCAAAGAGCGGTTTCAGGTCTCTCGACCATTCACTAATGTTGGTATCGATTACGGGGGCCCACTTCAAATAAAATCTTAAAGGTTGCGACGTGCAACCATTTGTAAGGCTTATATAGCAGTATTCGTATGCCTCGTTACTAAGGCAGTCCATATAGAGCTAGTGTCCAGTCTCAGTACTGAATCCTTCCTACTAACTTTGAAAAGATTTATTTCACGCAGAGGCATCCCTAAAACGATATATTCGGACAATGCGTCCAATTTTCTTGGAGCTCGTAATCAGTTAAAGGAACTTTACGACTTCTTTATGGGAGCGGGTGTCCTACCTGCCATAAAGGCATTCGCAGCCTCAACATCAATTGAGTGGAAGTTCATTGCACCTCGATCTCCACATCAGGGTGGAATTTGGGAAGCAGCAATAAAAAGCTGTAAGTATCACTTGGTAAGGATGATAGGCAATAATATTTTTACATTCGAGGAATTAACCACTATTTTAGCTCAAATAGAAGCAGTTTTAAATTCACGACCACTTTGTCCATTGTCAGACAGCCCAAATGACTTCTCATTTCTAACCCCCGGTCACTTTCTGATCGGCAGCAGCATGACTTCCTATCCAGAGAAAGACATCTCGTCAAGATCCGAGAATAGTTTGTCACTGTGGCAGAAATGCAGCAAAATTCAGCAGCATTTCTGGAAGTGCTGGTCCAGGGATTATTTAAATCGTCTCCAAAACAAGCCTAAATGGTGTACGCCCCAAGAAAATATTAAAGTTGACGATCTGGTACTCCTAATCGATGACAACGCTCCCCCTCTAAAGTGGCCATTGGCAAGAGTAATTGAAACATTACCAGGTAAAGACGGCAAGGTTCGAACCATAAAAGTAAGAACTAAAGACGGAACATTCATAAGATCGATTGTCAAAGTGTGTCCTCTACCTCATACTCATTTAGATGTAGGTCACATCAACGGGGGACAATGTTGCTAAACAACACTGTTTAAATTTAGTTTAATTTCGCTCACGCTGTATATTAGTTTTAAGATATAAACTTTCCTAATTTTCCTAAAATTTAATTATCTTTACGGATGCCGGTACTTGCTTGAAAACTAACTTTCTAAATATAATCCTAATGCGTTCTTAAGAATTATAACAATGACAGTACACAGTTAGAAATTTTTATCTTTCAGTCTTTGTCATCCAAAATTTCCAACCAGGTCATTTCATGAGAAAGACGGCTGACGTAAACTTTAACCAAAAAAGGAAATTTTGAAGGTCAAAAAACGGTTGCGATGATTGAGGGTTGAGGGGTGTTCTTGTGTTTGAGTGACAGTACAGTTGCAACTGCGAGACGGAGCAGTCGAAAAGTTGGAGCTCAACGCTCTCGGTTCAGCGCAAACCGGATTCTTTAATACGTGTTCAGTAACTAGTGCCAATTCTTTTTGTTTTCGTGCTCATAGTGTGTTTATTGAGCTATTGCAAGCAAGCTATCGGCGTCCAAAATTTCGTTATTGTAATTGTTTTTGGTAAATAGACTTAGTAAAAACGTTCTTCTCGTATATTTCATTTGTCCCAAAGCTTTGGGTGGTCCTTCGCATAAGTAGAGAAAAAGTGAAACCATTTCCCTAAGGAAAGAAAATTCAGTTTCCCAAGGGGAAAAACCAGCGATCTATAACTGGTGCGCGAAACAAAGGCACCAGGACGAAGTGTAAGGCCAACAACACCTACATCTTCGCACAAACGTATCTTTCCATATTTTAGTGAGTTTGACCGTTGCTGATCTGGCCATTGTAAGGCGTCGGCGTATTTCTTCTTTGCATCCACCATTGTTTGTGATAACAGAACCTAAGTAATTGAAACGGCTTACCACTTTAAACCCCGCTACGTTTCGTATTTCCGGCTGGTTATTTCTAATTCGATCGATTATCATTACCTTGGTCTTCTGTGCATTAATTTTAAGTCCATATTCACGACTAATAGTATCTAGTCTGTACATGATGTATTCAAGTTCATTTGTTGATGATGCTAGTACTAAAGTGTCGTCAGCATAGCATCATTGTTTGAGGAGCTGAAACTAGACCGAAAGGCATCGTGACGAACTGAAATAAACCTTTACCACTGACAGCGAAAGCAGTATACTTTTTACTCTCTTCACTCAACGGAATTTGTAAGAAGGCTTTGGATAAATCGATAGAAGAGATATATTTGGCATTCTGCAGTATGCTCAAAATTATATCTATCCGAGGGATGGGGTAAGCATCTCTATTAGTAGTGATACTATTAAGTTTACGACCATCAAAACAGACTCGGAATGATCCATCCTTCTTTTTCGTCAACCATAACGGGGAACAATATGAAGAATTCGAATGTTCGATAATGTTTAGAGAGAGCATCGAATCAATTTCTTTACCTAAATCTGCTTGCCATGCCTGAGGTGTGGGATATTGATATTGTCTAAACGGAGTTGAAGTGTTCACTTCGATAGTATGAGATATTAAATGAGTACTACCTAATTTATCTTTGGAAGAGATAGAAGAAAATTTAGAGATAATGTTCTCTAACTGTGTTTTTTCCAAGCTAGACAAACTAGAGAACTCACGAATGGCACTTACAGTTGCGACATTAAAGGAAGATATAAACAACGCAAAATCTGTGCAATTTAGTGTACTATTAAATGCATTAAAGAAATCCATGCCAAGAATTATAGAATTTTTAACTGAAGGTATAATATAAAATGTAATCATTTTGCGAATATTGGCAACTACGATTTCTGTGTCAAATTTACCTGTAATTGACTGGATAGCACCATCTGCAGTAGAGACTTGTAGAGAAGAAATAGGCATAACATTAATATCAGTATTTTCTAATAATTTTAGCGAATACAAACCTATTAAAGAAATGTTCGAGCCACTATCTAATATAGCTAAACACGATTGTCCTAATATTTCAATTTCAAGATAAGGTCGGTTATCATTATGTTTCCTAACTAATAAAGAATTTATATCAAAATCCAAAATATCTGATTTATTTTCAAAATTATCTGGTACTAACATAGACATATTATTATTATTTACAAACTTACAACCTGGTATAGAATTTGGAACTGTTTCCTTGTCCTGATTATGCTTATTACTAAAATTCCAGTTTAAGACTGGAGGGGATAATCTACGATCAAGCAAACCGTACGAGTCAACTGAAGTGTTGCTAGCAATTACTTTTTCCCTGACTTCGGTTTGCGTGCTGGCCTCCGGTTGGAAGTGTTTCTTCCTTCCTAAGAGGGTGTGTTTGAGCTGCTGGCGGGTATTGGACCTGAAGCTTCGTCTACAGCTTCGGTCATATTCCCTGATAAGGCTGCTGTTTGAGGAACGCTCAGGGTACGAGCCTCTACATGCTCGTTTCCCGAACACTTAAAACAATTCCGTTTAAGTGTATTTTCTCTACCACAACCGTGGCAGAAAATCCGTGTTTGGGGTCTGGTACAATCACGAAATGCGTGACCAACCCCCTGACAATTCCAGCAAGAAAAAGAATAAGTAGTCACAGACACATTCGGTGTATGGGGTCTAGATTGCCAAGAACGTTTTCTCGAGGAGTAAGAGTTAAATCCAGCACCAGAATTAGATGTTGTAGGAGGATGAAAAGACCAGGATAGAGTTTCCTCTAACCGTTTACACTTATCTGTCAGGTCTTCGATTGTGGCTATATCAACCAGTGCCAATTGGGCATGGTAAAACGGTAACAAACATTTTAAAATTATTTTTATTTTCGAACTATCCGTTAAAGGAGTGTCTAATCCACTACACATGCCCAACATAGTGTTGATAAACATAGTCACTGATTCTCCAGGTTTCTGCTTGTGGTTCTTGATCTCGTCTAAGAGATGAGTTTGGAAAGAATAAGGCAGAAAATCGGATTTTAGTTTCTGAGCCAGATCAGTCCAAGTGGTAAAACTACCACGGTTGTTTATAAACCACGTAAAAGCATGGCCTGTAAATAATTCAGCAGAAGCTGAAAAAAGATCCTCCTCACTCACACCTCTTGAAACACGAAGACATTCTACCCTATCCAAAAATGAAATAACTTGGTCATGGTGGCCCTCACCAGAAAACGAAACTCCCCACTTATGTACCTGAATAGGCTTGGAATGTAACAAAGAGTTAGTTGCTTGAACTGAAGAAACAGGAGTGGAGGTGGCTATAGGATTTACGCGAGAATCAAGTTCACCTTCTAAACTGAGAATCCTAATGGACATAGAGCGCTTGTAAAGTTGTTGCTCCTCATCTGAGCAACATAATAAGTGGACACGACCAGAGATATGAGCCAGACGTGAAATGTATCTAGAATACATGCTATCATGGACAGTGCCTCTAAAATTATTTATCTTTTGAGTAAGATCCTCTATTGTCTCATTTATTCCCTGTTGTTGTTCCAGGAAAGGAATAGCTGCAGCTGAAATTTGACGGAAACTCCTATTTTCTTGCTCTTGTTTAAGAGCACCACGCAATAGACTACGTTTTCTATCACATTTAGCGGATTCTTCAACCTCTATTTCCCTTATCTTCAGCTCATAATCTAACTCCTTAACTAACAAATGCTCTGGCTGAAAGGTACACATGGCGGTAGGGAAAATTTAGTAACAATAAACCCAACCCAACAACGACAAACCCAACCCAACAAACTAACGACCCAATTAACCGACAAACCAAATATAACCGAGATATACAGGGTGTAACGAAAATACAGGTCATAAATTTAATCACGTATTCTGGGACCAAAAATAGTTTGATTGAACCTAACTTACCTTAGTACAAATGTGTATATAAAAAAAGTTACAACCCTTTGAAGTTACAAAATGAAAATCGATTTTTTCCAATATATCGAAAACTATTAAAGATTTTTTATTGAAAATGGACATATGGCATTCTTATAACAGTAGCATCTTAAGAAAAAATTATAGTGAAATTTGGACACCCTATAAAAATTTTATGGGGGTTTAGTTCCTTTAAGCCCCCCAAACTTTTGTGTACGTTCCAATTAAAGTATTATTGTAGTACCGTTACTTAAACAAAATATTTTTAAAACTTTTTTGGCTCTTAGTACTTTTTCGAAAAGTCAGTTTTTATCGAGATATTTTGAATATTTGTCAAATCCACCACATATTTGTATATGGTTAAGTACGATTATGGAGACTTGGTAATAATATGAAAATTTATGTATGATTTACATTTTTAGGTATATTTTGAACCGTATTAAAAAAGAAGTCATATCTCGATAAAAGTTGCCTTCTCGAAAAAATAAAAAGAGGCAAAAAAGTTTTAAAAACATTTTGTTTAACTAATGGTATCGCAGTAATAGTTTAATTGGAGCGTACACAAACATTTGGGGGGTTTATAGGAACAAAACCCCCATAAAATTTTTATGTAAACATATTAAAAAAGAAGCCGCAACTCGATAAAAACTGCCTTATCGAAAAAATACTAAGAGCCAAAAAAGTTTTAAACATATTGAATTTAACTAATGGTACCACAATAATAATTTAATTGGAACGTACAGAAAAGTTTGGGGGGGTTTAAGGGAACAAAACCCCCATAAAATTTTTATGGGGAGCACAAATTTCACTATAATTTTTCTTTAAGATGCTCCTGCCATAAGAATGCCACATATCCATTTTCAATAAAAAATCTCTAATAGTTTTCGATATATTCGAAAAAATCGATTTTCATTTTGTAATTTCAAAGGGCTATAACTTTTTTTGTGTGTATATTTGTACTAAGGTAAGATAGGTTCATTCGAACTATTTTTGGTCCCAGAATATGTGATTTAATTTATGACCTGTATTTTTGTTACACCCTGTATATTTGGGGTAGATATTTAAAATAATTTAAGTAAATGTTTAAGTGAAAATGTATATATAAAAAAAATGAAATCTTTATAAGTTATATATAGGTATAGAGTGCAATAACTTAGCAAAACTATAGTATATTACGGCTGCACCTAGATCAAAATCAGTAATGTACCTAGATATCAAAAAAAATAAATCGTTCCAAATTTTTCAAAAATAAATAAATACCCAGGTATCACCAAACCGATCAGAACGAAACAATGTCAAACCAATATACCTGTTCAAATATTATCCTACTCAAGATTTACAATTTTAATTTAAATTAAGTTAAAATAGTACCAACTTAGCAATATAAGTGCACTAGTGTATTTTCCAAATAACGTACAAAAGGAACCAAAAATATACCTATATAATTACAAAATATACAACAATGGACCAGATAGATACTTACTAGAAAAGTTTACATCAAAGCAACAAAATAAAGGTAGTGTCTTACTGAAAACTGGGCTCCACGTTGGCAAGCCAATTGTAACAAATCGTTTTTTTGTTTGAATGGGGTAATTTACTTAGTTATGGAAGTTTTCTGAAACTGGGCTAGCTGGATATTTAAGAGACTTTCTCCAGATTAGGCCAATTTGCATGCCATAATAAGACGGTACCTACTGAAATACTTGAGTGTTAAAGAAACTAAATTGAAATAAGAAAAGAAATTTTTTTTTATTACTCCAATTTATTTAACAATCTGTTCCGTTAGGAACAATCAGTTAAAGTTATGACTTTCTTAGGCTATGACATGTAGGTAAGAATTCCAATGAAAACTTTCCTTTCTAAATTATCAACAAATGTATAGATAGTACTACTAGTAAAATAAAGTAAAACTTAAAATAGTTCTAATTTATCTAAAATCTGTTTGGTAAGTCACTTGGTTTATAACGCTTAAGTCTGCGAACTTCACCCTCCGTGTTTAATAATTCACTCGCGAAATCATTTGGATGCGCACTAAGTCTTTCTTCATACTTTTCACTGTATTTGCTGATTTCTTCTTTGATGCTGGGAACTTTCAGGTCTCTCTCTATTATTGCGTTGGGGACGTACCATGGAGCGTTTACTATGGTTCTTAATGCCTTATTTTGAAAACGTTGTATACTTTCCAAGTTAGAGTTGCTGGCTGAGCCCCATAGCTGTATGCCATAGGTCCATATGGGTTTAAGTATGGCTTTGTATACCACTAATTTATTTTCAATTGACAGTCTTGAATGTCTACCCAGAATCCAGTACATTTGTTGAAGTTTGAGTCCAAGTTGCTTTCTTTTGGTGAATATGTGTTTTCTCCATGTTAGTCTTTTATCTAGATGTATGCCCAGGTATTTGGTTGTATCTACTTGTAATAATTGTTTGTTGTTTATGTATACTGGTGGACAGCTCTCTCTTCGCATGGTAAATGTCATGTGGGTCGATTTTGTTTCATTAGCTCTTAGTTTCCCTTTTTTAACCATTTTTCTATTTTATTTAAGTGGGCTTGTAAGTTATGCGAAGCTCTTTGGGGGTCTGTGTGAGATGCGATAATACCTGTGTCATCCGCGAATGTTGCGACTGTTGTCAATCTAGTTGTAGGTAGGTCAGCAGTAAATAACAGGTATAGTAAGGGACCAAGTATACTACCTTGTGGGACGCCGGATTTTATTTTAAATAGTTCTGAGCGAGCATCTTGTTGTTTTACTAATGAAAAGCGATCTGTCAGATACGATTTTATAATTAAATAATATTGATACGGAAGATTTTTCTTCAGCTTATGGAGGAGTCCTGTATGCCACACTTTGTCGAATGCTTGGCTGATATCTAGAAAAGCTGCACTACAGTACCTCTTGTTTTCTAGATCATTGCTGATTTGTTTGACTATACGATGTGTTTGCTCTATTGT
Organism: Diabrotica virgifera virgifera; assembly: GCF_917563875.1. Lineage (NCBI taxonomy): Eukaryota > Metazoa > Arthropoda > Insecta > Coleoptera > Chrysomelidae > Diabrotica > Diabrotica virgifera. Next base: position 91,347,615 of record NC_065451.1, on the reverse strand, counting down.
TCCATGTTTGCTACGAAAACCAAATTGGTGTTTTGGAATTAATCTTGTTTCTTCTATTATTGGTTCTAATCGACGTAGAAACATTTTTTTCAAATAGCTTAGATAATATAGGTAAGAGACTAATGGGTCTATATGAGTTCAGTTCTTTGTGGTCTTTCCTGGTTTTTGTAACATTATGATCTCTGCTACTTTCCACTGATTGGGAAAATGTGCATACGTAAGCATTGCATTAAATATATGTGTTATTGCCATGATTGTTTTCTTAGTTACGTTTTGCAGGATTTTTCCAGTGACGAGCTCATATCCAGGAGACTTTTTTGGATTTATTTCATCCATAATTACCATTCGGATTTCTTTAGGTTTCAATTTTTTTATTGGGAGATCCATTTGAAAAGGTATATCAAGAAAATTTAAGATTTCATTATTATCTTCGTCGTTTTGGTCCATGTTGTAAGGTTTAAAGACGTTGCTTAGGTGTTCAGCACAGGCCTTTGCTTTTTCATTATTACTTCTGGCCCATGTTCCCTCAGAGTCTCTAAGCGGAGGTATTTGTTGTATTGGTCTTTTCATTTTTCGTGTAGCACGCCATAGAGAATAATCTGTTGCTTCCGTAGCTGTTAGTTTTTCGAGGTAATCTTGTACGTTCTGATTCCTTATTGTGTGTAGTAGTCTTTTTAATTCAGATGCTGCTCTGTTCTAATTCCTTTTATTGATTTCAGTTCTATTGTTTTGCCACTTTTTACGAAGTCTTCGTTTCTCTATGATTTTTTCTTTTACAATAATTGGATTATCACCTTTGGATTTATTATCGGCAACATTGGGAGTTGCGTGCCAGGCTGCTGTTTGAATTCCTTTTGTTAGATTTGCGACGGCTTCATCAATGTTCTGTGGTGTCTTGAGTGGAACGTTTAGTTCAATGTTCTCATCAAGTTTTTGTCGGAATAGCTCCCAGTTGGTCTTTAGGTTGCATAATTGAGGTTCTTGGTATTTTCTTATTACTTTTGCATGTAACGTCAATATTATAGGAGAATGATCTGATGAAAGATCATAGCTGCTTTCAATTTTTAGGTAGTTTGGGTTAATACCTTTTACCATGAAGAAGTCGATAGCGTCTGGTATTTTCGCAGGATCGGACGGCCAGTAGGTGGGCTCTCCTGTTGCTTTGATGCTTAAATTGTTACCTGTGATTGTGGTCAATAATTCTCTGCCCTTAGTGTTTGTAAGTCGAGATCCCCAATGTGTATTCTTGGCATTGTAATCACCTCCACTTATAAATTTGTTTCCGAGTGTTCCTATGTAGTTAGTATATTGTTCTTTTTTGTGTTGTGTTTAGGTGGGCAATATGCTGCTGATATAACCAGAGTACCAGTGCTACTTTCTATTGCTACACTGGTTGCTTGTAGGTATTCTTTTTGATAACTTTCTAATTCATAATGTTGTATACTGCTACGAATTATAACTGCTGTTCCTCCATGAGCTGTATTATCTGGATGGTTTGTGTGGTAGATGTTATATTTAGGTATTTTGAAATAGTTTTTATTGGTAAAATGTGTTTCTGAGACTAGAAATACATCAATGTTATTGCCGATGATGTAAGCTTTAATTTCATGAGCATGTAGACTCAGACCATTGGCGTTCCACTGTACTATCTTTAACAATTGGGTATCCATTAAGAAAGTTTTGAAACAAGCGTTGTGATTAGATTCATGATCGTTCCCATTTGGGTTATTAGATCTCTCATCATATTTTTTAGTTCCGTGAGATCATTTGATTGTGATTTTTGGATATTGGTTGCTCCGTTAGGATTATTTGTTACGTTTTGCATTGTAACAACTTGTGCATATGTATTATCAGCGGTTACTGTGCGTGCACTATTAGTTGTGGTCGCTGTGTTTTTCTGTCGCAGTCTGGGGTATAACTTTTGTTGTAATTCTTTGTGTATTATGCATCCTCTATAGTTTGCTGGATGGTTTTCCAGGCAGTTTACGCATTTGACTGTGTTGTCTTTTATATTTCTAGGACAGTCAGATGTTTGGTGAAATTCTGTACATTTGACGCATCTGTATTCTCTTTGACAGAAGTTTTTTGTATGTCCGTACCTTTGACATCGCATACATTGTGGTATTGTTCTTCTAGAGATTGGCGGTTCGAATATTACGCTTGTATTCATGAACAGTTTGGTGTTGTATATATCTTTGTTATTTTCTTTGACCTTTAAGTCGACGAAGAACATTGGTAGTGGTTTTTTTGTCTTGTTTTGTTTCACATTCCATATCTGGACAACTTCATGGCCGAGGTCTTCTACGTTGTTTTTAATATGCTCAATGTTTGTTGAATGGTGGAGGTTCTTTAATACCACTCTAAAACTTTTGTCCTGTTTTGGTTTGTATGTATGAAATTCTGTTTTCTTCTCTTGTAGTGCTTTTGTGATTTTACTATACACTTCTCCTGTATTAGGTTGTAGTTTTATTTGTTTTTCTCCCAAGGCTTTTAATGTATACTGATTGGGACATAATTTTGTTAATAGATCGGTTAATGGATTGATATCTTCTACCTTATTTATGAATATTGGAGGCTTGGGCTCATTTGTTTTTTCTAAATTACCTTCTCTGGGAGGGGCATCATCTTCGTTTTCGAGATTATTAAATATATTTCCATCTTTTCTATTCGAGCTCAGCCAGTAGTCTTTAATAGAGGTTTGTCTTTTAACTCTTGGGTTTTCTTCAGGGCTGCATAACCTTTTTCTGCTGACTGTTTGCCATTCGTAGTTTATATGAGACTATTGTTGGGATCTGCTTGCGGATGATGACATTGAAGGATACGGATTGATTTGGGATATAGTTTGATCCATTGGTAGCACGATATTTGTTTGTTGTTGATCAGGCATTATCATTGTTTGGTGAAATATTTGTGGGCATAAGCTGTTGCTGTTGCGGCATCATGGCTTGGTTTGTTATCATTTGTCCATTTTGATCATAGTAAACCATTTGGTTTGGTTGTATTCCATTATCATTATTACTCATTTTGTTCCTGAGGTCACCCTGTATATGGTTCTACTCGTATTTCCATTTTTAATATTAGGATTAAATTAAATTATACCTATTGTTTAAATTACTATTGTTATCACTTACCGACCTAAATGAGTAGCTAACAAAAAGAAGTTTTTTAACATTTTTTTAAGATTTTTAACACTCTAAATCCATTAAGGTGTAATTAGGTTTTAATCGAAAATTGATAACAGCAATTATTTAGCACAGATAAATGTTTTACAGACAACCGTTCTCGGTCAAGTTTTGATGACGACTAAGAAAAGAAATGAAAAGGAAAAGAACTACTGACCAAGAAGATATTCAAAAGTAGTGTTAGGCGCCCGGGAAGTATTTAATGAATGCTTCGCCGAGTGACTTATACTGCTGCCTGCACTTAATTATTACTATTATATTATTATTACCTTTATATAGATATTAGAACTTATTTGAAATAAAACATATATTTATAAACAAATTTAATGAAAAACCAAAACCCTTATGTACAATTTTATACAAACTAGCTAACCACCTGACGTACTAGGCTAGTACGCTCCTGTCGATAACGCACGTTTTACAATATGAAAAAAATATGTAATGAATTTAATACATCAAACAGTGTGTACAAACTTATAATTAATGAGGGATACAAGATTGGCTGACAATCCCGTATCTGATCGGAAGTTACAATACCTGACCGATGAAATAAATATTATTAAAGAGGTTATACCCCGAGATAATGTGCACAGTATCTTCACAGAGGGCTTATAATCCCCATACTATTTTAAATAAATGATATAACCGTGAAATATAAAATTTGTTGAAAAATTATTGAATACTATATGTTAATTATGTTTAAGAAAAAATGAAGGTATATGATTATTCGAATTATTTAAAAGTTATTGATACAAAAAAAATAAGTAAGAGATATTATTAAAACAAATATGCAAATTTAATTATAAAAACCTGTCGTTCTGAAGCTATTTTCTTGTGGCATTTTTACAATTTTAACTATTTATAATGAGAAATAAGCCACAACGGCACCCGATTTGGGCGTCGAAACGTTAATAAAAATCATTTTTTAATAATATTGTGGCTTATTTCCCATTATAAATAGTTAAAAACCTGTCGCTTCTACAAAGTGACGATGGGTCTCTTCTCCAACTCCGTTGAGGGCGGTGACTGGAGGCCCAAGCAAGGTATCTTCCAGTGTTCCCTAACCTTAGGAGGATGGCAGACTTGTCACCGACTAGGAGGTACTCAGTACCGGCAAATCAGCTAATCCATAACAAAAAAACCATTCCATAAAACCCCAAAATCTCCATAAATCCCCAAAATTATTATTTTTTTATTCTATATCCACCAACTTAATCAGATTTTCCTTGACTTAATCTTCTTCCTCCTCCAGCGACTAAAAGAAAACAAAAACTCTTCATGTCATATTACTTCTTTTGAGTAACTTGAAGCAGAGCATGTAGGAAGGTAGAAACTTATAAAAAGTTTGAAGAAAAACTTTAAACAAAAAGTTGAATTACTGTGCGGTATATATGCGAAGTGTCATTGACCTTGAGTTTTGAGGCATGTGAAGAAATATTTTTGAACAACTAATAATATGGATAGAGATTACTTGTTGCAAAATATGATTGTAAAATATGGATGTTACAATAAGGATTTCTTTACAGACGTAGATACTAAAAGAAAGGAAAATGTCATTAATTCAGAAATTATTTTGAACTAGAAATATAATTTCTAAAGAGTTTTTTCTACGTAGAGGACATAAATTTGATATTGATATGGACTATTTAAGACCTAATGGTTATCGAATAACAATTTTATTGATATGAGTATGATACTGAAAGGGAGAAAATGGTCATTTTTTCTTGACAAGAACAAAAAAATGCTTTTGAAAATGAAAAGAAAAAAAAACAAAAATTGCCTAAACTCGTAATTAGTTACTCGTTCAAGCCATTTTAACTACCGCTTTTTCAAAAAGAAGCACTTTGAACAGATGAAACTTACAGATCGTATAAATAATACATAGACAAAGTAACTTGTGAAGTGGTAATGATAAAATTTATTTGTGATGCTAATTAGGGGGTGATTTTCGCGATTTTTTTACCAAAAAATAAAAGGGACCAACAATATTTTGAGCGTAACTCACTTACTTTTAATGTTACAAGTTTTCTTTAGAAAACAAAAATAAACCTTTTTTTAAACACTTTAAAAAAGTTAAAATGAATTTTCTCCGAAAAGTCCTCCGTTTTTGGGTTATTTCACATTGAAATATTCGATTTGGAATTTGACGAAGAAGAACCTACTTTTTATTAGCTGCAACTCTGCTTCTACTGGGTCTACAGACCTCATGTATACACTATTTTTTTCAATTTTTTATTATCTATATTTTTGTTTTGAATATTTTTTTCGCTAAAATACTTACTTTTTGAGTTATCTCCGAAAAACCGTCCAAAAACATGTTTTATTTTGTTAAACATGAACATATTCACTCGCAAATAACTCGAAAAGTATTAACTTAATGAAAAAAATCTATAGAACAAAAGTTGTTTAGAATTAGTCATTTTATCCAATTCTGGTCTTATTTTGAATGTAGATTTTTCACCTTCGAGAGGGGGGTATTCCCCTCAATTTTTGTAAAATGGAGAAGATGTAGAATTGTAAACTTTTTCTTATATAATAATAGACAATTTCAACTACCTATTCCCAGATTTTCGTCCTTCCTTTATTTTTTTGGGGGTCAAATTGTTCTTTGATCGGGCTAATAGGGACCATACATATTGGCTATGTTAATTGTCGAAGGAAAAAACGTTTAGATATATTTTTCCGATAGTAGTGGCTTTCGACAGTTTCAAATAGATTAATGGGGTCTCTTATTGACTGCTTGGCAGAATCATCTAGTTTAGAGTTTTTACATACTTTACCTCGACGATCTTCTGAAACTGTACATGTACTTCCCATTTTTTTTTATAACTGTTTTAACAACTTGGGCACTTACTCCTAATGTGTAAAAAAAAGGATTTACACAACAGTTTTCTGTCCACGATTATAAAAAATTAATTTGTAAGAAAATACCCGTTTTATTTCTGTAGTTTTCTCTTTATTGCCTTCATTTTTAACTTTCTTTTCCTCATGGCTCTCCTTCTTTTCATTAATTTCTTTCAAGCATGTTCTCATCTTCTCTGTCACATCTACGTTGTTTGCAATGAAGTCACGTTGCCTGTTAATGTCTCCTAGTTGCCAATATATTTCAAAAATCTGCCTTCTTTCTTCTAAATCTCTTCACTGCATTTATTTCTATAATTAGTGCAAGCATTTTTCTGCTGTTTCTTTGCACATATATTTTCCTTCCAATCGTCATACTCTTCACCACGATTACGGGATGCTTTAATTTTATTTCTCCTCCATTGATTTGGGTTCCTTTGTCTTTTGTGTGTATTTAACTGCTTATATTTCATCGATTGGCCTTGACTATCATCATCTAATGAACTTTTGTTATCTACTAGATCTTGATTTTGAAAAGAGTACGTGTCTTTTATTAGGCTGTAATCAGGATCATTAATGTCATTATCAGAAGCAAATGGATCTTCTTCAGATTCGGAAAGGAGTAAATCATCCTCTAAATTATTGCATTTATTTCGGGGCATATGGCTACTTCGAATTGTTCGGAAATTTCAGCTATCTTTTATATTTGCATTAAGAATATTATCCAGTATATTACCAGACGGATATATTGGCTTAATAGTATTACTATGACAAAAATATGTTGATGTTTCCCAAGGAACTAAGAAAGAAGCGGGACTTAAATTAACACTTTCTTGCATTCATCGAGCTACCTTCATTTCAAGACATATTTTGGTTTATACAGGTTATATACAGGGTGTCCCCGAAAATAGTGCGTTCCTTAAAGGTATAGGTAGAAGGTACCATGTAGAGCAAAAAAGTCTTATAAACATTTTTTTCTAAATTCAACCGTTTGGCCAAAAAACCAAAATACATTTTGGTGTGCAAATTGAAATCTGACAACTATGTATACAAAAATCTAAACATAGACAATCACAATTCAAAAATAGTTACAGCATTAGCCTTTAGTATTTACATTAAACCCTGTCTTCATCCTAAACAAACAAACAAATTCTTGTTTTGTTATTTTCAAAAATGGGGTGGCATAATTATTTTGCAGGTGTAACTGTCGTGTCATGCATTTTTATGGTGTCAATAACCTAGATCACTAACAGTTCTTGTACATTGATGCCAAATTTTTAAATTTTATGAAAATAAAAGTTCGCTTATATGACGAACAATGTATTTTTTTTGGAAACGGTTAATTTTGGAAAAAAATGTTATAAGACTTTTTGTTCTACATTGTGTATTATATCCATACCTTAAAGGAACGCACTATTTTCGGGGACACCCTGTATTATATAGTACATAGATTTTACCAAAAATTAAATTTTCTGAATATTACCTAATTCTGTGTTTTCATCTGGAATTATATGTGCGACCAATTTTTATTCACCAGCTGAGTGCCACTTCCATTTATTTTTTCATGGGGAAATTCTACAGTAAAATCCACAAATTAGAGAAGAGTGACTGTTAAAAAGAGTTGTATGTGCCTTACCTGTTCTGGAAGTTTTTTCATTTTTCTTATTACGCATCAAAGAAGGAAACGATTGTAACTTAGATCTTTCAGACGCACTTCTTTTATCTAGATTTTGGATGTCTACAATAAAAAACAATATATGAATTATAAGTACGTTTTGGAATATAATTTTTCCTCTTTAGAGTATCTTTAATTTTTTTGTTGAGAGACAGCATTATCTTCTGAGTTCTGGAAGTCATAGATCACCTCACCTGCAGAAATAACTAAAAGTTACTTCTGCACTGAGAGTTAATATGACGTGCATACTTAGCACAGTATGAAAATTCTCGTTAGGTGGGGAACGAGTGGAGGGCGATCGGCTAGTTCTGCACGCATATTCGGCAGTCTGGATTAAAGGAGATAGCGTTAAAGTCAATTTTCGATAAAAATCGACTTAGTATAGTTCTGCATTTAATGAGCGATATAGGCTTTTGTGTCCATTGTATATTGGAATATTCTGTTAAATGAACACAGGCGCAATGAAAAAATCTAATTATACAAGTTTCATTGCTGCACTTAGTCATTGGTTGTCTATCGTCAATTTTATTGCAAAAGCACCATTTAGTAGTTAACCCCGGGCACTTTTGAGGTAAAATAACGCCCTAAAAGTTCTGGAATAACAACTTTTGAACGAAAATTTAGAGCTTTAGGTAAACTTTCATTCCAAAATTCAGTGTTTGGTGATATTCTTTTAATATAAATGAAGTTTGGGCTTCATACTTACAAAATCACAGTATCTTAAATTGGTCATAAAAATTTGAGCCTGCACTTGATAGTAATACTTATGGTTTTGATCCAATTGAATGTCTGTATTAGGTACTATTTTTAAGAAAGAATCTTTCATTTTGGCAAACTCCTGCAAGGTAATTAAGCGAGCATTGTATCGGCACTTTACCTCTAAACATCCTCCAGCACAACAATCACAATATGTAAGCCGATCAGGTGAAGCTCCAAACTGGGGCCAAGACCAACAACCAATCCAACCTGATTCACAATAAATTGTTGATGTTCAACCATCATTTTTGACTTGTATGCCTCAACAGCTATATCTTCATGTACCATTCCCCACTTAATTTCAGCTGTCAAAAATGATACTTTCTGAGGATAACAAATAGATTTTACAATTGATAGGGAAGGATTATGAATAGATGTTCGACAAACATTTTTAAAAATTGAAGCAGTTATTCTTCCTCTTCTTTGGTTATACCACTCAAGACTTGCGCTCTGCTCTTGTATAAGTGTTTCTATATCTAGGGCTTCTTCATTTGAAACTTGAAATTGCATTGCATCTCTTAGAGACGTAAGCTCCTCCAGGGTCTTTTTTCATACTATTTTTTGTACAAATCAAATAAAGAAGGTACCAGAGCTCTTTGTGTGTTGTATCTTGATGCAAAAGGCTCCAAAATTCGCATTAGCACAGATTCACAATTTGTATTGCTAATTTCATTTAAAAAATCGATCATTTCTTCATTTTCCATGGTTCCGATTGCACTAGAGGTTTTTCTTTGAGGTATTTGCCCCCAATCCATTGACGCAACAGGTGTTGGTGGCAAACTGCTCTGAGAATTTACTGGCCAAGCAGCTTTAATGTCTGTGCAAGCAAGATTGGTCGTTGTAGTTGAGGCATACTCAACAGCATACAGAATAGCAGCGATATGACTACATACTTCACCAAGCCCTGCCATACAAGTACAATGAGAAGTACACATTGGACCATCTTTTTGTGTAATGGTCCAGACTTTCAGTGTTGGTTCCCTTGCTTTCATTGAATGTTGTACCTAAAACAATGAAATACACTATATTTATTTATTTATCCTAGGGCGTTGCTAATGTTTCTTTGTATCTTTCACAAATGCCACAACCTGATATTGATTAAATACACTAAAGCTTAATTAAAACCCAGTTCCTAAGAGTTAATGTGTGGACTAGGTACTGTATAAAAATATATTTCTCATACCTCGTAGATTAGAGAAACTATTAACATCTACTGATTGGTTACAAATCTTTAGATAGTAAAATTTTATTCATTTACAAGCAATTGCCACTCTCTAGATACTCTAGAAGATAATCTAATTCAAATAAAATATTTTACAGTCTAGTCAAATCTTTACTGCCATAGGTAAATATTATTATAGCCAGGACAATATTCTTTAATAAATTATTTTAGCATCCATATTTTGTTTTTTAAAAGTGACATTATTGTGTTTTATTTATTTTTTGCTTATAAACGATTTGTCATATGCACTTATTCTGCCTACCAGCACCATATATTCATTAAACTTCTTTACACCAACTTTTTCTACAAATCCTACCTGAAAGTATTTGTATGCTGGAAGACTCTTGTAAGCTTTCATCTGGTAGCCGAAATAATAACTATGTGTTATTACCAGATAGTTTACCATATCCATATTGATGATAGGTCAATATTTTTTTCCAAACTCTACATCCAAATTACTTAGAGTGTCGTGATCGCACATTATAGGTCTTATTTTCTCCAAATACCTATCGGCTGCAAATCTTGCAAATAGGCGCTTGGCTTTATTGCTGGATCCATCACAACTACAAATACAAAAAAATGTATTTGGTCGACAAAACTACCATAGTCTATTTGTAAACTGTTAACAGTACCTCTTCGTCAGTTCCCCATTGAAAATGTGCTAGACTTTTGAAAATATTAATATTCTTTAAGCAGTTGCTTTTTGTTTTCTGTATGTGTGTATTCCAAGTAAGTCTGTAGTCGAATGTCAGTCCTAAGACTTTATGATGATTAATAACATCTCGTAATTCTCCGCTGTATGTCACAGTTGGATTATCTTTTGTAATTTTTCTACTAAATTTCATAATTTTAGTTTTTTGAGTTGAAAAGGAAAGCCCGATGTGTCTGGACCATCGTTCTATATTATCAATGACTGTTTACATTAGTCGACAGGTTGTTTCAATATTCTTTCCTCCACAAAAGAGGTCATCAGCATATAGTGCGTATTTAACAGGGAGATGAATGCTTTTGCGTACATCATTAAATGCCAAACTGAACAAAGTTGTGCTTCTAACCCAACCTTGTGGTATTCCATTATGTTGAATATGTGTAGATGATAGCTTTCCATGTGATAAATGAGATACAAGTGAATGACAAGCTTTATGATTGTTTAATAAGATATTTTATAGATAGTCTTACTACCTGAGAAACTTAGATTACCTGAGAAAAAAGTTTTCCAAACAGTCTTGGTTTAATCTGTGTGCTAACAGATATTTTATCTCAAATTCATCTTTAAGAGAAGCATTTAATCCTTGCAATGATTTTATTGTCATTATAATGCCTTTTTGGAAAATTTGAAGACTCTTCTTTTCCCAACAGGTCATTCCTCGGATGGTAGACTCCATCTTTTCCAGAACTTTATCTTGCATTTCTAAATGTGCCCCCTGGCCATAAGTTCTCCTTGAAGGCATTGATGCTAATAGTAAGTATGAAATTAATATGTCAAACCACATATTCACCATTTTAAAAGCTCTGCAACCATAGCAGTATTATTTTTATTAACAACTGCTAGGTACCTTTTTAAAGCTGCTGCTGTGGTGTTAGAAAACAGTTGTGTAGCCAGTTTTACATTTTGCCTCTGAGTTTTCTCAACATTTATATGTAGTGATGATAATTTGAAGCAAGAACTAATTTCAGTTTTTGTAGTCAAATAATTCTTTAATACAGTCCTTTCGAATTTGAACACAATTGCTTAATAAAAATCCTGTATCCAAGAACAAATTGAGTGACAGCTTCAACAGGTGGGGAGCATCAGCAAAAAAATAGATTGGCTTTTTTGTTATGGGGTAGGTAGAAAATGTAATATACATTGTTACTCCCATGTCTTTCCATAAACCTTGGTTTCCACCACCACAGTCAGAAATGCAAGCAACAACGTTTACTGGATTTCATGTAGAGGAATTATTAAATTTTCCAGCAACTCTTTAGTTACTTTCTGGTCAAAACCTATATAGATGGGTTGTTTCCAGTTCTCAAACAAACCATGTGCCATTATTACTTGTATATAATTATGTGGTTAAACAATTTCATAATCTTTCTGCCTATACTCATATATGGAGGATACTTTTACTTCATTGTAACATAAGCTGTTATTTTAAAAATGTTGGATTTAGTTTTACCAGCTATTTCCATAATTTTCAAAATGTCACCCAAGGGATGTTTTCCATCCCTTAAACTAACATTTGCAGCCCATTTTTGTGAGGTAGATATACCAGCTAATGGATAATGCAAGGTTTGTCGTAAGTATACTGTTGAGATCTTATTTATTTATATGTGATGATATTCTTATATGTAATTTAATTTAATTAATGCATTAGTGATAATCTAATTAATCAACCAGATCACATATCAATATGTTTTCAATCTCAGGGCGAATTATAAAATTACTTACTTTCGTGACTTCTAAGTATTTCTCAGTGGTTCCTAATCGGGATAGGAAAAAAATAAAATAATACACACATATGGATTACAATTATGAATCAAATTTTGTTTATTTTATATAAATGGCAATTACTGCTTAATATTTGTTAGATCTTATATTTATTTACTACAAACATTTAAAAATGGGAATCTTATTTCCTTTTGGTTTCCAATTTAAAACTTTTATTAATAATGAAACTATTAGGATTTATTAGCAACAAATTGATTTAAGTTTGATGAAAATCTTCTGATATTAGCGATTATGTTCTTCAATTTTTAATGTGGTATTTAATACAAAAACCCATACATTCATGTCTTGACAAATGAGACTGACCTTTATCTGGTGAACTGCGAATGTCCTCACACAAAACCCGTTTCCTCCTACCCTTGGTTGCGATGAAAAACTCGTCCTGGCCTCCAGTAATGTTCTCCTTTGAAAACAACCTCGTACAGCTCTCGTTCTTGCTTTTCTCGTGATGCCGTGTTCTACCTTTTTCGAACCACTTCAATCAGCCACCGGGACACTCTTTGCTCAAGGAGATTCTTTTCTCTCGACTCGGCCTACCTCTCGTTCCGATGGGTACTCAACACTCACGGAACTCTACCGGCGTTTTCACTCTTCGTACACTACCGTCCACCACTGGACTTCTCCCTCGACCGCTCAAAACATTCTGATCTCTCATCCTCATGCATTCCCCTACTTTCTCAATATCCCTTCCAGATTCAAAAATCAACATTCCACCACAAATTTTAATTCGCCGTATTCCTCAATACCAACTTTTAATCTTTCTAAATATGTTTAATGGATTTCAAGAAAAAATAATCATTTCCCAATTTAAACTTACTTTCTACTTTTTACAAAACTTAATGACCTATTATCTATTTCACTGAGTCTTATTTAGCGTAGGCTAATGATCGAATCTTCCGCGAACTCTATAATGGTCCGCGTCACTCAAACTTGTTTATCTTAGGCGCATTGTTATCGAGTTTCCTACACTTCTTCGAATCACTTTCTTAAAAACTAAATGTAATAATTTGTTGTGTACAGGTTGTTCTAAATTTACATGCCCGTGGTTGAGAAAATTGAAGATCTTTTATATTAATTTGAATTTTGCTTATAATTATAAATTTTAATTCTCCTATCAAATAGGAATATAACAAATCCCCGCCTTTGTATTCGATAAAATTTATCTGCATTTTTAAATAAATTTTCTCGAGGCAAAACCAACTCCCTGTATATTTCCTTACTTTAATCTCTTGTCGATACTTGTATGGAATCGGGTAAGTCTTTGATCGAAAATTTCCCAAGTTTTTCACCTCAAATGAATGTTCGTACTTTTTCGCCACTCTGTTTTCCTCATTGATCAAATTTTCGTAGTTTCTTAATATCAACCGCAATTCTTTTTCTTTCCCTTCTCCACATATCAATTTTCTGTCTTTTTCCTCAGATTCTTCACATATGTTTACCGTGCATTCTGCACCTCGTTTACATATACCTCCTCTTCAAATACCACTGTTTCAATCATATTCTTTTCACTTTCATTTGTTAGCTTTATTTCTTCTTCTCCTGAGCTCGTCTCTTCTTTTGAGGAATCCCAGGTTTCTTTTGCTTTTGATACTCTCAATTTTTCTTCTTCTGGGCTCAACTCTTCTTTTGAGGAGCCACAGGTTTCATTTTCTTTTATCTTTTTCTGACTTTTTCTCCTTTTTCTTCTTTGTCCTTGCTTCGTTGCCAAATTCATTTCCATTGTTTGTTCTTTCCCTGATTAGTCCGTATTTTGTTTCTCATGTTCCTTGTCCTGTTCCTTTTCTTTTTCTTCTGTTAGTTTCATCGTATTATTTTTAAAATCTATCACTACATGTTTTTCTGCCAATTCGTCAACTCCTACTATCATGTCATGTGACATGTTTGGCATTATTACACATTGTAGTGCATACATCTTCTTACCCAGTCGTACCATTACTCGTATGCCTTCATTTATAGTTGCCAATGTCCGTTTGTTTGCGCCCACTAAATTTACCCTAGGTATTTTGTAAATTAAATTTGTTAAATTAACTTCTTCTATTAGTTTTCTGTTGACCAATGTTATTTCAGATCCAGTATCTATCATAATTTTAATTGGTTTCTCGTTGATAAATCCATCCACAAATTTTAAATTAACTCCATTTTTCTTTTCGTTGTTTCCTGCCAATTTAATAAACTCCTTGGGGTGACAAAAGATTCCTGTTTGTTTTTTTGTTTTTAGTGAGCGCCGTCGTGAAAAAAAACCGGCGGTTGCTCATCGTTGTTTATATTTTCGTCATAATTTCTCTCTCCGTCATATTCTTCTGTCTGGGTATTATTTACCTCTCTTCTATTTTCTCTTGGTCTGTCGGATCTGTTTCGGTTTTCTCGATATCCCTGTTCATTTTGTCTACCATTATTTCTGTTTTCTTGATTTGAGCGTGTGGTGTTTCTATTCTGGTATTCTCGATTTCTGTCCTCATTCCATTGCCTATTTCTTTGTTCATAATTACCTCTTCCGTTGTCTCTATTTTCGTTTTCCCTTCTGGGATTAAAATCTCGTCTTATATAGTCCCTCCTATTTTGATTTCTATCTCTGTAATCCTGTGTTTCTCGGGGCCTGTAATCTTCTCGCGACCTTCTTGATTTTCTTTCTCTTAAACGTGATTCTCTTATTGGTAAGAATTGGCATAGACTATCTATGTCTTTGTAGTTTTGCAATGTGATATGGTCTTCCAGCGTTTCTTCGAAATGTCTTGCAATCAGTTCGACTAATTGTTCCGATGAGTAATTATATTGTAAATGTTTTGCATTATTGTAAATTTGTAAAGCATATGTCCTTTCTGATACCCCCATCCTATCATTGTATTTCCCATTTTGCAATTCCTTGTTAATTTCCAATTGTTGGACTTTTCCCCAGAAATAATTCAAAAATTTTTGTTCAAATTGTTGCCAATTGCCGAATTCTTCTTCTTTACTATCGAACCATAGGCTTGCTTCATATTTGAGATGGTTTCTGATAGTTTCTTTTGCTGTTTCGAAATTTCCGATGTGTTGTATTTTCTTTTTCAGGCTATTTATGAACGGCACTGGGTGTAATCTTCTTACATCCCCGCCAAACCTTATCTTCACGTCATCTGTGCTATGTATAACCATTTCTCCTCTTTCTCCGACATTTTGTTGAGTATTGATTTCCGCAATCTTTCTTTCCACTTCTTCTCTGTCTGCTTGAATAGCGTTTTCAAACTTGTTTTCCAAATTTTCTATTTCCTTTTTCTGGCAATTCGTTATCTCCTTTATTTTGATTTTGATTTCTTTAATCTCTAACTCCTGTTTCTCGCTCTTTTCTGCAATCTCTTCTATTTTTTTAACCATTTCCTTCTTAATACTCTCTATATTTCTGTTGTTTTCTTCTATGGCTTGTTTTGTTTCCTGTTGATTGTCATCCATTTTTTGCTCCACTTTATCCATTTTCTTTGATGTTTCTTCCTGATTTTTATCCATTGTCCTTTTTGCTTCATCCATTGCTAGTTTTGTTTCCTCCTGATTTTTATCCATTGTCCTTTTTGCTTCATCCATTGCTTGTTTTGTTTCTCTTTGATTGTCATCCAGTTTTTGTGACTGGAGTTGCATCAGTTGTAATAGTTTATCTATTCCTGTTTCCATGATTGTTGTGCCTAAAATATCTTCTTGGTCTGAATTTTCCTCTTGATCTGAATGTTCTTTTTGTTTTTTGTTGTCCTTGCTTTGGCTTCTTGTCACAGACATTTGTTTTCAAGAAGTACTATCCCCGCCAAATGTGAAATTTTAATAGTATGTTACCCAAAACGACTTTTTCTCCCCCCAAATATTATAAATTGTCAATAAATATCAAATGTAAATATCGTAAAAATAAAGTATTAAATCAGTTATGTAAAATTTGTACCTAAAGGAATCTAAATTTTTATGTTATCAACTGTAAGTCTCTCACTTTTTACCACAGGCATATAAATTTCCAACTACCGGCTTTTCTCTTTCTATCCTTCAAATTTGCCACTAGAAATACTTTTCAATGCTTTCCACGTTGGACGACATTTGTTGTGCTTTTATTTATTTATATGTGATGATATTCTTATATGTAATTTAATTTAATTAATGCATTAGTGATAATCTAATTAATCAACCAGATCACATATCAATATGTTTTCAATCTCAGGGCGAATTATAAAATTACTTACTTACTTTCGTGACTTCTAAGTATTTCTCAGTGGTTCTTAATCGGGATAGGAAAAAAATAAAATAATACACACATATGGATTACAATTATGAATCAAATTTTGTTTATTTTATATAAATGGCAATTACTGCTTAATATTTGTTAGATCTTATATTTATTTACTACAAACATTTAAAAATGGGAATCTTATTTCCTTTTGGTTTCCAATTTAAAACTTTTATTAATAATGAAACTATTAGGATTTATTAGCAACAAATTGATTTAAGTTTGATGAAAATCTTCTGATATTAGCGATTATGTTCTTCAATTTTTAATGTGGTATTTAATACAAAAACCCATACATTCATGTCTTGACAAATGAGACTGACCTTTATCTGGTGAACTGCGAATGTCCTCACACAAAACCCGTTTCCTCCTACCCTTGGTTGCGATGAAAAACTCGTCCTGGCCTCCAGTAATGTTCTCCTTTGAAAACAACCTCGTACAGCTCTCTTTTTCGAACCACTTCAATCAGCCACCGGGACACTCTTTGCTCAAGGAGATTCTTTTCTCTCGACTCGGCCTACCTCTCGTTCCGATGGGTACTCAACACTCACGGAACTCTACCGGCGTTTTCACTCTTCGTACACTACCGTCCACCACTGGACTTCTCCCTCGACCGCTCAAAACATTCTGATCTCTCATCCTCATGCATTCCCCTACTTTCTCAATATCCCTTCCAGATTCAAAAATCAACATTCCACCACAAATTTTAATTCGCCGTATTCCTCAATACCAACTTTTAATCTTTCTAAATATGTTTAATGGATTTCAAGAAAAAATAATCATTTCCCAATTTAAACTTACTTTCTACTTTTTACAAAACTTAATGACCTATTATCTATTTCACTGAGTCTTATTTAGCGTAGGCTAATGATCGAATCTTCCGCGAACTCTATAATGGTCCGCGTCACTCAAACTTGTTTATCTTAGGCGCATTGTTATCGAGTTTCCTACACTTCTTCGAATCACTTTCTTAAAAACTAAATATAATAATTTGTTGTGTACAGGTTGTTCTAAATTTACATGCCCGTGGTTGAGAAAATTGAAGATCTTTTATATTAATTTGAATTTTGCTTATAATTATAAATTTTAATTCTCCTATCAAATAGGAATATAACAATACATATGACCTTTTACCAAAATATCTTAAAGTAAACTCTTTAGAAAGTTCATCCTGTGTCCACCTAGCTTTCTTTTTTTATTATAAGGTAATATCCAGCTGATTTGGTGATATACTATTTTTACTACAAAAGCGATATTACGTAGGTCAAAATTTTTGACGTAAGAGAACTGTCAAAACATTAGAATGTAACTTTCATTATTGCCATGTTTATTATAAACATGGCAATAATGAAAAGTCACATTCTAATGTTTTGACAGTTCTCTTACGTCAAAAATTTTGACCTACGTAATATCGCTTTTGTAGTAAAAATACTATACCACATATTTTAAAACCACTTTTATTTCTTCTTCCAGCTGACTTTTATATTTCATTATTTCTCCTTCTAAATTACATATTTCAATTTTAAATGTTCTTCATTCTTGTCATATAATGCCAGTTTCTTTTTTAAGTCTTTATTTTCTTGCTCTAATAATGCAAATTTTCGTTATCTAATGTAATGTTCTACATCTTGATTGGAATCTAATATTTCTAGTGGAGCTGGAGAATATATCTCCACAACATTAGCATTATCAGAAACATTACTGGAGGTACTGTATTCTTCTTCTATTGTTGTTTGTATAATCTTTGTTCTTTTAGACTCCGTCGCTGAACTCTTTCAGAAATTGCATTATTACCACAAAACGGTAAAAATAATGTTGGGACAGCTAAAAAATAATAATAAAATAATATATGCAAATAAGTAAATGCAACAAAGTAAATAAACATTTAACTTGCAATAATTCGTATGTAGGGGAAGGTGAGATAAAATGGGATACTTAAAGTTTAAGGCTATATAACACCGAAACTATGTATTGGAGGCTACTCATATTTTGGCACAGTGAAAACTCATTATTTTTGTATCAAAAGCACAAAAAAAGATTTTTTTATAAATTTATAAAAAAGTTATATGCAAAAATTTGACACCAATATAATTTCCCATTTTACCCCCACTGTGTGGGTAAAACGGGAAACACCGTGGGGGTAAAATGAGATTTTTCTGTTATTTAATTAATTTTCTCGGTTTCGCGGATTTATTTCTTCCTTTGAACCTTCTTTCCAATATTGATTTTGGAACTCCATATTTTTTGGATGCTTTTAGAAATCCACAAGTTCCTTTTTCTAATGCTTCCAGAGCGCTGGCCATAGTTTTTTCAGACCATTTTTGACGCTCAGTTTTTCGTTGGTAATTTCTAGGCATCTGAGTCCAGTTTATTCTTATATTACCCTAAACAAGCTTGAATATTTTTTGCTTTTAAAAGTCTTTTATTTTTTTAAAAATTATAATTTTGACGTAACTATAGAATTTTCACATGAGGGGTAAAACGGGATATCCCATTTTACCCCACCCGGTTATTTCCCGTTTTACCCCACATGCTGTTTAAAAAAAAACTTACCTTGTATGCTCAATATGAGTTGGTTCACTCAAAAAACTTATTCACAATATGCGCAGGGCACTACACATCATCTGAGTTCAAAAATTATTTCAAAAACTTATTTAAAACAAAAGTTACAGCTTAAAACGTGGGACCCGAAAATTACATCAGGCACCTGTCAAAACACGTATTTTGGTCTGAGCACGAGGTCGGGTGTTTGAACTACGGCGCGTTCGAACTACAAGCCAAGGCGCATTAGACGAATGTTTAAGTATTTTTCACCGCGGCTGATGTCATTGGTAGACCGCTAGAGGCACTATCCCGTTTTACCCAAGTATCCCATTTTACCTCACCTTCCCCTACATGAATATTCGATACACCAGTTCCAAAGTCTAACAAGTCAAAAATCATTATTTATGATAAAACAGGGTAACAACTAGAATAATGTTACACTTTGAAACTAAAATAATTACTATTTTATGAAAAAATATGGGAGTACGTAAATTCGGTCCCAAGAAAGATTACGCCCAAAATAACGAGTAAATTGGGTCCCAAACTTTGTTTCTACCTGACACTGCATATGTAAATTCGGTCCCAGTAAATTATTTTATGGGGGGTTCAGTAAATAATAACATCTTGTTAGGTATTGAATAATTTCTGATATATTACATAAAGTTAAAATTAGTGTATCTGTACATTAAAATTATTACATTACTTAATTCCTACATGCTAAACAGACTATAACATCTCCACATTCTCAAAAGACACAAAAAAATCATAATGAAACCGCACAGTGAAATAAGACACATTTAATGAAATGCAAACGACTTATTTCGTTTTTAACATATGAATCGATCATTTTTGTAATAAATTTTTTACGATTTCTAACTTTGCTGTTAATAATTGTGGCATTCAAATGTACACTCTGTATTTTTACATATGTTTCAATCTGAAACTCGTTAAGTTTATCAACAAAAACAAAAATGTTTGGATGAGACTTGTAAAACGAATCGTTAAAGTGTCTATAAAAAGATTCACAAGTATTGGTAGTCCTTGTAAGTTCTGCTGAGTTTTCAGCCCAAACTGTAGGAGGGAATAGTGACTCCTCATATATGTAATTATCTATTAAATAATCGCAATACATCTGAATTTTTTCATCGCCCGAAGGTGCAATAGAGAGCAAATCAAATACAAAGCAATCACTCACGGGTCGGGAATTTCCACCCGTAATAATCCTAATTACTTCTTTCTACGAAATCGATTAAGCAACCAAGTATTGTAAAACCCTTAGCAATTAAGACGGTTGGGACCGAATTTACTCATTGACAAAAGGGTAGAAAGTTTTTAATTTAATCTGCTAACTGCCGGACCCAATTTACGATCACCTCAAAATATATGTGTGATATCTTCACAGAACGTTATTATGTAGTTGTTACCATTTGAAACTCATAAATATTTGTTATTGAATCACTTTTCAATACTTAACTCAGAATCACTAAAATCCAGTCTTGTTCCTCTTTGGAACTGGTGTATCGAATGTAGGTATTTTATTTAGGTGTATTTACCATCTTTTTTTAAACGCTTTTCTTTAGTTCAATAGTTTGCGTCAAATCTTTAGACGTTAATTTGACTGCCTTTTCTTCAATGCAAATGAATGAAAATTTGCAGACATATGCAGTCGCGGGAACAATAAACGAATAGTGAATAAAAAAAATTGTTTTATGTTTATTAATTGTTTAAATAAAAAAAAACAATTTTAATGGAAAATGCTTAAATTCTCTTGTTTTTTACAATATAGAAACTTGAAACTTTTACGGATTGTAGATAATGATATGAACTATACATAATTTCACTTTTTACGTTATGCTTGATAAATAAACAATAAAGTTTCAAATTTTGAACACTAATATATTATTTTATATAAAAATCGGCGCTTATTCGTGTCAAATTTCAATAAGATACGAAACAAAACTTCAACCAAAACTCGAATTAAAAAAATTCGTATTTTATCGTAGAAGAAACTTGAAAATTTTACAGATTGTAGCCAATTATATCAACTATACCTAATTTCACTTTTTACGTTAACTGTTTACGTTATGCTTCATAAATAAACAATAGTTTCAAATTTTTTGCCGACTCTGACTACTTTTCATGTTTGTACATCATATGTTTCATACATATTTTGATATATAATATTATATTATACCTAATATTATATTTTAATAAACATGACGATATATTTTAATGTTTAAAAAGTGTAAGACTAAAAAGTAAAAAATAAAAAAATATGAAAAAAAATTTTAAGAAACGCTTTTCTTTAGTTACGGGTGACTAAAATTAAAAATATTATAAAAAATCAACTGAAAAGCACAAAATAAAAAAAATTGAAAAAATCTAACACATTTGTTAAAGAAAAGCGTGGAGCGAAAACCGTTTATTCGATGAAGACGCGCCCCGCTTTTCTTTGACGAATGTGTTAGATTTTCTCAATTTTTTTTATTTTGTGCTTTTCAGTCGATTTTTTTATAATATTTTTAATTTTAGTCACTCGTAACTAAAGAAAAGCGTTTCTTCAAATTTTTTTTTCATATTTTTTTAAATATTCTGGATGACAATTCAGTAAATGGGCTTGCAATTCATCTTCATAATCTGACGGGAGGAAGTGTCTACTACATATTTTCTTGTGTTTGGGATCCCATTTACCTTTCCGGCAACATCTTATTGTCCATTGTTTGATAATATTTGAGTCTTTGAACAACCTGAAAAACATTATTTTGTTTCCATCTGCATTAAGATTTTTTGAATTGTTTTTACAGGTAGGTATGCTGCAGCTGTTACCACCACTCATCTAAAAAATATTTCAGTAGTATAAGATACAAAACTACATATAATTGTTAGACTAAACTTGATATCACGGCTACGAAAACATACTTCACAAGTCTTTATGTAGCACCCAAATAACTAAATAATAAGTCTCTATAGCTAATATTGTCCTTATATATACGGAAACGCAACCACAGCATAAAAAGAGGGTTACGTTTGAACCACAAACAACTGTCAAACTTGACTTTGTCGTACGAGTTACGTAGGCATTCTCCTCCCCCCGCTTACGAGACAACCTATCTCATATCTATGCATCTTAAGCGACAATACTTGGCCACCGTGATACCAAATTCTCGCATGTAGGCGAGAATCGACGGTTGGTAGGCAACGTGACGTCAGCAAAATATAATTCTATCGATCGTAATCCCACTGTAGGAGCTACAAATAAAGTGAGTTTCAAAAGATGTCGGTGTTTATGAAGGGAATAAGATTATCGCAGTACGTGAAAGCTACTACTTTTATGTGTATACGTATATGTACTATCAATGATAGCAATAGCTCGCTTTATTGGGTTGAGGATTGTACAATGCATTAGAAAAAGGCGTCACATGTTGAGCTATGTAGTTTTGTCTTGTTATTGAATTACTTTCTGACCTTCGGACGTAATCGATAACTGAACTCACCGTTTGTCTAGTCGAGTAGTCAAATATAACTCTTAAAAATTCATCGCTTAAACCTTGTCGCACTATTCGCAAAATATGTAAATGGCTTCCAGTATTGAATCGTGGTTCAATTCTCCAACACATTCCTAAACGTCCTCTATACATCGAAGCCATTCATTTAGAGAGAACCGTCCGGACTTATCATTTGACGAAATATAGTTTTCGTTAAAACTATTTGGAGGCGGTCTATAAACCCTAATACGGCCACTGGAATACTTTTTTATCAGAAAAAATTACACGTACCCAAAAATTTACTGGATCATTTAAAAGGTAATTTCAAGCAAATAGGAGTATACTTTGTTTATGTTCCTCGCTAAATTTGAATTTTCAGGCGGCTGCACAATTTTTTAAATCTGTTGTTCTAATTCTTCTTAATGCTGTAATTATAGAAGCATTGACGTTTGTATTAACTTTTGCTTTCCTTGCCGTTTGGAAGGGATATACTCTTAAATAATTAGTTACTGTTTCATCTTGTTGGGCTGTAGTAATAACTGCTCTCCTACTCCCTCTTCTTCTATCCAAAGTCTAGCCGTTCCCCATCTTTTTTTAATGTTGTGGATTGTGGTTTTGCTTCAATTTATCTCTTGATCCAGTTGTCAGACAGACCAACCATCTTCTATTTTAGAAGTTATTCTCGTTTTATTAAATTTACTTAACCGACGTGGCATCGTTAAAAATTCACTTTGACCAACTTGTCAAATCTGACTGATGGCAAGTAATTAAATAAGTCGTCGAGGACTATATGATAACAGCTGGGAAGAACCCTAGTACTGAAGAAGCAATGAAAGACTGGTGCTTCAAAGTGAGTGCCTTTTATTTACGTCAAGCTTTCGCCTATTGATTTTAGGCTTCTTCGGGACTTGTTACAAAGGAATAAATAACATTCTATACAAAATATGCTTACAGCTAGAACAAGCAATTCTTATCGAAATAATGTAGTTTTTCGATAACTTCTTATCGAAATAAGTGCACTAGTTCTCATTGAGAATAAGAGCACATATTTGACTTTGTCTTATTAGTGAGT
Source organism: Diabrotica virgifera virgifera (assembly GCF_917563875.1). Lineage (NCBI taxonomy): Eukaryota > Metazoa > Arthropoda > Insecta > Coleoptera > Chrysomelidae > Diabrotica > Diabrotica virgifera. The sequence goes on along the minus strand of NC_065451.1, from coordinate 91,324,113 downwards.
ACATACAGACTGCTATTGTTGTTTTTACTTATTAGCTAATAGAACCAGATTTTAGCGAAACTGAGTCACATTTGTCGGTTAGAACTTTACGTTACTATTTTGAGAGGTTTGTCGAGTAAAGTTTGTGCTGGTATTATGTGGTCTAGGTTGAAATGTTGATTATGATTTTACCTGTTGGTTTTTAAGAAAAGTCGTATACATATGAAACTTGTTTCCTATGGTTATCGTAAGCTATACACTTTTGTAGGTCAGTGTCTAGTTGGAAATGCGAAAGGCATTCGCAATAGGCATTGTTTATACCTGTACAAAATGTTTTAAGTGCTAAATTTTTAAAATACGGTGATTTAAAAATTATTGTTTCCAGATTATTGTGTAACGAAATATGTTGCAATAAGTTGTTTAAATGGGTAGTAATTCTTCGATAATAATCATCATAATTTTAATGCGGTTTTTGCAAAGATGTTTTTAATTGTGTGACTAGGATTTCTTCGGATCTCCTGTCACCGTATTTAGCTAATAATGATGGCCGAACATCGGTCCAGTTATGTTTATGTAAAAAATTTAAAAAAATCTTTTGGTTCGCCTTTATTCTAGAAAGGGTTTAGTAGAACAAATGCTTGAACTTCAGTAGGATTTTGGCCTGCTGAAAATTCAATTAGAGCATCTACTGATCTAATAAGGGTTGATAAATTTTGACCTGTGGTGTATTCTGGAAGAGTAGGACACAGGCTAGAAATATCGCTATTTGAGATTGGCCTTTTATCGTCGGGAAACCGGAGAAATTTCTTTTGAAATAGGAAGTCTATTTAAAAGGCTTCTATCTTAACCTTCCGCCGGTAACGTGAACTCTTGTAACATAGTTGGTAACGTCGGTCTACGACACCGACTTTTTTAATAATGAATATCTTAGGTTGTGATTTTGTGTTAATATTTTGATGTGACTAAATGTTTAATATAACTATATTTAAATAATAATATAGTAAGAAATGATCAATATTTATTTATATTCGGGAAAAAATGCACATTAAAAAAAAGTGGCTTCTTTTAGATACTAACATAATTGACAAACAATTTACAAAAACATGTCAAGTTGTTGAATACAAAATATCAACAAACATATCGACAAGGGTTGAAATATCACAAAAAAAAATAAAATTATTCAACAAATGTCCAACACAAAACTGAAATTATTGTCCGTTTGTTTCCCCATTTTTTATACACTCCACTGCACCGCACTGTGCGGTTCTGGTTCGGAATTAGCAACAATTTCGTCAAAAAGTTGTTGCAACTTGATTTGTTCTCTTTCATAATCAATATTCATATACAACTCCTAAAATTAACATCTATTATATAAACTGACTATGGACCAAAAACGACAAAAACTTACCGTTAAGTATAACATAAATGGTAACCTCGGTCTCTCACACCGTCAGGTCAAATAACATATGAATTATCCACACTTGACCACAGATTTTTCAAGACTAAATAGTGTGATGAGAATTTGAAAGCTACCTGGCCGCAGGGACAAAAAAATGCGCATTTGAGTTTTACCGCGAAAAATCCGCTACGTCGGTGTCAGGGACCGTACGTTACCACTCGAAGGTTAATAATGTTTTACTTATCTTAACATCATTTTCATGTGGTTTTTGCCCAGTTGTTTTTAATTGTGTGACTAGGATTTCTTCGGATCTCCTGTCACCGTATTTAGCTAATAATGATGGCCGAACATAGGTCCAGTTATGTTTATTTGAAAAATTAAAAATTTCTTGGTTCGCCTTTTTTCTAGAAAGAATATTAGCATTCAGTAGAACAAATGCTTGAACTTCAGTAGGATTTTGGCCTGCTAAACCAGATTTTGCGATGTGCTTCAGGATGCCAGTTCTAGTCTAGCATTTATCCCACATTTATGTGGTTCCTGAATATGGCATAAACTGTTGGTGAATTGTTGCTCGAAACAGTAGATTATCTATGTCGTTCATCAGGTATTACCAATTGATTTTGTCTATTTTTCTGAGCTTGACAGCAACTAGCTCTCCATTAATAGCAAATTCGTCCTTTTCTTTGCTCCCTTCATTAATTTGTTTATGAAGATATTGATATGCCTCTTCCACTCTTGGATCAGGATCATCTGTACACTGTTTCTGTTTCTCTTTTGGTGGTAATTTCTTTGGTGAGAGAAATTCCTTTCTTTTGACGGTTGGTTGGTTGGTTATGAGCAGCCACAATTTTTACTTCTGTGTTGGCTTCAGTAGCCTCTTCTATATGGGAAGTATCTGCGTAATTCTGCAAGCAAAAGTAACAAGAAAAAAAAATCAATACAAATTTCGCAATGACGTAATTCAGACTAGAGGAAAAATTATTAAAAATAAAAAGTTTTACCTTATATTGGATGTTAGAATTTCTATTCGGAGCACTACGTGGTCTGACTACTTTTATTACTGCTATTTCTATGTTATCTCACAAAACACATACGACACGAACTGACTCAAATTATTATTGCCGTTGTCATTATTGTAAAATTCTGCTGTTAACTTTTTTGTACCTCGCTATTTTGCTTCATGTCTTACTTTGAATGAAAATTCTAATGAACATCCGATATTATTTACAAATGATTTATTTGAATTATAAATTTTTAAGTATGAATTAGTAGTAGCAAAAAATATAACAAATGCAATTTTTTTAAATAGTTGCCGAGCATTTTCAGTCATATAAATCAATAATTAGTACAACTTACTCGTAATATTCCCTGTGCGTATTTTTGGTGTGTCCCACAAATTGTGCAAAATGAACTTGTTCGTTCGATAAATTAATTAGTTGCATTACTGTTACTAATTGGTTACGTAAGCGATTAGAGGTCAGTGCTACAGAATTTTCTGCGCCACTTGCATTCGCAAATTTTCTGATAACGACATATGCTCTAACCCACTGAGTTTTAGAGCTAGGATAAGAAAAAAGATACGGATTTTCCTTAGATAGCGTGAACATTTCTAATTTTCATTGTTACGTCCGTATATGCCTGTACATTTTTGGAAATAGTATAATAAGGGGTCTACTACCTTTTCCTCCAGCTACAACTCTCTTGTATACAGGGCGTTTGGTAAAGAATGGGTTATAGCTTAACCTTAGATTCCTGAGGCTAAAATAAGTCGATTTAAGCTACCTTACTTTAGTACAAAAGTTGATAATAACCGAAATACAGGGTGTCAAAGTTAAACTTTTATTTTATTTATTTTTGAATATTTCCTGACAGGCATGGGACAACAACACGAAATTTGGTAAATGATGCTGGTACTGTACACCCTACTAAATTATGTTAAACAAATATTTCTGGCTACTACCAGAGGCGTACGACGGGGCAACGTAAATGGTTGACCCGTCCCAAATTCTACGCCACTGGCGGAATTGCTATTTTAGTACAATTTTTTTATTTTCCAATACTTTCTATGTAAATAACATACTCTTTATTCGTAACGATAAAGCTATTGGTTTTCGAGATGTTTGAAGCTAAAAATGAAGGAGCATAATATATTAATCAAAATAAGTGTGCCTTTTCATTTTTAACTTCAAATATCTCGAAAACAAATGATTTCATCGTTGCGAATGAAGAGTGTATTATTTGCATAGAAAGTATTGGAGAATCTAAAACTTATGCTAAAATAGCAGTTTCATCAGTGGCGTAGAATTTGGGAAGGGTCAACATTCACTTTCCCCTGTCGTACGCCTCTTGTAGTAACTAGAAACGATTATTTAACATAATTTATTAGGGTGTACAGTGTTTACACTTTCTGCCAAGTATGACACGGATATGTCAAATTATTTTAAAGTATTCTTTTTTTTAATAAATTATTCTTTATTTAAAACTTTAATAACTGTGTGTGCCCGTTACTATAAAACTATTTGACATATACTTATGATACTTGGCAGAAAGTGCAGGTACCGTACACCCTAGCAGGGTGTACAATACCAGCACCACTTACCAAATTTCGTGTTGTTGTCCCCTCTCTCTCTTGTCGTTTCCCCATTACTGAGGATCGTGATTTCTTCCAATATTCCTAACAATGTTTCTCCATTGGTCTCTATCTTCAGCTGCTCTAAGAGCTTCGCAGAATGAGTTTCCAGCTGAATGATTTATTTGGTCAGGCCATCCAGTTGGTGATCGTCCTCTTGATCTTCTCCACGGAACGTTTCAAGAAACAATTAATCTCTCCAAACTGTCGTCACCTCTGCGAACCACGTGACCAAAGAATTGCAGATGTCGTTGCAGACATATTGTGGACAGCCTTTTTTTAACATTGAGTTGGTTTAGAATGGTAACGTTTGTCCTATGAGCTGTCAATTTTTTGGCGCTCGCATGCGCGAATATTCCAAGTCCCTGCTCCGTATAGAAATATTGAGAATACCAGGGCATTCACCAGTCTATCTTCATATTTTGAGAGGTAAATCTGTCTTTCCAAACTTTAGTTAGGCGACTCATCGCATTTTTTGCCATACCAATACGTCTCCGAACTTCTGCTTCACAGTTACCATCCTTAGTTATACTAGACCCGAGATAGACAAAGGTGTTTACTATCTGGTATTCCTGTAACATGTTAGTCAGTTGAATAGTGTCAAATCTGTCGACCACCATTTTTTTGTCTTAGCTTTATTGATTTTCAGACCAACTTTATTGCTTTCATACTCAACTCTTCGCAGATGATCAAACATTTCTTGCTCATTTACTGCTATAAGTGTAGTGTCATCAGCAAATCTTAAATTGGAGATTTTCCTACCAGCTACTGTTACTCCACCGGCGCATCCTTCTAAAACCATCCTCATGACACGTTCATCATAAATGTTAAATAAGTCAGGTGACAACACGCATCCTTGTCTAACACCTCTCTCGGTCTTGAATTGGTTTGAGAACTTCTGATCTAGTCATACTGCCGCTATATTAGACTGGTACAGATTTTTAATAAGTGCCTTTTGGTAGTCAACGAAACATATAATCATAGGTACTTGAAATTCTCTAGACTTTTCAATGAATTGTCTCAGGTTCAGGATTTGTTCCCTTGTACCTTAAAAATCCCGCTTGTTCCTGAGGTATTTGGTAATGTAGATAGGTTTTTAATCTGTTTTTGATGATATGCAACAAGATTTTACTAGCATGTGTTATTAGTGACAGTGTGCGGTAGTTTTCACATCTGGTAGTAGTTTCTTTTTTGTGTAGTGGGATATAAATTGAGGTACACCATTCAGTTGGCCATTTTCCTGAATTCCAAACAGCGACACAGATGGAATGGATGATATGTAATCCTTTGTCACCTAGTAACTGTAGTATTTCACATAGTATTGAATCAATGCCTGGGGATTTATTTCTCTTTAGTGATTTAATTGCATCTTTGACTTCAGCGAGTAAGACAGCAGGTTCTCTAGGGTAGTCAGAAGGCCACTGATTTTCTGCTGATACCTCGTTATTTTTATATAGCTCGCCATAGTAGTTTCGCCATGTTTCCAATATTTCATCAGTATCGGTCTTTAAATTACCTTCCTTATCTATTACAGACCACGTTTGAGGTTTAAATTCTCTGGTAAGGAGTTTAATCTTTTGGAATAAGTCCCTCGGTTCATTTCGACAGCCATGTTCCTCTATCTCTCTGCATATTTGAGATGTAATCAGCTTTATCTTTGCGGCACTGTTTTCTGATTTCTGTCGATAACGCTCTGTATTCATCGTTTGTTCCGTATCTAGTTTTATGTTATTTTCTGCGTTGAATCACAGTCCACGTATTATCGGATATCCATGGCTTACGGCCAGTGGAAACCGCTGCCTCACAGTCTTTTGCAGCCTCGATTACCTTATCTTTGAGATAGATCTAAGTGCTCTCAGGGTCACTATCTACTTGGTCTAAAGAAAGAGCTTCTTCTAGGTTTTGTTGGAAGTCATTAATTGTCCCATGCCTGTCAGGAAATATTCAAAAATAAATAAAATAAAAGTTTAACTTTGACACCCTGTATTTCGGGTATTATCAACTTTTGTACTAAGATAAGTTAGCTTAAATCGACCTATTTTAACCTTAGCAATCTAAGGTTAAGCTATAGCCCATTATTTACCAAACACCCTGTATATTTGATAAAAGCTTCTCAGATTCAGTCAGTTGCTCTAAGTACTCTGTTTGATTAACACATGCGGAATTTTGAATTGAATCTATAGTTACATATTGAACATCTCCTATCCTCCTTCTATTAACCAGAATAGTTAATGATAATGCAGAATCAACTACTTTCTTAAATGCTTATTGATTTGTGCAATATTGTTGTAAGAGTTCAAAATTATTTTCTGTGCAACGTGATTTCTAAATTTTATTATATCTTTTGTCAGAGATAATAAAACTGGTTTTCAGAGGTAAATCGCTATTTCAAAAATCTACTGACTATTCAGAAACAACTTAAACCTATTCAATTCTTTTAGTTTTGCGTCTGTATCGTTACAAAAAATATCGGGGTGATCTTTCATTAACAAATGACTACACAATTTACATATTTGCTTCAGTGTAGTTCCCAAATGCATGGCTAAACTTGAAGATTTATAGATTTTAGTTTCCTCGTTGTATCGGTATCAATGTTGAATCGGTTACATCGGTATCAAAGAGCATAGAGTTTAATATTGTACCCTATTTATTAACAGAGTGGAGGATTACACAGGGAACAGCACTGGGCTCGGGTTTCAGTCTGGTAGAGGTGTCCTGGTCGGGATTCTTTAAGGTTCATATACAAGGAATAAGAGTCTGGTACGGAAGAGAAAGAGAAGAGCATTTTGGGCGCCACCCTATCGTTGGATAGGGAATAGAGAAAGTTAAAAGATACCAGAACGACAAGAAAAGACAATAAAAACGATGCGAAAGAAATATGGTATGAGGAGTACACGGTAACAAAATATATTGTGAGAGGAGTAATTATGTCTCGCGATAATTACTAATTATTACAACACATATACATGCACAAAATAAAAACAATAAAATACCTGAACGGGATAATGGCTACATGCATCAAAATAAATGATAAGATAAATGTGGTCAAATAAAAATAAGTAAATATTTGATTTAAAAAGTTATATTGTGATCTTCAAAACATAAATGCTTTACAAATTTATTCATACAGTCAGTAGAACGACATGGTTAAATGCGCAATTTATTATTAAACACTTATTAATATTTTTTATAATTTATAATATTGAATTCTCTTTGCACAACGTAATAATATTTAAATTTGTATTCTCAAGAAAGGTGAGAAAAGTAAAGAAAATTATAGTTAGGTCTATGTCATTATTTAATTTAAATTAAAATAAGACAAATGAATAGTTATTAAGCCTTGAGAATACGTTAAAGAAAATTTAACGAAAAATTTATAGATCGGGCAGAGCGATCCCCGCTAGAGAAATTATTCCGATTCGATTTTTTTACACAAACTTACTCAAAAATAGGTCCTTATAACATATCCACAGGGTGCTTAGCGGTGCCATGGTCGAAAAATTGTTTAAACAATTTTTTTAAACAAATTCACAATAATATTTTTTATTGCGAACGATTTTTTTAGATAATTTGGGTTATTCTGAGCAAAAAAGGTCTCCTGTCATTTTTTTCTAAAATTGATTGTTGTCGAGTTATGTGCGATTAAAAATTTGAAAAATGGGAAAATGGCCATTTTCAAAGCTTAATAACTCGATTAAACATTATTATTATGAAATTCAAAAAGTGACCAAATCAAGTTTCAAGCCCCTTCTTCAAGGTCCTGAAGAGATTTTTGTCATTATTTCATTACAAAGCTGTTATTTTTAGTTATTAAAAATTAGCGCTATGTGGCGTACAGAACCGAATCTATATAAAAAAAGTTACAAAATGTACCACATGTAAATCAGACGTACACCCCGAGTGAAAATTACTATACGGTGACAGTCTGGGAATGGCTCGCGGCTAGACAAAACAATGTAGATGGTCGTGCGGTCCACAAAATAAAAATAATCTGAAGATATATAAGGGGCGCCAGGTAAATTGGCCCACAGCCTTCCCTACGTTACTATTTAATAAACCACCAACTTACCAATAGGTTTACTACCAAAATACTAAGTATAGTATACAACCTGAATAAATAAAAAAAATAAATGAAATTGTCTGAGATTAGCAATTATTCAATTTTAATAAATATGTTCCCAAGATATTTGAAAACAATTACTTATTACAATATTTTATTTAACTTTACCATAGGTTTAATAAAAAAAGAATATAAAAATGCGGCTTCTACTTGCCTAACCCTTACGCTCCATACACTCACAATTGTGAGCGTCTTATTTATAAGTTACATTAGGTTTAAAATATAATTTTGCACCAGTTGCTCCTCTACGACACGATAGTGGGTGAACGTGTCTATCATATTTCGCGGGAGATTACCGAAAATTTGCTTAGATCCGTATGATATTGTTCAGTGAATGGTAACGACTTTTTGTCAAGTGTGTTAATATGGCTTCTAGACGCAAGTACACATTTTTATTTGTTTTAAAATATTTATTTTGGTGGATAGTCTTCACAAATTGTGTATGTTTACCTATTTAGACAAAATCATTCAATACTAATTTGAGGTTACAAATCCACAAACGTGTTTTAAAGAACAACACGTTTGTGAGGGCTAGGAGTGAGCGGTGTCAATGTAAGTTTTGAAGTGTTTCACGTTTGTGTGGGCCGGGAGTAAATGGTGTAATAATGCAAAAAAAAAATAATGATACAGTGAACAAAACTGGTAACAAGGGTTTTTTTTCAGGAACAACTAGAAAAGTTGACCTGGCGAGACTGGCTGCTCATCCAGATGAAATCTACGAACTGCTGGATGAAATTGATTCCGATTTGAAAATTGAACTCGGAGATAATGATGACGATTGGGTACCGTCTGAAGAGGAGAATTTGTCTGTACAAGATGATGAGATTGAAGAAAGTGATAAATCTGATGAAAGTGAAGACGAAAATGCTTCTGCAGTTTCCAGTACTGTACAAAATCTCCAAAAATCATCAATGCTAAATTGGGGTAGAACTAATCCATTTAAAAATGAAAATATACCTGAAACAATACTTCCAGATCCCACTGAAGTTTTAACACCATGGTGTTACTTTGAAAAGTATTTAGGAAACTCATTTTTTCAACTGTGTGCAGAACGTACTGCACAATTTTATTTACAAAAACACGGAAGGGAACTTAAACCCAAAGTAACTCCTGAAGAAATAAAAAAAATTTTTGGGATCCATGCAGTGATGGGTTGTTTAAAATTCCCTCGAATTCATTTATATTGGAGCAGTCGCTTTAAACTTCCTGTAATTGCGGATGCAATTCCAAGAGATAGGTTGTACCTCTTGAGAGTCAATCTTCATATTGTGGATGTATGCACGGTAACAGAAGAGATTAAAAAAAATAATCGTCTGTGGAGAGTTCAGCCAATGATCGATTTAGTCAGAAGCCGATGTCGGGAATTAAAGAAAGAATCTGAAGCTGAATTCTCAATAGACGAACAGATGATTCCGTTTCTTGGTCGATGTGCTTTTCGGCAATATGTAAAAAATAAACTAAGACCTGTGGGTTTAAAAAATTTCGTTTTATCAAAAAGTGATGGTACTGTCCTAGATTTTGAAATATATCAAGGAACAAGTACCAATTTACGAAATAAAGAACTGGGACTCGGACCGTCAGTCATTCTTAGACTAGTGGAAACGTTACCGGTTAATAGCTTTGTATTCTTCGGCAGATATTTTTCGACGATACCTTTGTTGCTCAAATTATCTGAGCTACAAATACATGGCACAGGAACTATTATGAACAATCGTTTTAAAGGATTTACATTTAAAACAGATAATCAGATGAAAAGAGGCGATTCTGAGCAGGTTGTTAGCAGTGATCAGAAGATATGTATAACTAAATGGAAAGATAATAAATCCGTTTTAATGGCATCTACGGCTTTTGGCCAAGAACCCACACATTTAGTCAAACGATGGGATAAAGCTAGTGCTAGTCGTGTAGAGGTTCCATGTCCAAACGTAATTAAAATTTACAACGAAAAGATGGGTGGAGTTGATATCCGCGATCAGATGATGGAGTGTTATAGAACTTTCTTCAAAACCCGCAAATGGACATTGAAGGTCATCCTACATCTATTTGATTTGGCTATTGTAACAGTTGGATGGAATACCGTCGCGACTGCCGAAGTAACAAATACAAATCAAAAGATATTAAAGATTTATTATCCTTTCGCTTAGAACTAGCAGATTATTTGTTATGTGGAACGAAAAGTCCATATACAGAAAACGGGGACACAGAAGATGAACATGAAGATCCTCGTCCAAAGAAAATGAGACCGTCACCTTTACCTTGCACTGACAAAAGATATGATGGTTTTAATCACTGGCCTGTCTTGGAAGATCTAAAAAATCCTTTATGTTGCAGATTGGAATCCTGTAAGAGTAGGTCAAGAGTTTCATACAGCAAATGTAAAGTTTATCTCTGTATGAGCAAAAATCAAAATTGTTTTAAGTTTCACAACAAATAATGTGTTAAAAATATACTAATTATTAACCTTTGTAATAAATGACAATATGTGTACTTAATATTACTAATAAAGGTTGTAAAATGTTGTAATTTATTTGTTTTGTTTTCTAAGGGGAGTAGTGATACACTCCCAATACTCACAAATGTGTCAGTCACACAATTGTGCATGTCATGCATATACTCCTGGGAAACACAATCGTGAGTATCAATAAAATCTGTCAAAGTGACATAGCAAAATTCTGAAAAAAAAATAGTATATCTCTTTGTTCCCATATAAATTAAAAAATAGACTGAACAACTTTATATGTCAACTTACATTGTTTCGGGAGTGTAAGGGCTATCAAAAATGCATATGTTATTTCTATTTAATTGCACGGTAAAAGGTAAGACGTATCAAAAGTACCGGACGCTAAGGGATGTGTGGTTCAATACCAACAAAAAAAATAATTAAGCCAAATAGGACACCACGAGAGCTCAAGTGCGTGCGCAGACAATAATATAAAAACAATAAATTTATTTCAAATATTTAACCCCCCTTAGACGCAGTTTACAAAAATATAGTAAGTGTACCTAAATATTAAACTAGTATGTGTAACTATGAAACATAATAAACCGCAATTAACCTGTACTTTGTAAATTATGTATAAATTTTAAAATGACAGAAAAAAATCCGCAAATAATCTAATAAAAACTATATAGGTATCCCATAACAAAAATAGACGGCGCTTAATCTTCCGTCAAAATAAATATCGATCCATACCTCGAATTTTCATTCATATACTTAGATATACTTCACCGCGTGCGTGACTTCCAAAGTTCCAAGGTTAGTATGCCACCAAAAGTACCATATTAGCAAATCCACTGCGACTTAGGTAGATATGAACTCCAAAAATACGATGTACCGATGTACATAGACTTGTATGACAATGTTGAACAAGTTGAAAATTACAGCCAGACAGAAACAAGAAGAAGAAGAAGAACCCTGAAGCAAGAAAACACTAATTACCATACATGATTAAAATAATTATTTTGGAAATAAAGATATACATTTTAACAATTTGTTTATCTGCCTTTTGACGATAATTAAGATAAAATCTGGTAAAAGTAAAAAAACTTTGCAACAACTTTGAATGTATGGCAACTTATGAAAATATTCTTTCTAGAGATGGGATAAAAAATAACTAAAATTTTTCTAATTAATTTAAAAAAACGAAATGTTCTAACACTCACCCTTTTTAGCCAGGTTAGGGGTTTAAAATATTCCAAATTGGACTCGTGATTAAAGGCTAATTTCTTGATTTAGATGCGACTTTGGGATAGGCACGTGCACGCTAAATCCGCTTTTAACAAAGTTGTGGATATTTCCAAAAATCCTCCCACGAAAGCGGCAAATCCCCCTTGAACATCCACACAGTTTGTACTAGACCAGATCCCACATGGAACAGCAGCAAAAAAACAGAATGCCGTTTTTAAACTAGCACGAACTTTCAGGTGCAACCGTCAAACCCAAAATCGCATTCTTCGGGTCATTAGTGTTACCTTTGTACTACCTCCTGTAATGTACGTTTGAACCTGTAAATATGGCAAGGTTTAAAAATTTCAATATAAAAATTTGTTTAAACATATCTACAATTTCACTACTTTCTTCTGACGGGCATCCTTTAATTGTTGATTCTGAAAAAACTTTATTTGTTGCATTCTTCATACCGTTTTCAAAATCGACAAACACAGTGTTTGGCTTAAAAGCCACTTTCAACTCGGTCTAAATTGTTTCTATGAATAATTGAAGCAATGTTTCATAAGTCGATTACTTCTTGTCAGGGAATAAGAAAAATGCAAGCGGTACGTAGATTCCATTTTCCAAACCATGAATAGTGTAAGACTGGTAAAAATGGTGGCAGCAGTAGGAAAATGCTCCCTTCATGTATATTTTATTTAATTTACTTAAAAATTCGATATTGGTTTTACAAGAAAACAACTATTTTCGATGAAAAATTGTTGACCATAACCAAATTTTCATCTCTATGAGAGTGTATGGTATTAGTGTCTTCAAGGTATTGTTGAGTTTGTACTATATTCTTTGGCAAAGGTTGTTGCTGTTTTCTTCTGACGTTGTAAATGCTTTCTCTAAGGTATAGCTATATTTTTCTACGGCGATCTGAAATTTCTTCGCAAGCTTTTTTTTGCATTCTAAATTTAATTTTTGCAGCTTGATTTTTGCTATCTTTGCCTCGTGGTTGTGATTGACATTTTTTATTCTCGCCACTTCATAGTTTTCCTTAGTAAAAAACTAAGCACTGCATACGGTTGTCACAAAAACCCATTTGTCTTCACCATCTACCAGCTGCTATTTATGTTTGAATTTAAAGTCATTCAATAGTAACGTCACTTTGCCACGTTCATTAGTTATTTTTTTAGACGGTATATTTTTAATTCTTTTGGTGTTGTAATCTTCGAAAATACGTTGCTACTAAATTTGTCTTAAGAACAATTCAGATTTTTATTTAATTCAAATTACCTGTATACAAAACAAAACAAAAATAGCTCAAAACAACAAATGCTTAGAAGCAATTTGCGACAACTAGCACCATGAATGTTATGCAGTAATCTCATCAAACATTTTTATCGGCCGCTACTAAATCTGTGTAATGTGCGCACATGCATACCTCTCCGTACTAATTAACAAGCCGACGAACCTATCGGCCGTTAAGTCTGCAGTCTGCGGGGCCATAAGTATTAGTTGCGGTCTTGGTGCGTTTACAAGTTAAAATATTAATTATGGGGCATCTATCTCACCTTTACCCTACAGTTTTTCCTTGATGTTTAATGTATACAGGTGATGCTCTGTTGGTAGGAAAATCTGTTTTTTGTTTAATAATAATGATAGACTTCTCTATTTTAAAATCAATGCTAACCTAATGATGATTATAAATAAATTTATACGTAGTCCTGATTGATGAAGGAAATTCTTGATGTTGATTTCCATTTTTACCTCCCTAAAGTTAAGTAAATTTCTTTTTGTCACTACTGGTGGAGTCGTTTGAATTTCACTTATTTGTATACTCATTATATTATTATCATTCGATTTTTTAAACCTAAAGCCGATACTAACGTACTAATTAATAAAAATAAACTTAAGATATCTACTCCCTGAACTTTTTGAACAATACTTTAGGAAGTACATTACATTAATACATTAGATCAAGATTTTGAATACTATTCGCTACTGTCTCTTTTTTCTAAACACAAGAGGCTATTTCTGCATTTGAATTCTGTTGTCTTGTCTTATATCGTATATAGATCAGTGTCGATCTGATCAAAAACAGCAAACTTAAAGTTGCATCTTCGGCAAAAAAGTTTTTGTGATAAGCTGAAAATAGACCCCATGAGGTTTGCATCCTTAAAATGGTGTCCAGTGTTTGTAGCGCTGTCGAATGGGATAGAACAATACCTGTAAATGAAAATATTAGTTTTCTTGGTGCACATAGAAAAAACATCATGAAAATAGGTTATTAATAAAAATTAAACATAAAACGACTTACCATTCGTGAAATTTGAATTGTTTTTTGTTTGTGGCGGTGTCGAGTTGTATAAAAGAAAATCTGAGAAAATACTTGCTTATTTGACTCAGCTTATTTGACGGAAGCTTATTTGACGAATTTCACAAATAAAAATCAACGAAACATTTGAATTAGTAAACCGGGATCAGCTGCTTTCAGACTAACGTTCTTCATATTTTGATTCTCTCGTTTATATCTGTCTTCGAAATACTTAAATCTGCGTTAGTCGAACCTTTCAATGTGACAGCAATATATGTACATACTTGAGGACAACCGAGATGTCAATACAAGAGAAAGCTTCTACGAACACCTCCAAAGTACAATAAATTAATATATTATCATTATTAATATCAGGGATAAAACAACAATGTAACGGAGACATCAGAAGTGAAAACGGATCTGCTGACCGATTTTTGCAGCACAAATTTCGGCGTACAGTGGACTCCGATACTGAACACTCTGATTCTTCCAATTTATTGGTTATATCACTATGGATAACTCTGACCCCTCCAAACCGATGTAACAGGATGTTTCTCTTTAATTTTTTAGCTCAACCTTCGAATTACGATTAAGATTACCATATTTTTTTGCTATTTATCTTTGATACATGTGCTATTTTCTAATAGAGCAGTAACAGAAGAGATTTGCTTAACAGAAAGATTTTTACAATCACTCATATGAAAAAATTTTAATCCAAGATATTGGTCCTTTAAAAATGAACATATTTCTATTAATATCTTAAAATAAATTAAACAAATTAAAAATAAACATTAAAATAGAACAATATTAACACTTACCACTGCAAATTTTAGGAAAATTGAACACCAATCACTAATTTAACTAAAAAACTAAAGTTAAAAGAAGTCGAGTCATTGCGCATTTTTAGCACATTCTATTGCCATCTGTCAAGTTTTCACAATTAAAAATAAAATGTTTACTATTTTTAACTTAATTACGTAGCACGATTATTAAGTAATTGTTATTTAACCCGTTTAGCAGTTCCCTATCACTTGACTCAGTATCTCCTTGTTCAATAATATAATTTTGAAAAGATTTTATTCCGCAATCTTTTTCTAAGTGTCCCAACCGTTTACATTTTGTGCATTCAATCTTGGGTTTTTTTACACTTGTTTGCAAAATTACCTTATTCTTTGCAGTTGTGGCATCTTGGTTCATGCTTGATATACAATTTTTCTGGATGTCTGCCATCTTGTTTTTTTAAAAATGATTCTGACCATTTCTGTTTATTTGTACACTGGTCGATGAAGACGCTGCTAGTTCAGATCGCAGAGCTGATAAATATTCAGCGTATAATCAAGAGTATCGTATCTTTTAATACCATAAATTCAGCACGAAATGGCATTTTTTCAGTTGTTTCACAAGCACTGATAAGTTCCATCTATTCAAAGTAGTAGCGTTCCCAAGTTTCAGTGGGTAACTTATATGTCCATCATTTTCCTTAAGATTCCAGCAAAATCTTGGTGTTCTGGAAATATTCTTAAGATAAGTTCTTTCCGCTCACCCCAACTAAGCTGATATGTATTCAAATTATTGTACATGTACCATGTTCTAGCCAATCCACTCAATCTGCTTTGTATGTGGAATATCAGAGCAGATTCGTTCCAGTAATTAATACATCCCAACTGTTCAATTTTTTCTATCCATTTCATAGAACTTAAATTTGGATTTCCCGGAAAAAATTCAGGAATGCCCTCTGGTTTTTGAAATATTTTATTAATTACTGCATCGTTGGGTCGTGCTTTGTTCTGGATGAGTTTTGCGACTAGTGACTCTAATCGCTCGACTATACCACTAGCATACATTTCGAGAAGTGGAGGAGCTATTTCACAAGCACTGATAAGTTTCATCTTTTCAAAGTAATAGCGTTCCCATGTTTCTGTGGGCAACTTATATCTGTCGATCATTTTCCTTAAGATCCCAGCAAAATCTCGGTGTTCTGGAAATATTCTTAAGAAAAGTTCTCTCCACTCACCCCAACTAGGCTAATATGTATTCAAATTATTGTACCATGTTCTAGCCCATCCACTCAATATGCTTTGCATGTGGAATATCATAGCAGATTCGTTCGAGTACTTAATACATCCCAACTGGTCCATCTTTTCTATCCATTTCATAGAACTGAAATTTGGATTTCCAGAAAAAAAATTCAGGAATGCACTCTGGTTTTACACATGTTTTATTAGTTGCATCGTTGGGTCGTGCTTGTTGCTGGATGAGTTTTTCGATTAGTGACTATTCGTTCGACTACATCACTAGTATACATTTCGAGAAGTTAATGAGTGTGTGAGACTATTTAACCTGATTATTTGGACAACTGGATTATTTGATTATAACTCTTTAACAAAATGATTTGGAGCTCTTGCGTTGAAACTTAGTTTGAACGAGTTGGGTAGCCTTTTTGCTTTGCTACCCACATTAAAGAGCTGAATTGTTCGTTATTTCAGGCCTTACTGCAAAGGACTTGTGAGGACTTTGTTTCCAGGAGGGATGGTTCTTACAGGCTGATGAATGGATGAGGTAGCAGTACATACACCAAAGAAAGAATACACTACTTCATACACTACACTAATTAAATCTTGGTTGCTAATAGGTCTTTCCAGCTTTTTAATTACGCGTGTGGAGGCCTCTAGTTGAATGTTTGCGATTTTCAGCTCGTATTTTAATGATAATTCACTTACCGGTTCAGCATTGTCGGGTATGAAATTATCAGGAATGTCATCAGTTGCATCAATGGACTCTATATTTTCACTTTCCACATATTATATCACTTAAAACAATAGGAAATAAATTCAACATTTCCACAACATTTAAAACAACAAACACATTGAGATATATTCTAGCTAAAACTAAACCTAACAATGAACAAGAAAGAACAAAGAATTGTATTTATAAAATACCTTGCGAATGCGAACAATTTTATTTAGGTGAAACATCAAGACCATTAAACGTTAGAATAAGTGAACATCAGTCTTATATTAAAAATAGAGAATTTGATAGATCTCAAATATGTCAGCAAGCATGGGATAATGAACATAGAGTTCAGTGGAGAGATTCAAGTATAGTCCTGAAAGAAACAGATAGTAAAAAAAGAAAAATCAAAGAAGCGACACTTTCATTAAGTTTTCCGTACTCTAACTGTTTTAATAATGTTTTAAGTTAATTTTTCTCTTGCTTACCTCACCAAATGTAGAAGCTGTAAGACGAGAGTTTCTTTCTTCAAACCAGTCTGGATTATCACTTTGGCTCCTAGTAGGTTGCTCTATATATTTACAAATTTCTGGTGTTATGTCTAAAGTACGTAGCTCAATTATTTCGAATATTTCATTATCTGACAGGTGGGGTTTATGACACTGCAATCCATAATTTGTGAGACCTTGTTGAGTGTTATCATTATGGAGTAACATTCGTCTGGGTCTACCTAATTTTCGTGTTTCTTTTATTTTTATTCTCTTATTTACAAAACGTTTTAAAATATTTGACGGTGTCTTACCTATTTTTTTATAAACTTTTAATAATCAACCAGGACCAAATTGATAAGCCAAACTAGCAGCTTGACATCTAATATTAAAACTACTTTTACGACTGTAAAATGTCTATAGTATATGAAAAAAGGGTCAATTTCATCACTTGTAAAATGTCTGTTTAACGGCAGTTAACTTTGCGATTAGTTAACTTTCCTAAAATTCGTATTATTCTGAGCTTAGTTTCCGTAGAACTCTTCTTGAAGCAATTATAATTGTTTTCGCCAAACTTAACGCAGTATCCTTGTTTACAATATTATTGATCTCCAAAGATACGATTGATCACACACAAAAGATCAACCTTAAGATTTTCAACAAAACGATTATCTTTTTTATATATAATATATATTGCTGCCTCAGTGCAACACTGTACTATATCAAAATCAGCCATTTTGAGAAAAACGGGTTTAAAGTTTTTCATGCCATAATATTGACTCCTGAGAGAAAATTATTGTTTATTTTCATTTTTCAGTTAGTTGTAGTTTAGGCAAATTAGTCTTGTACAGTCTTAAAAAGCACTGATGTATATCTATTTTAAAACATTTTTCATTTATTGGCTTAAGTGAAAGGAATTTGAGTTGTTACAATATTGAACTGAACGTTTCAACAATTTTTAAAAATGTTACGTTTATTTATAGATTTTACTGATTTGTTTTCAAAATTAAATGACATTAAATTAAATTTCTTCCACAAGGTTATAAAATAGGTTTGGATGTTACACTTGAAAACGCTACAATATTTATTGACACTGCCATCTTAAAAAAAAACTACATTTATTTTTAGGCTGTATTCAGTACACGTTAACAGAATAAACTACACTGACTTACTTATCCTCATTATTGTTTTTGGTCTTCAACCCATGGAAAAAGTATGATAGGCGTTGGTATTACATAATCTTGAATCACATAAACTTATTAAATCCGCTTTTATCTGAAGTGAAATTCCTGGTGGAGCTTCTTCTTCTTTTAATAGGACTATGTCCTGTTTCTTCTGTTACAGTCTCTGATGCGATCCGGAGCTCTAGCTCTCGTACCATCGTTTTGGGGCCTTCCTATGGGTCGCTTGGTGTTATGCATCTGTGTCTTCGCCCATTTCGCCATACGTTCAGGGTCCATCCTATCTACGTGGTCTCTCCTTATACGTCATCATGCTCTTGTCCATCTAACTACGTCTTAAACGCCAAGCTCTCTCAATGTGTCTTCGTTTCTTATTCTATCTCTGAGAGTGATACCTCTTATGGATCTTAGGGTTTTCATCTCTGTTGTTTTCATTATTTGTTTGGTCTTTGTTGCCTCGGCCCTTGTCTCAGCTGCGTGGTGGAACTCGATATGCTAATTTGACTTAGTGAAGGGTCTCTTTGGCTGATAAATCAACTAATGATATAGAGTTCGGCAGCTGTTGTTTTACTTTTCTAGGTTTAGTTGGGACACCTCTAGAAGTCAGTGAAGAGCAAGTACTTCCGCTAGACACCATAACAAGAGAACCATCTTTCTTTTTGTTATTTTATCGTCCAGATTAAAAGACATCATGTCGTTTTGCTCATAAGAATACTTCACATAAGAAACAAAAAAAACATTTGCTCAAAAAAAAACAGTCAATGAGATTGATTTCCTTAGTTGAAATGCTTTAATGTTCGCCCATACTACTTTCTCACCTGGTATGGAGTATTGGAAATGTTTACCCGGAAAAGAATTTTCTATTGCAGTTCAGTCGTATACATCTGATGTGTCCATTTCTTTTACCTAAAATTGTATTTTTTCTTTGTTTGCCACTTGAACTGCAACGACTAGTTAGCTAGAGATATAAAAAGGGTTCTTGTTAATGGCTTTTTTCAACTGTCTTTCAATTGAAGAATGCATGCTCTCTCCCTCATTTTGAATGTGAGCTAGAATTCAGTATTTATGAGTAATTGAAGGAATGTCTAAAGTTTGTAGGTTATGGAGATACATTAATAGAAGAACGTGGTTTTGTTTTTTTGACCACTGCAGTTGTCAGAATACAAACTAACAGACTTGCCATTAGTCTTTTCTTTTAAAAAATCATAAAGAAATGCAGTGATTTCTAAGGCTCCACGTTTTGTACACCCTTCATGCCAAGTATAGCAATGGCCTTGCTTAGATGTGGCGTCAAAAACTGTAAAATTGAAGGTGTTTAGTTTTCTTTTATAATAAAATGTAGAAATTTGCCCTTTGGTAGTTGAAATACAGCTACAAGATCAAAGCAAGCAACAACAGTGTTTGAGTTATGATCCCTACTATTATTTATGTATGGCTGTTTCTCTACACAAGATAGTTCTTTCTCTTTTTTGTGAATTTTTACTTCCTCTTATATTTTTTGTGTTTCTTGCTCTGTACTGTTCTGTTAACTGGCACATAAAGAACAATGATCTTTCTTGGTAATGAAAAATCCAATATTAAATTTTGTGTTAAAATATTTTTTCATACTCTTGTCTTGAGCAAGCGGAACTCATTTTTCAATGCAATTTGTTTTATACAATCTGTACATTTCAGATAGATTTGTCACCATCTATATCTCTTTTATTATCAGCTCGGCAGTAGTGTGATTCAATTCTCGAAAATGTATTGATGTGGTCATAAATACTTTTTATTGTCAATGGATCTATGCGTGGTTGGTTATGAGGTTTACTTTTTGATCTTCAAGTATTATACCAGACAAAATAGTTTTCTTTACAGTAGTAAGATAAGTTGACAAAAAGCATCGGT
The DNA here is from genome assembly GCF_917563875.1 of Diabrotica virgifera virgifera. Taxonomy (NCBI): domain Eukaryota; kingdom Metazoa; phylum Arthropoda; class Insecta; order Coleoptera; family Chrysomelidae; genus Diabrotica; species Diabrotica virgifera. The sequence goes on along the minus strand of NC_065451.1, from coordinate 91,303,728 downwards.
AAACATGTTTTTACAGACTAGTTTATTTCCATCTAAAATACAATGGTACCTGTAGTTTGTTGCATGCTGAGAGTTCTCCTTCTGTAACTATACTTTGGGTGTACTTCTTCCATTAACTTAGATATAAAATCTCTTTTCTCCGGTTAGCATCATGAAGACTAAGAAAGGCATGTAAAAGTAAAATTTAATAAAAAAATTTTGTCTTGGTAAAAGGCATATTAGTTTAAAAAGCCCCTATAGGGCTACAAACATAGAAACAAAACGTTTTCGCTCTGTAACAAGAGCATCATCAGTGTTACAAGCACATGGTGAGCCACCCAACAATACAAAGGTTGAAACCTTTTACAAATAGACTAAAAGTCTTATATAAATATAAATATCTTAAAATCCAAAGGATGGATAAAATTCCTATGGATGCGGCTTTAGGGCAACATATGACTCCCGCAGGTGGTAAGTGTGTTAATTAATTAGGTCATTATGTTATAAGAGGTGACAGGCAACTCAACAGCATTTAAAAGTTTTTGTAAGACATCTAAATATAGTTTTAAGGAGCACTTAAACCTTAATTTATCACCAGCCAGTTTTTAGAGTGTTCTTATCCACAAGTGTCAATGAGTTGGTTTTATAAGCCTTGTCTTTATTTAGGTACTTTTATTTTCTTAATGTTCTTTGCCTACAAGCTTTCATTGCTAACTCTCTTCTTTGAGTTTTTCTTTCCAGATTCTCCACTTTCCTCAGAAACTTCTTTAATAGGCCTATTAAACGTTTGCTCATTTATTTCGTGCCTTTCGGGATTGGGCTCATCTTGTTTAAAACTGCTTTCTGAATGAGAGTCCGAGTTAGGTTTGTACAGGATTTATATTAGCATCAAAAGAAATAAGAGTAATCTATATCGATTTAATTTTTAAAGGTCTTACACAAACACCTACAAGTATTGTTTATAGTAAATAAATGGGTGGCATTGATTTCGCAATGTAGGCCGCTCGTTTCGAGAACACCAAGTCAGCGATTTTGATATTATGAGTATTTCACGACCACAACGGTGTCGTCAATCATAACAAAACAATTACGAGTTTATTTATAGATACGGAGAAAATAAAGCAGAGATCATTCATTATTCATCATTCATTATTTAGACATCAGTGTAGTTAGAATATAGACTTTGTCCACCAACTCCTTACTAGCGTATATAGTGATTAAATAAACATAGTATGAGTATTTAGTGTATTCCTTATATCCAACCCCTAGCAGAGGGACGTTCACCCCTTACAACAACCTATTATGGGACAGGTAAATTTAGGTACACTTACATGATATTTTTTCAATAATCAGTATTTAATATGTCCCCCCTTTTACCTGGAGTCCCCCTTTATTATGTCCTGGAGTCTTCTAGGCATGGAATCAACAAGTTTTTTGCAATTGTTTGTGATTGCTTCATCTCTAAACGACACCTTAATCACTGCTTCCACCAGTTTTGTTTTTGCCGTACAGTCAAATTTTTGCAGTTTAGCCTTAAATATTGCCCACAAATTTTCAATAGGATTAAGGTCAGGTGAATTTCCAGGCCAATCAAGAAGGGTAATATTATTATCCATGAAGTATTTCATCATAACCTTCGATACATGGCACTGAGCTGAATCTTGTTGAAAAATTGCAGTCCCTTCAGCCTGTACTTTATCAAACTCTATAGCTAAGCGTTGCCCTAGCATGGCTTTGTACTTTTCACTGTTCATCATACCTTCAACAGGAATAAGAGTGACAGTTCCTGAGTATGAAAAACAGCCCCAGAACATTTTTTTGGTGGGATGTTTAACTGTTTGGTTAACATGGCTAGCTGAAAGTGACTCATTGACTGCCTTTCGTACGAATTTTGACCGTTGGCCCTGCACTAGGAAGTGGGTCTCATCAGAAAATAACACTTTTCTCCAATCTTCTGCACTCCAATGAGCGTATTTTTTGCCCAATTTAGTCTTTTTTTATCATAGGCGCTGTCAGAAGTTGTTTCTTCTGCGATCTCACGACTCTTCTCCCTCCTTCTAAGAGACGTCTGCGTACCGTTGAGTCGTGAATTTTTATTTCAGCCTTTTGTAAATCTTGCTGGAGGTCATAACTTTTACGTTTATACGTAAATAACGTTTTTTGGACAAAACAGCTGACAGAATAGGCACAGCAGGTGTGCCAACTTATGAAAACTGAATTTCGATCTCTGTTCACATTAATTCGCACAATACTGTACCACAATACTTATTGCGATTTCTTCAAAAAGTAGTTTTTTTGTATGAACTCCAATAATGCTTGCTATGCCGGATTTTGACGTGCATTTATGTCAATACGAACGGTGACTCCATCCACCATGAACATAACGAAGGAAAATAGTCAAACAGGGAAAGAAGAAGAAATACCATGACAAATTATTTGCCCAAATTGATATTATTTTCTACACAAAATTGTAAAGAATTAGGAGCTCCTGTTCTTTTACAATTTGATTTCTCCTTTAATGATACATTAAGAACTTTTTATTTTTGGATATGCATGATCTTCCAGCCTTTGTCTTTTAGGGGGTTGGCCACTATTAGAAAGCGATCGCCCACATATTTTTCTTTTCCTTCAGGAAATGGATGTCGGCTGGACTCATGTGCGGTTGTCTCCTTGCAGATTTTTCTTTTTGAATATCAGAGGATTACCAGCTCTCGTATATTTTCCAAATGTGTGTAATCCTAAGATTAAAGCTGAATCTGTTTTAGCAGCAATAGTTGCAAGTTCATGAAATTTCTTAAAAGCATCGAAATACAGCTCGGGATTTTTCATAAACTTATCTTTAAATAATTCTGATACTTCCTGAATCATTTAACACCCTTCATCAACATTAGCAACATTTGCATTACAATTAGGTTGTGGTAACCCTACCTAACTATTGTTTAAGGGAATTTGTAATGGACGTGACTTATTGATAAGGGAAAAACCAGAAGAAGATTTATTTGCTGCTGAACTAGTCAAGGAGGCAAACCATTCTTCATTTTGGGTGATTTTCCATAAAGAATTTAGACAAGATTATTTTTGCTGGGGGATCTGCAAAAGGTATAAATTGCGATGATGTCAAATTAAACTGTTTTACAACTGCAAGCTGATGCTTGCAAGGAGCGCCTTGACTGCCTACAGTACATGAACATAATTCATCACTATAATTGACGAAATATTTTTTATCACCTGACATTACCTGACATTACTACGATGATGTCAAATTAAACTCTTTTACAACTGCAAGCTGATGCTTGCAAGGAGCGCCTTGACTGCCTACAGTACATGAACATAATTCATCACTATAATTGACGAAATATTTTTTATCACCTGACATTACCTGACATTACTACGATGATGTCAAATTAAACTGTTTTACAACTGCAAGCTGATGCTTGCAAGGAGCGCCTTGACTGCCTACAGTACATGAACATAGTTCATCACTATAATTGACGAAATATTTTTTATCACCTGACATTACTTCAAATATATTCAGGTCAATTTGGATACATTTAAGATTTTCGATTTTTTCATCACATAAAATACACATTTCGATTTCTTAACTACCTCTGATCAGTTGTTTATTATATCGCTTATTTTCCTTTCATAATAACTTTCTAAACTGGGCCTAGATTCCGTGCACTGTAGATAACTACAGTCGCTTTCTGTCGATGGCAATTGTCATGAAAATATTTGAATTTTTAGTTTTAATTCAAATATTTTCTTGTTTTACTAAGTGTCACTTCAGCATCAATTAGAGTATAACCTAGCAAAACTAGAAAATAATTCAATTAAAGCTAAAAATTCAAATATTTTCATGACACGTGACATCGATAGAAGGCGACTGTAGATATCTACAGTGCACGGAATCCAGGCCCTGCTTGTTAAAATATCGAACATTTGTACAATACTGAAAGCTTTTACTCGATTTAAGATTTTATCTTTTATAATTCTAAAACCTGCTTCACAAAAATTATTTGTATTATTTCCCCTAGTTATTAACTTAAATGATAATATAGGTTTAGAAATATTTCATAAAATTTGCATATTTTTTGACAGTATCACATACCATTCTATAGAAATCAAATGTAGGATAGAGAAAGCAAGATCTGCATTTCAAAAAATGGCAAAGCTGTTCAAATGTCATGATTTGTCGATACCCATAAAAGTCAGATTACTACGATGTTATATATTTCCTATACTGTTGTACGGAGTTGAGTCGTGGACTCTCACAGACGCCACCTGCAAGAAAATTGAGGCTTTTGAGATGTGGCTTTATCGTCGAATCCTGAAGATATCTTATACCGACCACATTACTAATGAGGGTGTTTTGCTGAGAATGAAAAAAGAAAAACAGCTGTTAATCAAAATAAAAACAGCCAAAATCGAATACCTCGGTCACATCATGAGGAACAGTGAGAGATATGGACTGCTGCAACTGGTCTTGCAGGGAAAAGTAGAGGGAAAGCGAGGACCAGGAAGGCGAAGGATTTCCTGGCTGAAAAATCTACGAACGTGGTTCAACACAACCACTACAAATCTTTTCAGAGCAGCAGTGTGCAAAGTGCAGATTGCCATGATGGTCGCCAACATCCGAAACGGATAGGCACTACAAGAAGAAGAAGATCACATACCATAAAACTCTTTACTTTATCACGAATATCATCTTCAGAAGGTGAATGTAACAGACTATTAAAATATTTATAAATTAGAAGCCTATCGTCTGCATGAATTTCATATTTATTATCCCATAGATAACGCATTATTGCCTGAAGCACATGAAACTTACATAATAAAAGAGTGGAATTAGGAAAATAGGTTTTTTATGCAGCTCTTTCTGCAGCACTGTCATCTTTGATGATAATACTGGGAAATGAATTTCCGTAAAAACTATCACTATTTAAAATAGTTTTAAAAAGATGAGTTTATAAACATAATTTCACCTGATGATCTTTCATATTTATGAACTTTTTTCATTAGCGGTGAGCATATACACACAACTAAATTTTCTACATCTTCTGCCATTATTGCACATAACTCTCCACATTTTGCATTGTATTGTTCAATAAACAATTTTAAATAAGCAACGACTTCACTGCGTGAAGGATCACCATATTGTTTATTAAATATTTTATAATAAAGTTCATAGCACCATCTATGTGTGGGACATTTTGACCCATCTGCCACAATTTTATATTCCTTTTCATACTTCTCTTGCAATTCAGACTTATAAATATTTAGTGCAGATGAGGGTGAATGTCCTTTCGAAAAGAGCTTTGTAAATTTTTCTATAACATCATCTTATTGAGTCCTATGTCGTAAAGCATCTGCAACTCATATTAGGTGGTTGTGGGTATACTTAAAAAATATCTCTGTTGGGTATTCTGACAAATATATATCCTTACTCCTACAATAAAACAAAATATAATAATTTACCCAAATTGTTTGTGTCAATATACCTTTTCATATTTTGTTGCTTAACAGTTATTATAATTTTTCATTACAACCAGTATGTTTGGAATGAGGGGCCTTAACCTTATGTGTCTCTGGCCATGTGTTATGGATACACCGATACTGCTTCTAAAAATTAGGATTCGTTTGTGACGTTCCATCACTTATCTAAGTAATTATTAATGGGAACACCTTATTTAATTATGGTTAAAATTATTTTTCTCGTAATTAAAACAAGCCGTTCGCACAAAATCCTCTGGATGACGTCATACCTAGGTGCTGTGGCATCACTGATAGATTTTTGAAGTTGGCATTGACGCCGGTCGCCAGCTGTCATCAAGTCGAACGGAGCAAGGAGGGTGATGGTTCTCTGCGAAGTGCCAAGAAGGGCGGTGTAATCTCTTACAATAAGTGATTGAGAAAATTATATTTTAGCCGCATGGTTCAATTATTACTGTATTGCCAGTTATTTTATTAAGTTTGTGTTTGAATCAAAGTGACGAAATATAATGAAACTGTAAGAAGAAGGATTTTGCACCGGTATGTTTTTTATGTGTACTAGTTTTTCATTATGGCGTCCTAGTTTTGGCCATTGTAATATTATTTTCATTATGGATTGAATTTAAATCAAGTCATCGATTGACTTTGATGTAGAATATTGCAGTGTCTATAATGTATCCAGAAAATATCTCTAAGAATATACTTAATATGTGGTTATGTTCATCAAAATTTTCCAGTTCTGAAAACCTATTGAAAATTATGTCATGACTTCCTGAAACTTATTAAATCTTACTTTATAGACTTCATAATTCTTTTCCCATATCTAGTATGTTCATATATTTCCACAGTACCTATTTCTTTATACAATACATATACAACTACTTTTGAAAAAAAAAAACATATTATTTGTTAAAATAACAAAAATATCACATCCAACATTTAAATTGTAAGTTTTCTTGTCTATTCTAATCAAGGCCATATGTGTTAAAACTCTTATCACAACCTATGGTTAAAATGTCAAGGTAGATAGGTTTTTTTGGGGTCAATGAAAGGTCGAGTTTTTGTAGTCTTCTCTTCTAAAAACCTTTCCTCGTCAACTTCTCTCTTTTACTTCTTTTTATAACAGGTTTTATTGGAAATAAACTGGGAATGTTTTTGGTTTTAGCCCTTCAGGAGAAATCTCAAACGACATATGAACTTATAAAGACCCAACAACACCACGGATAGGCACTTCCAGGGTTCAATCGACAAGGGACAGGTCTGGAGGATATACAGCCTCCCATTTGATCTTGTTTATTTTGGTTCTTCTTCCTGCAACCCTCAGAGGGGCAGTTTCAGTAACGGTTGGACCGTTACACCACATTGGTGTTAGCTTCGTACCACGGACTTGGGTATTAGACATCAAGGAACATTGGAACCTGTGAAAAGGGGTTTGTTTTGGGGACATTTATTTGTAACGGTTAAAGACATACTGTTTTTTTTAATTTTTCAGGACATTTAGCATACTTATACTTTCATAATTTAATTACATATATTTTTTCTTTCCTCCAAAAACATAAGTATACTGTAATTTATCAGAGCCATACCTAAAGTTGATAGTGTTCCCCAAATTTACATAATTCCTTGGTAGAAGTTTCGAGCTCGAATATTCTTCCCACATATATGTTCTTTACCCTTGGTTTGTATTAATTTTAGACTTGTTCCCATGTAAATTAAATATATAATTGTCTTAATTCTCTAACTTTAAAATCATTTAACTTGCTTTCATACTTTATCAATTTTTATTAGTTTTTTGCAAATATTATTTAACGTTAACGTATCAATCATTTCCTTTTTATATTAACTTTGAATCAATCCCTAGTACCTAGCCCCTCAGGACGGTACTAGTTTTACTTGTTATTATTATTAAGAACCACTAGTCATAAAAGGGTTTTTGTATCCAGTACTACGTTGGTTCATTTAGGGACTTGTTACCCGTCAACTCATTGAGAGTTATATAAAAATATTATTTATATTAGGTATTTTTATTATTATATTATCAGGTAGTATTCAATTAGGCTGTACGTATTTTATTCGTACTATTATTTGGTGAAGGGTTGTCATTTAACCTAGATGTAAGTTGAGGGTATGCTTCCTAGGAAAGCTACTCCAATAATAATTTAATAGGTAATTATATTTATATCACAATAGGTAATTATTTCTCATTGTCATTTTAGAGTTACATAGTTACACTTGTCATAACTTAGAGGTTGTTAATAATCTAGATAGTTATATATAATAAATATTTATTTGTTTTGTATACCAATTTTTTTTTTTCCCAGTTTTGAATTTAATAATTTAATATATTGAATATTTTACAGCAGTGTAAGATACCTGGAAGTTTGGTCCATTCCAACTTCTGGCGCCCACAATTCAGTCTATTTTATTTATCTTCTATATTCTTCTATTTTTATTATATTATTATATTTATTTAATTTATTTTCTGAACATATATTTTTATCTTAAGATTTCCCTTTTCTAGTCATCATCTCTCTTTAGGTTGAGCTACTGTTCTTTGACAGGCATGCAAACGAGCTGTATCCATCCTTGAGTGTCAAGTTGTTCTCTTGCTAGCCAACTCTATTCAGTTTGCCTCTGTCTCTCCATACTTCCATTATTAGTTCATCACCCTTCCTTCATTCATTTCATCTTATCATTTTAGTTCAACAAATACTACTGCAAAGTGGTAAATCTTTGTTACATTGGCGCCCAACGTGGGGCCAACCTTTTATAGGTTCTAAGACAGTAGTTCTTTTAGTTCATTTTTTTTCTTTTATTTATATTATTCCCTTCTGATATCTTTTTATACATTCTGTTCTGATTTATTTTGTTTTTAATTACTTATTAATACTTAACAGGTATACTGTCACTGCTGGATCTATTAATTAGTTGAGATTTTGAAACCTCTTTTATAGGTTGTCATACAGCTTACATTCTAGGTTGAATTTGAAACGAAGTATAAGTAACTAACATATATATTATATAATATTATTATTGCAAATTTTACTCCTTCAGCCAGTGGTGTATTTGTATGTACAGTTGATCGTTAATACTTACATATTTTTTTTTGGGTACAAGTATAATAGCTAAAATTTTTTTTTTCAATATTTAGGTACTATATTTACTGATTATACCTTATTTACTGTATTTATTTGATATATATTTGCTGGCCATTTTTGATTTTGTTGGTGTGTTGCTAATATTTTCTCCGTACCTATATATTTTGCATACAAACTTAAGTATATTTCGTATTTCTGACTTTTGGATTGCTTGTCAATAATTTTTGCTTTCATCATGTGTGCTTTTAAAGTTGAACATCTTCTGGTGGACGAATTGGACTATGAGTTGAAAATTAGGGACGTAGTACCAGAGGAGTCAGCAACCGTCGATAGAAAACGCAATCTTCTGCGGGGTGCTTTGAAGCAAGAAGCAGGCAATAGGAGTTTCACCCAACTTTCGGCTGTACATATCCCTTTTGAGGACCAACGGAAAGGAATATCCGAAACGTTGGATAGCTTGTCGAAGAAAATAGAGAAGTTTAGGGGAACTGTACAGGACAATGAATATGTTAGATTAATATCTCGTCTAGCTCATATTTCTGGCCGGGTACACTTGTTACAGTGTACTACAGAAGAGCAGGAACCTTTTAAAAAGTCTGTTTCTCTTAAAATCCTTACATTGGAGGGTGAGCTTGATTCTAAGGTTAACCCCATAGCCACATCTACTCCTAATGCTCCAGTCAGTGTCGTTCCTAGTTTCACATACTCCAAACCCGTGCAAGTACACAAATGGGGTGTTTCATTTTCCGGTGAAAAACAGCACAATGATGTGATTACATTTTTAGAAAAGGTCGAATGTCTTCGTGTATCTAGAGGTGTCTCTGAAGAAAATTTGTTTGCTGCTTCAGCTGAATTGTTTACTGGTCCTGCTTTTACCTGGTTCATGAATAATAGAGGTAATTTATCTTGTTGGTCTGATCTGGTTCGCAAGTTGAAGTCAGATTTTCTTCCTTACTCATACCAGGATGATCTCTTGGATGAAATCAAAAACCATAAGCAGAAACCAGGGGAGTCTGTCACTATGTTCATTAACACTATTTTAGGCATGTGTAGCCGTTTAGACACTCCTTTATCTGATTTGTCCAAAATAAAGATCATCTTAAAATGTTTATTACCTTTTTACCATCAACAGTTAGCTCTTATGGACATCCAGAGTATTGATGATCTCACTGTAAAGTGCAAACGTTTGGAGGAAACGTTATCCTGGTCTTCTCAGCCTCCATCTTCATCTCGACCCTCTTCTACCTCTTCTTCTCAACCAACTTCCTTTAGACAACGTTCTTGGCAAAATAAGGGCCCTGAACATAATGTTTCTGTTTTCAGTTCCGTTGTTTGCTGGAATTGTCACCAGTCTAATCATAAGTTCAATGATTGTGGTATCCCTCAAACTCGTATTTTCTGCCACGGTTGTGGTAGGGAAAATACCCTCAAAAGAAATTGTTTCAAGTGTTCGGGAAACGAAATGTCGGAGGTCCGTCCCCTGAGCGTTTCTCCGTCCAACACCCAATCAGGGAATCAAACCCCATCAGAAAACGAGACAGCTGGCCCAAGCACACCAAGCAACTCAAACCCATCTTCCAATCGGAAAGGGAAGAAGGTATCGTTCAGGAAACAAGCACACACCACAAATCAAAATCAGTCCAGAAATTAAGTTTTAGTCATGATACGTTGAACGCACATGATTCACAGGATTGCAAAGCCACAAATTCTTCTTTAATTGGTAGTGTTAAGTATAATAATAATTTTGATGGTGAAGTAGTTCCATATAATGGTTGTATCCAACCAAATATTTTAGATTTAGATATTAACTCTTTATTAGTTAGGAAACAAAATGATAATAGGCCATATCTACCCATTCAAATTTTAGGACAATCGTGTTTAGCTTTATTAGATAGTGGCTCTAATATTTCATTGATAGGAGCACATTCATTAAATTTATTGAAAAATGCTAATATTCCCATTATGCCCATTTCATCTTTGCATGTATCTACTGCAGATGGTACAGTCCAATCTATTACAGGCAAACTCCAAATTGAAATCACAGTGGCAAATTTATGTAGGAAAATTACATTTTATGTTATTCCTTCTGTACAGAATTCTATAATTTTAGGTATGGACTTCTTCAATGCTTTTAATAGCACCTTAAGTTGTTCTGATTTTTCTTTTTCCATATCCGAATTTAATCTGTCTACCCTTAGTGCTATTCATGATTTTTCCAGTTTATCTAGTTCTGAACAAAGGCAATTGGAGAATATGATCTCTCAGTTTACTACTATTTCTTCAAATGACAAACTAGGTCGTACTTCATTAATATCTCACACTATTGAGGTGGGAAATCCTACTCCTTTCAGATTATATCAGTATCCCATACCTCAAGCCTGGCAGGCAGATTTAGAAAAAGAAGTAGATTCGATGCTTGCTTTAAATATCATAGAACATTCAACGTCGTCCTATTGTTCCCCACTCTGGTTAACAAAGAAGAAGGATGGATCCTTCAGGATCTGCTTTGATGGTCGAAAACTAAACAGTATCACCACTAACAGGGATGCTTATCCAATTCCCCGAATTGATGTGATTTTGAGCAAACTTCAGAATGCCAAATACATCTCTTCGATAGATTTGTCTAAGGCCTTCTTACAGATCCCACTGAGTGAAGAGAGCAAGAAGTATACTGCTTTTGCTGTCAGTGGTAAAGGATTATTCCAGTTTGTCACCATGCCTTTTGGTCTTGTTTCTGCTCCTCAGACAATGTGTCGTCTGATGGATTTAGTCATTGGTCCACAGTTAGAGCCCTATGTTTTCTATTATTTGGACGATATTTTGGTTGTCACTCCTGATTTTTCCCTTCATATGGAAATTTTAGATAAGTTATTCTTACGTCTTAAGGAAGCTAATCTAACGATTAATTTGGATAAGTGTCAGTTCTGTCGTCCTAGTCTTAAGTTTCTGGGTTATGTTGTGGATAACCAGGGTCTAAGGACTGATCCGGAGAAAATAGTTGCTATTAAGAATTTTCCTATACCTAAGACCACCACCCAAGTCCGTAGGATATTGGGAATGTGTGGATATTATCGCCGGTTTGTACCTTCGTACTCTACCTTGTTGTCACCTCTTACTGATCTTTTGAAGAACAGAAAAAAAGGGCAGACCATTACTTGGACTCCTGAGGCCGATGAAGCTTTTAGGCGCGTTAAAGAGGCTTTAACTAGCGCACCGGTTATGATGTCACCTAATTTTAACGAGCATTTTTATTTGATGACTGATTGCTCTAATACTGCTTCTGGTGGCGTGTTGTTTCAGTTGAAAGATGGCTCTGAACATCCCATAGCCTACACGAGTAAGAAATTAAATAAGGCCCAGAAAAACTATTCCACCACGGAGAAAGAACTCTTAGCTATCATACATGGGTTGGAAGCATTCCGTTATTATTTAGAGGGTCGTAATTTCACTATAATTACGGACCATAGTTCCTTGGTATGGCTTCATAGTATGAAAAACCCATCTCAGAGACTTTCCCGATGGATATGCAAACTGGCTGCCTATTCATATAAAATTGTTCATCGAAAGGCCAACGGTGTAGTGGTTGCTGATGCTCTTTCCCGTGTCCATGACCTTAATGTATTCGATTTGTCCACATTAACTCCTGATGAGTGGTATCAGAATATGATTGATAGGGTTACTCAAGACCCACAAAATTATCCCGATTTTAAGGTAGAGAACAATATACTCTACAAACATATCTTAAGTCCTATAGAGGCCTTATCCAATATGTCAGATTGGAAAATAGTTGTACCTACGCCAAATAGGGAAAACATATTACGTATGTCTCATGATGAAGTTACTGCTGGACATTTTGGTTTTTATAAAACTTTTCATCGTATTGCTGAGTTATATTATTGGCCTGGCATGCGGAAGTCTATTAAAAAGTACATTTCTAAATGCATGGTTTGTGCTACTTGTAAACCAAGTAATTTACCACAAGCTGGACTTATGGGGTCCTTCAGGAACATTAATTTTCCTTGGCAGATGATCTCAATGGATCTCATTGGACCGTATCCTCGGAGCTACAAGGGTAATACCTATTGCTTGGTAGTTGTGGATTATTTCACCAAATTTCCTTTAGTTTGTCCTCTTCGTCAGGCCACAACTCCAGCAATTTTGAAATATTTGGAAGAACAAGTCTTTTTGGTGTATGGTGTTCCCCAAATTGTGTCATGTGACAACGGTCCTCAGTTTGTATCAAAGGCCTTTAAAGATCTTTTAGCTAAATATAAGGTTCAGAAGACCTTTTATAATGCTGCCTACCATCCTCAAGCCAATCATACTGAGAGAGTGAATCGCAGTATCGTCACAGCCCTTAGGTCTTATACATTCCCAGATCACAGAGCTTGGGATCAATATATCCATTCCATCGCTCAAGCCATAAGGACCTCTGTCCATGAGGTGACCCAATGTTCTCCGGCATATCTCAATTTTGGTAGAAATGTTGCTTTATCTGGTGACTATTTTGGTGCAATCTCAGACACTTCCACAAATCTCCCCCAGATATCCGATAACCTTCATCGCTTAGATGATCTCCAGACTCTACCTCAAATTTTTTCTGACATTAGGAAGAAGTTAAAAACTTCCTATTTAAGGAACCAGCGGCAGTATAATTTGAGGAAAAGAGATCTGCGATTCTTCGTTGGAGATAGAGTGTTGAAGCGAAACTTTGTAAAGTCTAATAAGGGTGATGCTATTTCGGCAAAATTTTGCCAGAAATATATTCCCTGTACGGTTGTGAAAGTAATATCTCCGTTAGTATATGAATTGAAGGACAATTCGACTAACAGACGAATTGGACAATTTCACCTAAAGGATTTACTGCCTGATAACACCATGGATGAGGTTGATTCGTCATCTTCGGAAGAAGATTAACTTTATAGGGTTGTTTGAGCTAACTTCTTCCTCTATTTGTCTTTAGCTCGATCCTTATTAAGATTCAGTATTTTAGTTTAATGTTTTATTCACCAGATAGAGCAGGTACATAGCTCCATTTTTATCTTTTGGCATGGTTGTTAGATGACTTCCAATTTATGAATCATTAGGTTAATTATTTATGTAGTACTCTTATGTATGAGCTTATCTTTTTTTTTTCATTATTAATGTTGCACTTTAATTATTATGAATCAACATTATTAATTACTAATGCTGTTAGTAGGATTATCCAGTTAGTAAGAACCTACTTGTACCTTATAGAGTGTACACCTCACCCCTTAGTATAGAAGGGTTGTTGATTATTATATATTTATATATTTGAATATGGGCTCATACAAGTATGTTGGTTTAATATTGATATTTGGTATGGAACTATGGAACTAACAATATTATACACTACTTCTCTCAGGTTGTATGTTGTATTTTTGATATTTGATTACCTACTTTTTTTTTATAGATGTATCTTTTATTATCTTGTTATTAGATTTGCCATATTGGAAAGATGTGGTGGTTCTTAACTTGATACTGGTTTACTTTATCAACATTTGTCACAGATATCTTAAATACTTTGTAATAATTTATGTCCTTATGCCCTACACAGTATGATTCTGGAATTAGTTGGAATTCTGATGTATGTATGGATTTCTTCTTAAGAACTAGTCAGCCAATACTCTGTTAATGTGGGTTCCTAGGTAACCTAGTGAATGCGTGGGTTCGAAATTCAGCAACTGATCACTGCTATCCGATTTCGTCACCTATGTTTTCATAGCAGAGTACGCTGATGTTTATCCATCAAATTATTTCTGGTCGGGAAATGTCTGCAGCATTTCCTAACCATCCTTGTGTAATTAGTCCAATTATTCCAGTTACATGTTTACCATTTGTTAGGGAAGTACTTAGTTTATATTATGTCTCGTACTTCATAGTATGGTTGTTGTTGACTACCCATATACATAGTAGGTTCCTTAGTTTAGTATTTGAGGTGTTTGAACAAATCAATTGTTTATTTTTAGTAGATTCCCACTTCTTTCCTTAGACATTAGTTTGTTTAGTTTAGTATTAGTGAGAATTGGTCCATAAATCTTCCTGATCGTTCTTCTTTGGATATGCTCTTATAAATCTGGTATCCATTGATAGTCCGATTTTGAATTAAGTGTCCGATTCCTCACTTATTTTGTTTATTTGGTTGTATAGGCTCGTACTACCGGATGTGGGTGTACGTATACCTAATTTATTTATGTGATTTAATATTGGTGTGAATTGGTCCATAAATCTTCCTGGTCGTCCTTCTGTGGATATGCTTTATGAATCTGGTGTCCATTGATAGTCCGACTTTGGATTAAGTGTCCGATTCCAATATATATTTTGATTAATGAGTTTTTGGATGACTTTGATATGTTTACTATTTGTATTATTTGGCACTGGTGAGAATTGTTCCATAAATCTGTAGCGTTTGAAAAAACTCCAACATTAATTTAATATCCCAATTCCCAAAAAAAATGTCTATTTTCCAATTTATTTTGTGAAGTTCAATATCATTATAAGATCCCAAGCCGACCCTGTATACAGCCATGAAGTATTGCAGCAACATTTCAATGTGTTACAAGATTCCTGTTTATTTGAGACGCAAAAACAGAATTTGTAAGAAGTGTTGACAAAAGTACAGTTCTAATGCGTAGATGAACTTTCTAGAACAAATCTTGAACTGAAAGTTGAGTTCTTGTCAACTAAGCATCCCTAAGGATCAAAATCGCTCGGTACTTCCGTCGTATTTTCCCCGATCTGTGGCTTCAGACCGAAGCGCAGATCAGTCCGGTTTGATTTCTTCAAGCGTGAAGATCGCTTGCCGACTCACCCCAAAAGGGCGTGGTGCCTTTTGTTACCCGCCGGTAAAGGGTATAGTATGTCGTTCTGGAAGATCTAGTGTGAGGGCACGATGTTTTTTTTTACCCCGTAGTGAAGTTGGGTGCTCTTACACTGTGTTTGAGTTGTGACGCAGTACTATACGCCGGCGTGGTATGAAGTCCCTGTATCTTGTCCAAGTTCCTGTTTAAATGAAGTCTTCCGAGTCCCGATTGATGTCCTGATGTAGACATTTTGAGTTCCAGTCCCGTGATGTTTATCCAGTTGATTGCCCCGAAATAAAAAGGAAGCCATGAAGCCCACCTCAGGTCGATGACCCTGCTTGTTTGTAGATGAACCCCCTTTCCGTGTAGTTTGTGACGTGTGATAAAGGATTTTATTTAAATATGGTATGATATATTTTTTTAAATTTTGCAAGGATCCCAAATGGATAAATATTTTTGTTGGTAAAGAGTTTTGAAAAATAATAGTTGTTTGTGCTTTCATGATGCAACTTGTAAATTAAAATGACAGTGACTTTGACCTTTGACAGCTGCGTCAAAATTTTGTTTTGACATACACTGTCCAACAAGTTCTTTTGTCACTTTTGTGCCCAACTTTCATTTTTGGCCTCCTTCCGGCTCCAGTTGTATGTTAAAAAGCTTCAAATTGCGCCCAACGTGTGGGGCTTTAAAATGCATCAAATTGCGCCCAACGTGTGGGGCTCAAAACGCTTCAAATGGCGCCCAACGTGTCAGGCCGATTCATTTTTCTGCCTCCTTCAGTATCCAGTAGTTGTCTTGTCCAGTTGAATGCTTCGGCTGGCCCCGACAACGTGGGGCGTGTTATTTCTACCCCCTGACCCCATTAGCATGTGCCCACTACCATATCCCTTTAGCCTCCTTTCGGTCTCATTTGTACTACAACTGTTAGGCAGTGCCCGTCTTGGGTAGCCGATCTCAGTTTGTGGTGCAAGTGTTTCCGATAACATGGAAGCTCGACTCGTGTCATGTTTTGTATGCCCATTGTTACAAGTCTAGCTTGTAGACATGTTCAACTAGTAGTTAGCCTATCTACTAGTCCCCAATGTCTTTAGCCACCCCCCACTTAGTGTTACATTTGTAACGTACACCCTGAAGTTTGACCCGAGTAAATATCGCCCAAGTCTTCCCATGTAGTTTAGCCCAGATTCCTCTTGTCTTGCCCCCAGAAACTGTTTCATGTCTGTTAGTGCCCCCGAAACTGTTTCAGTCTGTTAGTCCCCATGAAAGAGCCCATTTTTGTAGTTTTTGTTGCAGAATGTTAATAATTTTTCCAAAGAGGTGTAAGTATGTACACATTTTGTTGTGATGTTGATTTGGTCGTGCTGTTGATTGTATAGGCATGTACCATTTCATACATCATAGTGTATTTAACTTGTAACCCCATATGTATACTGGTATTGTATTGTATTGTATGTATCGTAGAACAGAATTGTATGTTATTGTAGCGTACTAACTGTATTGTATTGATATTGTACCCATGATGAAAGCATTGAATTGAATTTTTTTGAAAATATTGATGAAATATATAGACAAACAGTTGAATAAAAAAGTAACGTAAAATTTTTTTGAAAATTTTGATTAAAAGTAACGTTAAATATTTTGAATATTGAATCCAATTATGAAGTATAACAGTATGTTGTATTTTTTGCATGTATTCCTATAGATCAACAGTTTTTTTACAGAATAATCGTTTTTTTGTGATTTATTGATTTGGTCATTTGATTAGATGTGTGATGTTGTTGGTATGGTCCGTGTATGAGCTTAGCCCCGTATAGTCTGTGTGAGAGTAGTCCCTTGTTTTTCCAGCGAAGCCTATCTCTGTTGGTGTATGTCATGCCACAGGTTAGTTGGAGAAGTCATCCCATTGAGAAGTCATCCCCTTGAGAAGTGGCCCCGTGAAGAAGTGAAGAGGGAAACCGTGGAGAGGCCCCCCACTTCTGTGTTTTTTTTCAAGCAGCCAGGAGAAAAGCTGTCACTTTTAGATTTGAAGATAGCGTTCTCTGTCGACACTGTTTGAGAATAACTGTCTTGAAGTGTAGAAGTTAGCCCCTGAAAAAGCCCCCCCCTTGTCTGTGTTGCCCCTTGTTTTTTTTTTTGACTAATCTATCTTTGTAGGTGTCAAAAGGATGCCAGAGGTTAGTTAAAAAGAGCCCGTGAAGTAGTAGTTGAAGTCTCCCCCCCAGTGAAGTAGTTGAAGTCCCCCCGTGAATGAAGTATGTCTTTTTGTATCTGACATGTCACAAGTGTAATACTCGTGATGAAGGAAGTGTTGTTCAGCTATCTGTGAACACTTTCATTAGTAGTCGGAGCAAGAAATGTCTTATCCCGTGTGAGCTCATATAGGAACCAAATTTCAATATTGTTTGTGTTTGTAAGTCCCTGAGTATATCTAGAAGTCAAAAAGTATGTTGTTGTCTGTTTGTTTGTCTATCCCTGTTTTGTCTGGAAGTTTTAGAGCCCATTGTCTGTTGTCCCGTGTTGTCTATTAGCCTGTGTTGTCTATTAGCCCGTGTTGTCTATTAGCCCGTGTTGTCTATTAGCCCGTGTTGTCTATTAGCCCGTGTTGTCTGTTAGCCCGTGTCCGTGCTGGAGTTTGATTTTTTTTGGCGAATAGTTAGTTGACCTCTCTTCTCTTTGTTGATTGAAAGTAGGCCAAGAGCAGAAGCTGTGACAAGGCTGGTGAGGTTAGGATCTGGCCGCGTTGAGTACAGGTGAAGCTTGCTTTCGGTCGATAAATGGAAGCGGTTGTTCGTCAGAACTGTCATACTTTCCAATGTCCCTTTGGTCTTCCCCTTGCGTGTTGCTTTCATCCCCTGTTTTGAAAAAGTAGCCCCCCGTTTTGAAAAATAAAGTCCACCCCCAGTCTTGAGAAATGAAATGCCCCCAGTTTTGAAAAGTAAGTCTATCCCCAGTTTTGAAAAGTAAAGCCCAACCCCCCTGTCTTGAAAAATGAAGTCTATCCCCTGTTTCGAAAAGTGAAGTGTAGCCCTGTTTTGAAAATGAAGTCTTTCCCCAGCTTGTGATTTGAAAATGAGAGAGTTGTCTAGTGAACGTTCATGAAAGGTTCTTATGTCCTGGATTGGACTGTTGATTGAAAACGTAATGATGTAGTGTTCTCTATATCATATGTTGCGTTCATTTCCCTTAGTCTTGTTTAAAAAGTTTGATATCCTGTTTGAACCCAGTATACTAGTCTTTTTGGTCTTTTGTTGTTGTCACACATACCCCCTCCCCCTTGTTAGTCTTGTTTTGATTTTAGCCCTTGTTGTTGTCATATACCCCTTTGTCTAGCCCTGTCTTGTTTGAATGAGTTGTTGAAGTAAGTTGTTGGTGAGATTTTGTCTCACTGAGGTGTTTAGACTGGATTGTCTAAATCCTCGTTTTGCAGAACCGTTGCCGAAATGTCCCGTGAAACTCGCTAGGTGTTAGCAGAGTTTGGGCAGATGTTTATCTGTCAAACATCAACTTTTTAGTTTTTGTGAACCGCTCGCGGTTAGGCAACGAGGTGACAAGGCTGTGTCTGCCCTGGTATGTCACTTGTGTTACTGCTGTGGATGTCAGCGAGGTCCACACAGGGCACAAGTTTAGTTTCTTTCCCAAGGCACAGAAACTCTTGTCACCTACAGTTCTTAGTAGAGTCAAGAAACATTTAAGTCTACTCGACTTTAAAGAGTCTGGCGATTGATGGCACGCTAGCCCAATCCCTAACGACTTTTTTGTTTTGTTTAATCCCCACTAGCCATTATCTAAATATTTTGATATTGTTTGTCCTGTCACACCTAAGATGTCCATGTTGGATTTTTTTCTGTTTGTTATCGAAAACTGGATAATCTTATCCAGGTTTCTCTTTTGCGCGGAGGCTTTGTAGCGTTTGAAAAAACTCCAACATTAATTTAATATCCCAATTCCCAAAAAAAATGTCTATTTTCCAATTTATTTTGTGAAGTTCAATATCATTATAAGATCCCAAGCCGACCCTGTATACAGCCATGAAGTATTGCAGCAACATTTCAATGTGTTACAAGATTCCTGTTTATTTGAGACGCAAAAACAGAATTTGTAAGAAGTGTTGACAAAAGTACAGTTCTAATGCGTAGATGAACTTTCTAGAACAAATCTTGAACTGAAAGTTGAGTTCTTGTCAACTAAGCATCCCTAAGGATCAAAATCGCTCGGTACTTCCGTCGTATTTTCCCCGATCTGTGGCTTCAGACCGAAGCGCAGATCAGTCCGGTTTGATTTCTTCAAGCGTGAAGATCGCTTGCCGACTCACCCCAAAAGGGCGTGGTGCCTTTTGTTACCCGCCGGTAAAGGGTATAGTATGTCGTTCTGGAAGATCTAGTGTGAGGGCACGATGTTTTTTTTTACCCCGTAGTGAAGTTGGGTGCTCTTACACTGTGTTTGAGTTGTGACGCAGTACTATACGCCGGCGTGGTATGAAGTCCCTGTATCTTGTCCAAGTTCCTGTTTAAATGAAGTCTTCCGAGTCCCGATTGATGTCCTGATGTAGACATTTTGAGTTCCAGTCCCGTGATGTTTATCCAGTTGATTGCCCCGAAATAAAAAGGAAGCCATGAAGCCCACCTCAGGTCGATGACCCTGCTTGTTTGTAGATGAACCCCCTTTCCGTGTAGTTTGTGACGTGTGATAAAGGATTTTATTTAAATATGGTATGATATATTTTTTTAAATTTTGCAAGGATCCCAAATGGATAAATATTTTTGTTGGTAAAGAGTTTTGAAAAATAATAGTTGTTTGTGCTTTCATGATGCAACTTGTAAATTAAAATGACAGTGACTTTGACCTTTGACAGCTGCGTCAAAATTTTGTTTTGACATACACTGTCCAACAAGTTCTTTTGTCATTCTTTTGTTATGTTAAATTGAAGATTTTTTTTGTAATGTAAAAGATTTGTAGATATTTTGTCCTGTAAAATCATTTCCTGTTAAAA
Source organism: Diabrotica virgifera virgifera (assembly GCF_917563875.1). Taxonomy (NCBI): domain Eukaryota; kingdom Metazoa; phylum Arthropoda; class Insecta; order Coleoptera; family Chrysomelidae; genus Diabrotica; species Diabrotica virgifera. The sequence continues at coordinate 91,283,347 of NC_065451.1, read as the reverse complement.
GTTTTTTTGTTTGTTAAAAAAAAAAAAACCACCGTAAAGTTTTAAATAAATGTTTGTGAAAGTGTATCTATCATCTCATTTCTGTAGCCTTTGGAAAAGTTTTAACAGAAAACTAATGCAACTGTATGAAAGTTTTAGTTCAGAAGAAAAGAAAGAATATGGCATAGAAGCCAATAATAAGGAAAGATGTTGTCCCAATGTAACCCCAAAGAGGAATCAATGATGATTGTCCCCCCGATTGGTACCCGTAAGTAAGAAAGTATCCAGTAAGTACCCATAGGTGAAATAGAGGATTTATTTCAAACGGCGTCCCTTTTTGTTAAATAGTAGAAAGATCCTCTAGTCAGAGTAAGTACCCTTATGTATTTAGTTATGGTAGTGTAGTCATCTTAACACCCCTTCACCCTCCCTAACGAATCTACGACCTAGCTCCCGCACAACAAATGAGCTGCCGTCCCGCAACGAGGCTTTATGTGTCTGCTTCTTCTTCTTTAGCCCCATTCTTACCCCCCAGTATCTCTATAGATAGTCTTTCCTTGTTCCCATATGAGCAGACATGTAAAACGCTTCAAATCTTCCTGATTGTTCTTCTCTGGATATGCTATTACGAATCTGGTGTCCATTGTTAGTTCAAATTTGGATTAAGTGTTCGATTCTTCACTTATTGTAGTTATTGATTTCTTTGGTCTTACTTCAGTATAGTTATTTGCGCTATTGTACGAACAGGCTCACACCTTTGCCTGGTTGTTCGTCCTTGGATATACATTTTATAAATCTGATGTCCCTGGATAGTTCAATTTTGGATTTCGGGCCCATTCGACATTTATTTGTTATTATGAACTTTAGTAAATTATTTAGTTTATCTTTGGCTTTAGACAATGCCGAGGATATTTTAATATGACTTCGAGTCATCTGTTGTAAGTCATGATATCTGTTGCAGGGACTCTCCTGCTTTCCTCTATTCCTTGGTTTGTGGTTATTTTGTAATCTGGCGAATCAACGCGAAATAATACACTACTACTACTTTAGTTTAATATTTAGAGTATAAATAAAAAAAAAATTTTAATAAATTTTTTTTTTTCTCCCAGTAGGAGAGGAATGTGACGTTCCATCACTTATCTAAGTAATTATTAATGGGAACACCTTATTTAATTATGGTTAAAATTATTTTTCTCGTAATTAAAACAAGCCGTTCGCACAAAATCCTCTGGATGACGTCATACCTAGGTGCTGTGGCATCACTGATAGATTTTTGAAGTTGGCATTGACGCCGGTCGCCAGCTGTCATCAAGTCGAACGGAGCAAGGAGGGTGATGGTTCTCTGCGAAGTGCCAAGAAGGGCGGTGTAATCTCTTACAATAAGTGATTGAGAAAATTATATTTTAGCCGCATGGTTCAATTATTACTGTATTGCCAGTTATTTTATTAAGTTTGTGTTTGAATCAAAGTGACGAAATATAATGAAACTGTAAGAAGAAGGATTTTGCACCGGTATGTTTTTTATGTGTACTAGTTTTTCATTATGGCGTCCTAGTTTTGGCCATTGTAATATTATTTTCATTATGGATTGAATTTAAATCAAGTCATCGATTGACTTTGATGTAGAATATTGCAGTGTCTATAATGTATCCAGAAAATATCTCTAAGAATATACTTAATATGTGGTTATGTTCATCAAAATTTTCCAGTTCTGAAAACCTATTGAAAATTATGTCATGACTTCCTGAAACTTATTAAATCTTACTTTATAGACTTCATAATTCTTTTCCCATATCTAGTATGTTCATATATTTCCACAGTACCTATTTCTTTATACAATACATATACAACTACTTTTGAAAAAAAAAACATATTATTTGTTAAAATAACAAAAATATCACATCCAACATTTAAATTGTAAGTTTTCTTTTCTATTCTAATCAAGGCCATATGTGTTAAAACTCTTATCACAACCTATGGTTAAAATGTCAAGGTAGATAGGTTTTTTTGGGGTCAATGAAAGGTCGAGTTTTTGTAGTCTTCTCTTCTAAAAACCTTTCCTCGTCAACTTCTCTCTTTTACTTCTTTTTATAACAGGTTTTATTGGAAATAAACTGGGAATGTTTTTGGTTTTAGCCCTTCAGGAGAAATCTCAAACGACATATGAACTTATAAAGACCCAACAACACCACGGGTAGGCACTTCCAGGGTTCAATCGACAAGGGACAGGTCTGGAGGATATACAGCCTCCCATTTGATCTTGTTTATTTTGGTTCTTCTTCCTGCAACCCTCAGAGGGGCAGTTTCAGTAACGGTTGGACCGTTACACCACATTGGTGTTAGCTTCGTACCACGGACTTGGGTATTAGACATCAAGGAACATTGGAACCTGTGAAAAGGGGTTTGTTTTGGGGACATTTATTTGTAACGGTTAAAGACATACTGTTTTTTTTAATTTTTCAGGACATTTAGCATACTTATACTTTCATAATTTAATTACATATATTTTTTCTTTCCTCCAAAAACATAAGTATACTGTAATTTATCAGAGCCATACCTAAAGTTGATAGTGTTCCCCAAATTTACATAATTCCTTGGTAGAAGTTTCGAGCTCGAATATTCTTCCCACATATATGTTCTTTACCCTTGGTTTGTATTAATTTTAGACTTGTTCCCATGTAAATTAAATATATAATTGTCTTAATTCTCTAACTTTAAAATCATTTAACTTGCTTTCATACTTTATCAATTTTTATTAGTTTTTTGCAAATATTATTTAACGTTAACGTATCAATCATTTCCTTTTTATATTAACTTTGAATCAATCCCTAGTACCTAGCCCCTCAGGACGGTACTAGTTTTACTTGTTATTATTATTAAGAACCACTAGTCATAAAAGGGTTTTTGTATCCAGTACTACGTTGGTTCATTTAGGGACTTGTTACCCGTCAACTCATTGAGAGTTATATAAAAATATTATTTATATTAGGTATTTTTATTATTATATTATCAGGTAGTATTCAATTAGGCTGTACGTATTTTATTCGTACTATTATTTGGTGAAGGGTTGTCATTTAACCTAGATGTAAGTTGAGGGTATGCTTCCTAGGAAAGCTACTCCAATAATAATTTAATAGGTAATTATATTTATATCACAATAGGTAATTATTTCTCATTGTCATTTTAGAGTTACATAGTTACACTTGTCATAACTTAGAGGTTGTTAATAATCTAGATAGTTATATATAATAAATATTTATTTGTTTTGTATACCAATTATTTTTTTTTCCCAGTTTTGAATTTAATAATTTAATATATTGAATATTTTACAGCAGTGTAAGATACCTGGAAGTTTGGTCCATTCCAACTTCTGGCGCCCACAATTCAGTCTATTTTATTTATCTTCTATATTCTTCTATTTTTATTATATTATTATATTTATTTAATTTATTTTCTGAACATATATTTTTATCTTAAGATTTCCCTTTTCTAGTCATCATCTCTCTTTAGGTTGAGCTACTGTTCTTTGACAGGCATGCAAACGAGCCGTATCCATCCTTGAGTGTCAAGTTGTTCTCTTGCTAGCCAACTCTATTCAGTTTGCCTCTGTCTCTCCATACTTCCATTATTAGTTCATCACCCTTCCTTCATTCATTTCATCTTATCATTTTAGTTCAACAAATACTACTGCAAAGTGGTAAATCTTTGTTACACGTTAACATTATTGACACTTTCCTGGGGGTCTGAACAAATAATCCCCGGACAAATAATCCCGGACAAAAACTCACCAGAAATTATCCCCGGACAAAAAATACCCACAAATAATCCTCGGACAAAAAATCCCGGACAGATAATCCCGGGATTATCTGTCCGGGATTTTTTGTCCGAGGATTATTTGTGGGTATTTTTTGTCCGGGGATAATTTCTGGTGAGTTTTTGTCCGGGATTATTTGTACGGGGATTATTTGTTCAGACCCCCAGGAAAGTGTCAATAATGTTAATGAATCCTAATTTTTAGAAGCAGTATCGGTGTATCCATAACACATGGCCAGAGACACACATTTTTTTGGACAAAATATCCCCACAAAAAATCCCCAAGAAATATTTTTGCCGAATAAAGTTGTCAAATGAATGCTTATGGTACTAAAGGACAAGGATGGTACTAGAGATGAGAAATTTTACCTAGGCTGTCTGTCCATCGGTCCGTCCGACCGCGAATATAACTTCTCCGTCACTATACCAGGTAGAATGACAAATAAGGTGTCGAATGAAAACTTATAATCCAAGGATCGTACTAAAGATGATAAATTTGGCCTAGGCTGTCTGTCCGTCTGTCCGTCCGACCGCGAATATTCCTCCGTCACTATACCAGGTAGAATAACAAATGAGGTGTCGAATTAAGGCTTATAATCCAAGGATGGTACTAAAGATGAGAAAATTGATTTAGACTGTCGGTCCATCGGATCCTCCGACCGCAAATATAACTCCTCCGTCACTATGCCTGCTAGAATGACAAATGAGGTGTCAGATGAAAGCTTATAGTCCAAGGATAGTACTAAAGATGAGAAATTTGGCCTAGGCTGTCTGTCCGTCCGACCGCGAATATTCTTTCGTCACTATACCAGGTAGAATAACAAATGAGGTGTCGAATGAAAGCTTATAATCCAATGATGGTACTAAAGATGAGAAATTTGGCCAAGGCTGTCTTTCCATCGGTCCGTCCGACCGCGAATATAACTTCTCCGTCACTATACCAGGTAGAATGACAAATAAGGTGTCGAATGAAAACTTATAATCCAAGGATCGTACTAAAGATGATAAATTTGGCCTAGGCTGTCTGTCCGTCTGTCCGTCCGGCCGCGAATATTCCTCCGTCACTATACCAGGTAGAATAACAAATGAGGTGTCGAATTAAGACTTATAATCCAAGGATGGTACTAAAGATGAGAAAATTGATTTAGACTGTCTGTCCATCGGATCCTCCGACCGCAAATATAACTCCTCCGTCACTATGCCTGCTAGAATGACAAATGAGGTGTCAGATGAAAGCTTATAATCCAAGGATAGTACTAAAGATGAGAAATTTGGCCTAGGCTGTCTGTCCGTCCGACCGCGAATATTCCTTCGTCACTATACCAGGTAGAATAACAAACGAGGTGTCGAATGAAAGCTTATAATCCAATGATGGTACTAAAGATGAGAAATTTGACCAATGATGTCTCTCCGTTGGTCCGTCCGACCGCGAATATAACTCCTCCGTCACTATACCAGGTAGAATTACAAATAAGGTGTCGAATGAAAACTTATAATCCAAGGATTGTACTAAAGATGATAAATTTGGCCAAGGCTGTCTTTCCGTCGGTCCGTCCGAACGCGAATATAACTCCTCCGTCACTATACCAGGTAGAATAACACATGAGGTGTCAAATGAAAGCTTATAATCCAAGGATGGTAATAAAGATGATAAAGTTGACCTAGGCTGTATGTCCGTCTGTCCGTCTGACCGCGAATATAACTCCTCCGTCACTATGCCTGCTAGAATGACACATGAGGTGTCAGGTGGAAGGTTTTAATCCAAGGATAGTACTAAAGATGAGAAATTTGACCTAGACAAAAGAGAAGTAAATTAATTTCTGGTGTGGGAATGTAAAATCCTTCGAATAATATATGGCACTTGCAGATACAGCGTGACAATCAAATGGAGACGCAGATACAATAACGAGCTAGAGTCTCTATTCAGAAAGGAAAATTTAGTCAGATTTTCCAAAGGCCAATAGACTCAGATGGACAGGGCATGTGATACGCAGTATCGACAATCGCCTTATAAACAATGTGTTCTGGGAAAGGCGAGATTAGGGCTTCCAATCCCGCAATACCGAGATCTCGGTATTGCGGGATCCCGCGTCATTTTCCAATCCCGCTTGATGCGGGATTACAGGTGCAGGATCCGCGGGATTTGCGGGACTGAAAAAAGCGTACATTACTGCTGTAGTTACGCTCAAAATTATCAAAAAACTGTCTTTGCGCCGTATTTTACAACGACGTAGAAATGTGACTGAACTACTGATTTATCTCCGAAAGCCTCGTAGTTACCAAGTGTCGTATGACGATGAAACTGTTCATCTCCCACCGAAAAGTTTACTTCGAAAAGAAATTAATGATTTTGTAACGGGAATAAACTTCAGTCCTTTAAATTCATCTGAGAGCAATGATGACGAAGAGGCTGATCAAGTAAGAAACACGTGAGAAACAATGTAGAGGTTCCATCATCGGGTTCCGATCTTGATCTTACATTGAAACAGGAGTTAGAGTTAACTGTATCGTCAGCATGTAATGTATTTACTTTGCCCGTCGCCATCTCGAGAGCTAATACACTTGAGTCCATTATTAAAATAGAAATGACTCTATGAATCTGGTGAGTCAATGGAAAAATATCTTACATTTACATATAAATCCTAAAAAGGAATACCGTCGACATATGGAAGCCGAATGGGCATTTTCTGCTGCTGGCTATATTGTGTCTAAAATATGCAGGATTTTGGCAGATGACAGTTTAGATTTAGATATTGGCTCGTATGAATAAAAATGTAGTATATACTCCAAATTTTGGAGTACATACTCCACGCGGTAGTATCTACTCTTGTGTACGGTGAGTAGAAACTCATCACATCAACATATTTTTATTCATATGAAATGTAGTATAAACTTTTACTTTATGCTCATACTCATGAGAACGTACTTGGAGTTTATACTCCCTTTTTATTCATACCATCCAATATGTTGTGTTCCTTTGCAAACATTTTCAATTGAAATATTTAGCTAAGCTAAATAATAAATAGTAACTTATAGCTAAGTAATATAGCAACTATATTAATTTTCAGTTCAAAATGGTTTTTTTTTGGTTGTTTTTTTAAATTTTGTTGGTGTATTTTTTGAAGATAGATATTTTGTTTTTCCTGTATTTGTTACTGTTTTTTGTGAAGAAAAACAGTTTTGATCTCATACTAATAGTAATAATTTAATAAATGTGGAGTTAGTTGATTAATTTATTGTTTAATTTGCCTTATATAAATATGACTATTTTCAATATGCGGGATCACGCAAATACCGAAATCCCGCGGGATTGAAAATTCTTAGTCCCGCAAATACCGAGATTGAACTCAGGCTGCGGGATTGGAAGCCCTAGGCGAGATGGAAGGTCTATAGGACGTCCTAGAAAAAGGTGGAAAGAGGTAGTCAAAGAAGATCTAGAGAAAATGGGAGTGAGACAATGATAATTAGTGGCACAGGACCGTCAAACATGGAAGGCAATAGTAAACGCGACAAAGACTTACAAAGAGTTGTAATGCCATTAATGATGATGATGAAAATATCCCCACAAAAAATCCCCAAGAAATACTTGTTGCGGAATAGTTCTCTAAAAGTTTTTCCGTGAATGCAATCGAAGCAAATGTTTTTCAGCCTCAGTGCATGAGAGTTATAGTCCAGTCGGGTTAGATGAATTACACGCCTTACCTTGCATGCCGAGCTGCTCCAAACTTTATTTTTCTAATCTTGAGGGGGGTTCAATAGTAGTGTAAATTTAAAATATCGACTGAATTCCGCTGTTGCATTAGTCGAAACTTGATTTTTAACGAGAACTGGTTTTACTCAATGTATCCGCAATTTTCAACTTTTCGATGAAAAAAAAAGTATGAGAACTAAAATTGTTGATAATGCAATTTTCTATAATGTTGTTTATTGTAATTTTTTATGAGGTCAATATTTTCCGAGTTATGGGGGAAAATAGTGACAGAGCATAATTATTGAATTATCTCGTCAATTATTAGTTTTACAACAAAAATGTAGGTACCTATACAAAAATAGAGAGAATTAACCTTTACATAATTTTGATCCTTTTCATTTTTTTTACGAATATTTAAAATTGTTTCAAATATGATTTCCTACAATTTTTTTTGACAATTTTTTTTCGTGCGGTTAATATTTTCCGAGGTAAGCTGGAATATATTAAAAAGGGGTGGGGGAGCATAATTATTGAATTGAATCTTGTTTCCGAGCTGTCCCAAATTTTATAGTTCTAACCTTTAGGGGAAGTCAATAGAGGTGTAAATTTAAAATTGCGACTGAATTCCGCTCAAGCGTTAGCCGTCATATTGATTTTAAAGGAGAACCGTTGTTGCTTAATACCTCCAACATTTTCAACTTTTCTGCTCCACTGCTCATTTATAATAGTTCCCAGGTAGCAAGACTGTTTTACTCGCTCTATCTGCGTTTCATTAGTGTATATATGAGCTATAGTTATAGGGCTATTACAGCAATCGCCATTAAACCGCTTTTTGGTACAAAAATAATGATTAGCAATTAAAATTAAGCATGAATTGTAATTTCGATTACCAAATATCGAATTCCAATTGTGAATTCTTTCAAAAATCGTGCAACATATGCAACTGTTCAAAACATTTCCTATTTGTGATGATAATTGCTGGTTCTGAAAACGATAATCTTGATGGTAATGCAAAAAAACCAAAAAAAACATCATTATCAATGGCGTTATAACTCTTCGAGAGTCTTTGCCACGTTTACTATTACCTTCCATGTTTGTCGGTCCTGTGCTGCTATTTCCCATTTTTTACTCCCATTCTCTCCAAATCTTCTCTGGCTGCATCTTTCCACTTCTTTCTAGACCGTCCTACAGATCTTCTCCCATCTGGCCTCTCTCCGAGCAGCTACGTGTGGTTTAATTTTTGGATAAATTTAAAAGTTTTTTTATGGATGCACACAGATCCTCAATAAATTACGTTTTTTTAAACCTTATATCGAATAGTAGTGCCCATAAAGGGTACCCCCCGTTAAGATAGGCAAAATGCCCTCACTCCCAGAATTCAATTTTATTAATTTTTTTACGTTCTATGCAACTAAAAAATAAGATAACGCGGATTTTTAGCTAACCACCCCCTTTACCCCTCCCCCCACAGAGAAAAACGTAGATTTTTAGATTTAATTTTTTTTAGTTGGGTTCCAATTGATTTAAAAATTTTTAAAAAAGTGTAGCTGAGGCTTTTACAAACCATGTCCATTTTTTATGGACCCATAGGTCGAGTGTACATAACCTCAAATTTTTTTTTAACTTTTTTAAAACCTATAACTTTTTTTTGGAGGGGGCTGCAGGTCCAATTTTTTTTTAATTTTGTGTATTTTATCTCTCTGATTTTTTTCAGATTTTTCCGTCAGGTGCGCCATTTTGAAAAATTAAGAAAACTGTTTTTTAGGGGGTTTTTGAAGATTTTCTCCATTTTATAGACTGCAACATAGATCAACTCAAGGTTTTGTTAATAGATTATGTATAATTTAAAATAACTGAGTATATTAGGATATTCAAAAATTGGGCGAAACACTTTTAAACCCCCCAAAAACCATGTTTTTTAAAGTTTTGTAAGGATTTTTGCGGATCTAATTATATTTTTTGTGGTCGATACAGCCTGAATATTTTTTTTATTTTTTTTATGTTCTATATCATTTTAAAAAATTAGGACTCACCGCAATTTTAGCCCCCTTCCCCCTCCCCCACAGCCAAAAATATAAATTTTTCGATTTTTTTTAAGTTGGTTTGCAATTAAATTATGAATGTTATTCTGATGCTATTTCTTTGTGGCATTTTTGTAGTTAACTTTTCTAAATTTTCTAGTCAAATTTAGAGCTAGGCTTATTTCCCATTTAGAATAGTTAATAATTATTAAATTACCTATAAATTACAAAAAATTCACACGCACAGCTGAGGCTTTTACAGAACATCTATTTTTATTGACACGAAGGTTGAGTGTAAGTACATATTATAACCTCCTTTTTTGTTTTTTAATACGTATATTTTTTGGTGATGGATTTATGTCTATTTTTTTTGTGTTTTGTGTATTTTATCAAAAACTATATTTCTGACTTTTTTCAGATTTTTCCGTAAGGTGCGCCATCTTCAAAAATCCGCAAAACTGGTTTGTTCGGTGGTTTTTAGGGATTTTCTCCATGTTATAGACTTCAAAATAGATTAATTTAAGGTTTTTTTATGGGTAATGCGGGTATAATTTGAAATAACTGAGTTTTAGGGATATTTTATATAATTTGCTATTGAATAAACTTAAAAACAACCTGCTAGTTTTCACAATCATAAACTTGTCAGGTTGGCACGTTCCACAATTAAAATTACGTTTCACAATTAAAACTTCCCCTGTTTCCATACCTACATCAAAGTTTGTCCGACTAGACACCGTTAAACTATTCAGATATTTTCAGCTTGCTATTAATCAACTTTTTTTGGCATGCGGGATCCAGGCCTAATATTTTTTGAGATCAATACAGCCTGAATATTTTTTAATTTTTTTACGTTTGATGTGTTTAAAAAAATAAGCCTTAGCCCAATTTTAGCCCTCCTCCCTCTCAACCTGCCCAATAAATCATCATTTTTTCGTTTTAATTTTTTTTCTCAGTATATCTGTTGCTGAGTTTGTCCTCAAGTTAACTACATTTAACAAAATAATTTCAAATTTTTGCAATATTTTTATATAAAGTAAAGATGTCATTGTGATATCTTTTGGGTAGGATACAAAAAACAAAAATAAAACAGAATAATAAATTAAAGAAAAATACATTATTTTAATATATCCTACTTCTTGTCGTTTTGTGAATCAAAACATTTTGTTCTTTGTTAGTTTGTATTTAGTAGGTACCCTAATTACCTTCCATTATACATATTTTAATTATTCAAACATGTGCTTGTACCATCTACATAACCTATATCTCTGCTCTGCCTATTATAATGTCATTTTGATTCAAGTTTACTGCCACGTAAAACACCATAAAAAGAATAAGGAAAGTATTACCAAAGAATATATAGCTCCGTAGCTACTCGGAGAGTATATTCGTTGGTATTACACTTCAGTTCTAAAGTCTTCATCGCTGTCTTCGTCTATTACAGGTATAACATCTGTATTGTCAAAGAGTTTTGTAAGATATTCTGCTGGCTTGATGATTTTTGTAAAATATCTTCCATGCGATAAATATTATATTATGGCAGCTACATGTGAACAACAGCCTATGGATATGTTGCTGTTTGCGCAACTCGCGTCTACAACAGTATCTATCGTTTTCTGTTTTCCGAACCATCTTCGTTTGGCTCATAATGCAAATAGTCCATGCTGTATGCTTGTCCCATTAGGTAAATTATTTCGATTCATTTTTTTCCACAAACTTATTCAAAAACAGGTCCTTATAACAAATCGACATGGTGCCAGGCCGTACCGCGGTCGGAAAATTGTTAAACAATTTTTTAAACGAATTCAAAAAATCAATTTTTTCACTTAGGACAAATTTGTTTTAGATTCTCTGGATCAACCTGAGCAAAAAAGGTCTCTTGTGATTTTTCTATAAAATTGACTGTTGTCGAGTTACATGCAATTTAAAATTTGAAAAACGCGAAAATGGCCATTTTCAAGGCTTATTAACTCGATTAAAAATTATTATTATGAAAGTCATAGAGTGACCAACTCAAAGTTTAAAGTCCCCCCTCCCCTGCAGAAGCCTGAAGAAATTTTTGTCATTATTTTATTACTATTATTTTTAATAATTAAAAATGAACGCTAAGCACGTATTAAACCGGCCGTCCGCGAGAGAGATGTAAATCCATTGGACGTTTTAAAAAAATATCGATTGGAAGTAAAAAATGCATTTTAAAAAAATAAAAAAGGAATTTTGAGGTTATATTATGTATTGTACACTCGACCTACGGGTCTATAAAAAATAGATATGTTTTGTAGAAGCCTCATAAAATTTTTAAATTAATTGCAACTTAACTAAACAAAAAAATAGAAAAATTGACGTTTTTGTGGGGACAGGGGGAGGGGGTGGTGGGCTAAAAATGCGATTAGTCTTATTTTTTAATATATATAATTAATCATATATAACGTAAAAAAATGAAAAAAAAAGAAAATATTCAGACCCTATCGATCTCAAAAAATATAATTAGACCCGCAAAAATCCTTACAAACCTTTAAAAAAACATGGTTTTTGGGGGGTTTAAAAGTGTTTCGCCAAATTTTTTAATATCCTAATATACTCAGTTATTTTAAATTATACATAATCTATTAACAAAACCTTGAGTTTATCTATGTTGCAGTCTATAAAATGGAGAAAATCTTCAAAAACCCCCTAAAAAAACAGTTTTCTTAATTTTTCAAAATGGCGCACCTGACGGAAAAATCTGAAAAAAATCAGAGAGATAGCTTTTGATAAAATACACAAAATTCAAAAAAAATTGGACCTGCAGCCCCCTCCAAAAAAAGTTATAGGTTTTATAAAAGTTAAAAAAAAAATTTGAGGTTATGTACACTCGACCTATGGGTCCATAAAAAATGGACATGTTTTGTAAAAGCCTCAGCTACACTGTGAATTTTTTGAAATTTTTAAATCAATTGGAACCCAGCTAAAAAAAATTAAATCTAAAAATCTACGTTTTTGGCTGTGAGGGGAGGGGTAAGGGGGGTGGCGAGCTAAAAATCCGCGTTATCCCATTTTTTAGTTGCATGAAACGTAAAAAAATTAATTGAATTGAATTCTGGGAGTGAGGGCATTTTGCCTATCTTTGTACCCTTTGTTCCCAAAAACACTAAACTAAAAAAGTCAAAATAATCGAAAAGCTTTGTGTAGCTTTCCTAGAGCTGCGTGGTTGTGGTTCTAGCATCGGGATTGAAATTAGTGGAAAATTGTTGTGATACATACAAAATCTTATAATGATATATCTGATATCTAATGTCGTTTCCAACATACAGCAAGGAAAAAACAATATGCTCCTTCATGCGTGATGGAAAACCAGGTTTATCACGGCCGTTTATTCATCTGTCAAAACGTACGATTATTTGAAATTTTAAAAGGTATGATATTACGTGTGTCAAACAAACTGGATTAAAAACAAAACATATAATAAAAATCTAAATAATCGTCAGTCAACAAAAATCATATACGTTAAAATTATCTTGTTAAAAGCGTATCAAAGAAAATTAAACGTTAACAGTTAAATATCCCTGCAAACACTGTGAAACATCCAAAAAGTCCATGTTGGTTTCATAAATTCCAGCTGCCTGATTTGCAATAATTACCCTCAGCTGACTCTCGATTCTCCGTCTGCTAGCTTTACCATTTTCCCTAATTCCTTTTAACAACTTTTCATATTCGATAAACATGTGGTTTACTTCACATTGCAAATTCTGGATCATCATCATCATCAACCCGTACGCGTCCACTGCTGGACATAGGTCTCCCTCAGCTCTTTCCATTCATCTCTATTTTGTGCGGCTTGCATCCAGTTACCGACAACATGTTTCAAATCATCGGCCCATCTGGTTAGTGGGCGTCCTCTGCTCCGTAGTGCTTCTTCTCGCGGCCTCCACTCGACAATACGTTTTGTCCATCGGTTGTCTGGCAATCTGGCGACGTGTCCTGCCCAATTCCACTTAAGCGACGCGATTTTTTCGACAGCGTCTGTTGTTTTTGTTCTACGGCGTATTTCTTCGTTTGGGATTCGGTCTCTCAGGGAGACACCCAACATCTGGCGCTCCATAGCCCTCTGAGTTACGCGAATCTTGTTCACTACCTTTTTTGTTAGTGTTAATGTTTCGGCTCCATAAGTGAGTACAGGCAACACACATTGGTCAAAGATTTTCCTTTTGAGGCATATGGGCAAGTCCGATTTAAATACATAGTTAAGTTTACCAAACGCTGCCCAGGCTAATCCTATGCGACGTGGGAGTTCGCACGTCTGGTTATCTCGTCCCAACCGAATTTCATGTCCTAAGTACTTATAAGATGCAGTCTGCTCAATATCCATTCCATCAACAACAATATTACGATTTAGCACCAGATTAGTCATTATTTGCGTCTTGTTGATATTAATCTTTAGTCCGACCTCTAAGGAAGCGTAATATAATTTGTTCAACATTACTATTGCATCATCCATACGATCGGCTATAAGGACAATGTCATCTGCGAATCTCAAATGACTGAGCTTCTCTCCATTTATATTGATACCATATTCGTTTAGATCTGCCTTCTTAAATGTGTGTTCTAAAAGGGTTGTGAACAGCTTTGGTGAGATGGTGTCTCCCTGCCGTACTCCTCGCTGTATACAGAATGTATTTGTTTGTTGTTCAGACAGTCTTACGCTAGCCGTTGCCGTTTGGTAGATATATTTGATCATGTTAATGTAGCGATGGTCTATTCGGCATTCTGTCAATGCTTTTAACATTTTCTGCTGGCTTATGGTATCAAATGCTTTCTCGTAGTCCACGAATATCAGTGCCAATGGTTTGTTGTATTCCGCAGACTTCTCTATTAGATTTTTTATTACCAGTAAGTGGTCGTTAGTGCTATATCCAGATCTAAATCCAGCTTGTTCTCTAGGTTGATAGAAGTCTAACTTAGCCTCCAGTCTTTTTTTTTTTATAATTTTTGTGAAAAGTTTATATATGTGTGATAGCAAACTGATAGGACGGTAGTTTTTCAGATCTGTTATGTCACCCTTTTTGTGTAATAAAACAATGACTGCATTGTTCCATTGAGAAGGAGTTTTTCCTTGGTAAATGCATTGGGTGAAAAGTTTGGCCAAAGCCTGGATAATTTTATTTCCACCTTGTTTGATTGCTTCGATTACTATTCCGTCATCGCCAGGGGATTTATTATTTTTCATTTCTGAAAGTGCCTTTTTAACTTCATGTGGTGTTACTTCTGGCATTAATTCTGATCCCTGGTTTGTGATTTTGGGCAGGGGCTGATCTTGCCTTTCGTTGGTGCTCTCATACATTTCGCGATAAAACGATTCGACAACCTTGAGGATTTCGGCTTTATCCGTGGCAATGTTGCCATCTTTGTTTCTGATTTTGTACATATTTTTGTTACCGATGTTATTCGTATTACGCCTCAAAACTTTTAAACCTTTGTTTTCTTGAATTATGTGAGTTATTTCTCTTGTGTTGTTTTCTCTTATGTCTTTTCGGATTGATCGGTGGATATCTTTATTTAATTTCTTCAGTGTTGTGTAGTTGGAGTCGTATTTTTCCGTCAATTGTCTTCTTTTACTTATTAACTCTTTGGTATTTTGGCTTAATTTTTCTTTATGGGTCACGACAGTCGGGCAGCACTCCCTTTCTGTTTCTTTTAGTGCTTTCGTTATGACATTATTTGCTTGTTCAATGTCTTCTATGTCGTTTTCAAGGTCTTGTATACGTCTGGTTAGTAATTCTGGATACTTTTCCTTATTGTTGGATGCACATTGGAGGGTAGAGAGTTAAACCTAAAGTGCCAACCTTCACTACTGTTATTTGTGCGCAGTATACCATTATCAGACCGGTTGCAGACATTCCAAAAGGCTGTAGGACATCCCATTCCAAGTCCATCCGTTTGGATGTAGTATGTCCTGAAGTATTCAAACAAAGGCTGGATGCAATGGGTGTTTGACATTTTATAAAATTTATTTTTTTATATTTTTTAATGTAAGCTTTGATTCTATGATGGATGTTGCTATGGTTGACGCTAACAACTGATATTATTATATAGAAAAATAACTATTGTCAAAGCAGCAATCAAACGAAAAATATATCCCTGTTTGTAAATGAAGTTTTTATGTTTAAATAATTAATTCAAGAATATGGTCAATCATCATTGGTTAGCCCGAAGTTTACACATTATTAGTTTGGTCCATTTCGAGCAGATAAAAGAAATTTTTGCAGTAAATAAGGTTTACACGAGGTTACGACATTCAGTACCAAGCATTTTTAAAATTAAATATAAATGACAGAATCTCAGCTGCTAAGAGATTTTAAAGTTCACGAGACTGGTGGTCGAAATTATTTTCAGTCATTTCGTCATTCCCCGTTAGAGGATAGTCTAACGACACTCCGCTGCAAATATTTTAGTGTCTGCAGTTATTTTTCGTTTCGTTATGGTGCAATTCAGTCTTCTTGTAAAGCAAGGGATAGATTCCAAAACACCAGGTGTCAGGGGATGACAAGAAACTCGAATTGAATAAAAACGAAACGATTATTTTGTTTTTTTTTTATATAGAACTGCCCCTGAATTTGGTAATAATAGTTATGGTTTTTCTGTAGCCATCATCACTTACTTAACACGCTACAAAATGTTTTTTATGGATTTGGCTGCCTCTAGAGGTGTTCTTCTCAGGCTGAACACGGGCACTTACCTTCCATAATCTTATTGTCATATACTAACCCGTCAGAGGAAGCTCCGATACTCTTCCGGGAAAACCGATACTCTTTTTCCAAGCACATAAACAATGCACACTGATTTTCTATATTTTTTTATTTTGGAAACATAAGCTTCAATAGCTACAGTTTCATTAATTTTTCCGTACTCCAACTGTTTCAATAACGGTAAAGGTTTATAAAGAAGGTATTGAACTGGCTTTCCAAAGTTAATTTTTCTCTTGTTTACCTCACCGAAAGGAGAACTGTAAAACGAGTTTCTTTCTTCAAACCAATTTGGAGCCTAGTTTATAGTAGATTATCACTTTGGCCCCTAGTAGATTACTCTATATCAGTGTTTCCCAAAGTTTTTTTGTCGAGGATATTCAGGACAGAAATTTTGTAGGGAGCACGTACCATATTGCACCTGAAACCTATATAGGTGCCACAGAGAACGAGAATTTTTTTTCAATCGCAAACATAAGAAACTTAATTACATTCACAATGTCAGGTTCCACATTCAGTCGAGATCTATATTTTGTTTTATTGGACGCATAGGTCAATGTAATCATGCTGCTTCAAATAAGTATGTTTTTGCAAAAGGGAGAAGAATAATTTTCGCTTTATCTGACAAAATTTTAAATTTGTCTTTGAGTTGACACCAAAAATCTACTAGCGATTTACTTTCAAAATGTTTTTTTATTGCAGAATCCGTTGTCAAATCAGGCATTCATACTGCTGAGATGTTAAGGAAGCTGATTTTTTTAATACAAGGTATGGATCTGCAACCCAGAAGTTTTCTTTAATTTTGTCGTGGAATTCGTCAGGAAAATAATGATGGAAGTTTTCAAGTAAATTTAGCAGATGAGTGTGGAACTCGTTAAAGACAGCTTCAGGTGTGTCCGGTTCCAGTTCTTCTCTAAACTCTGTGATTAGTGGAAAGCTATTCGGATTTTTATTTTTCACCGATTCTGCCCAAAAAATTAATTTCTTCTTATACGCTTGTATTTTATCATTGGCTTTAAAGACAGTTATTGTCTTTCCCTGATGTGAGAGACTAACTTCATTGACCTTGTTAAAAATATCTGTTAAATATGCAAATTTAATTAACCAATGCTCGTTACACAGTCGATCACCCAAGGCAAAATTGCTGTCTATTAAGAAGGTTTTAACTTCAGCTCTCATTTCAAAGAGCCTAGCTAAACATTTGCCGCGAGAAAGCTAGCTTACTTCCGTACGAAGAACTAAAGATGAATGTATACTGCCCATGTCATCGCACCACACTCTAAACAGCCTTGTACTCAGTGGTCGTGATTTGATAAAATTAATTATCTTCACGGTTTCGTCCAAGACTACTTTTAAGGAAGGCGGCATTTTTTTCACAGCGAGGCTGTGGCAGTGGACGACACAGTGGCTACTGCTACATTGCTTGGCTTTTTCTTTTACTCTTGAAATGACGCCCGACGTTCTTCCAGTCATCGCCTTCGCGCCGTCTGTGCACACATCGACGCAGTTATCCCAGAGAATTCTATTCTCTGTGAAAAAGCTTTCTATTAACTTGAAAAATTTCGGCACCAGTTGTGACGAACACACAACATCAGATGTGTGTATAGTTGTCAGAACTTGCAGTTTTTAATTAACATCAAATCTTAACTTTCTACTGCCTAAACATCTATAAATGTTTACTTCATGTAAAAGAGGACATCAATACATATCCAATAAATTCAGACAATCACTATTATAATACAAGAAGTGTTGAATCTTTCCGAGTTTCTAAATACAGAACATCGAGATTTCATAATTCTTTCAGATATATGGTTTCTGACTTTATAAAACCATTTGCCAAAAACAGTAAAAGAAATGCATACCACTTTCCACAAAATTAAAAACAAATGTCAAAGATTTACTCTTAAAAAATCCTATTATTCTATATATCTTGAGGACAAACTGCAGTAGTTTCATGTTCCACTTGTAAAAAATGTTACATATTTTATATACTTTATGTTTTATGAGTTTTGTTAGGTACACTGTGAACAAGCTATGTACTTACTATACAAATTAATGTTTCTTGTACTGAATTTTGTAGTGACGTATCCTAATATGTTTAATGTCTTATAAAAAAGTTATTAGTAGTAGTGCAGTTAAAAAAGTTATTCCTTGAAATAATCTAAATATGCACTGGTAGTAAGTAATATACGAATATCAGTTAACACAAAATAAAATAAAACAGACAAGCTATAGATAGTTATGATCATTGTTTGCATTGATGAATTTAACAAGGGATTTATTTAAAAGTTCTGTAATAACCACTTTTTCGTCCTTATTGGGCTTTTTATTATTAACAATTTTTGACCTGTCCGGCCCTGATAGCGAGCAAATCTTACAGCTTTATATCGGTCCTGACAAATTTATAAATTCAAGTAGTTAAAAGTTGAAATATAATTTAATTTTTACATTGTTTGCAAGATAAAATTTAAATGTGACAATGTGTTAAAAAACCAACGATTCTGTGAGTACAAAATTGCATTATTTATATCTAACCATAAAATCAGAAGTTAAAAGGCAATGTTTTATCGATTTTAATCCAAATTATCGATTTTCGACAACTTTTTGCTGATTCAAGTAATTAGGCTGCCGTCTAATTTTGTTAAGTGGCCAGGTACGGCTTCAGATCCACTGTTCCAATGCATGTAAATTTTCAACGGGACGATGGCTGAACCGGAGTTGGCTACTACTTCACGAAATACACCGACTACGTCACATATCTCTTACTCTCATGCGTTAAACAGTTTTAAAGATCCTTCAAAAGACCAAGGTATCACACTTTCAACCATACAAGGAATACAAGTTTTCGAATATGTAAAAGCTGTTGGATCAATAGTACAGCCCAAAAATGTTATTTGGGCATCCAAAATCGCAAACAACCGCATCTGCATATACCTCTCGTCTAAATATATAGTTGACCAATTTCTTAGCTCCCACAAATATGTAATTATTGACGGCAACCAAATTGAAGTAAGAAGAATAATAACTCCTGCCCAGAGATTAATCATATCTAGTGTATGTCCTACTATACCTAATAGCATAATTGAAGAGCACCTAAAAACTATGGGTATAAAATCTGTCTCTAATATGACGTTTCTACGAGTAGGCATGCACGACCCGGAATACAGCCACGTGCTTAGCTTTAGAAGGCAAATCTTCACAAGTCCTTTAGAAAATGCATCGATTCCTGATTCATTCCTAATTTCATTCGACAATACATCATATCCAATATACATTTCGATAGACGGTTTAAACTGCTCCAGATGCAAGACGGTCGGACATCAAGATTCTGACTGTCCTTCTTTATCATCATTAAGTAATCCAATTAATCAAACGGAAACTGACCATCCAGTGAACGTACTTAACTCTGCCAATAAAGAATATATCCAGCCAGAAGAACAACCACGAAAAGAACACGAAGAAGGTACCCAGTCATTAAAGAAACCGAAACTTAACATCACAAAAAATCACGAATTAGCATCAGCCACAAACGACCAAAGCACTTCCTTACAAACAAAGAACTACAGATTTCGTCACAACCACAAATATTCCAAGATTCAGTAATTGAAAGCGATAGAAAAATCTCTGAAGCTACTCATGTTACTAAAAGACAAATTTCCACCTCTCCCGAAATCCTTGAAAATGACCTACCTCCTCCCACTACTGAAAAACAAAAAAATAAAAAGCCTAAAACTCAAGACCTTATTCCAGATATTCTCAATGACACTAAAGAAAAAAATGAAAATAAAAGCCCTTCCTTCACACTTTCTTTTCATGAAATATGTGATTTTCTGTCAAATTCCCTTCACTCAAAACATCCTGAACTTATTGCTAAAAATTATTCAAATGAAAGCGATGAAATCAAAGAAATTCTAAACTTTATATATTCACAAACACAAAATAAAAGTTTAAAAAACAATATTACCAGATTGAAGAAGAAACTACTTCTAAGCACTCTTTCGTATGCTGACGAAACTGACTACGAATCAGGTTCTCAAATAAATAGTTAAAATGGCGAATAATACATTCATATTACAGTGGAACCTCAATGGTTATTTTAATCATATAGAATCCATCAAGCTTCTTATAAACGAATATCTTCCTTTAGTCATATGCCTAGAAGAGACCCATTTCAAGCATCAAAATGTGACATTAAAAAAATTATGTTCCTTTTCTAAGAAACCGAGTTGCAGATCACTCAAGCGGCGGAACAGCAATTTTCGTAAGGGATGACATAGAGTCAACCGAAATACAACTGCAAACAAATCTGGAAATAGTTGCAGTTAGTCATAAGTGTCAGTCACCCATAAAATGAAAATCAATATTTGCAACGTATACTTACCTCATCCTACTGATTTAGATATAACTGAACTAAGCAATGTTTTAAACCAAATTCCACACCCAAAAATAATATTAGGCGATTTTAACTATCACAACAGTACCTGGGGAAGTAACAAAACCGACAAATGTGGTAATCTCTTAAACAACAATCTCATCGACAATTTAAATTTAGTGTTACTGAACACTAGCAAATCTACAAGGTTCAATTCATACAATGGTACATTTTCAGCTATAGATCTCTCTTTATGCAGTCCGTCGCTATCTACTTTATTGTACTGGGACACATTGGGGTATTTATATGATAGTGATCATTTCCCTATCACAATAAACATACATACTAATGATAAATCGATTTTTCCAATTCACCAGACATGGAAAATAAAGTCAGCTGACTGGGATTTGTATCGAACACTTATAGAAGGACAAACAAACAACTTTAATTTAACCAATACCGCAAACTAAAATCTGGAACTATTCAATAATATTATTTCTGCAGCAATAATCGCAGTGGGAAAAACAAAATCTAGTAAAAGGCAGCCAGTTCCTTGGTGGAATAACGAAATTACGCAAGCACTTACTATGTCTAAACATAAAACTATCGATAACCTTTTAATGTTTAAAAATCTCAGAGCACAAAGCAGACAATTGATCAAGAAAGGAAAACGAGACAGTTGGAAAAAGTATGTGGCTTCAATAAATCCTTCCACTTCCTTAGGCGACATATGGAAAAAAGTACAATAATAAAAGGAACAAAATACTTCCGAGGCATAGATACTCTATCATACAATAACCAAATGCATTCAAACAAGGAAGATATTCCAGAAATACTAGCAGATATATATGAACTTAATTCTAGTGATTCTAATTATAGCATATCTTTTCTATAATATAAAAATCTAATGGAATCGTCAAATATACAAATCACCGAGAACGACAATCCAATAAACAAACCCATAAGTCTTCAAGAATTAGAATTTTGTTTAAGCGCAAAAAATTCGACGCCAGGTCCTGATGATATCCACCCTCTTTTCTTACGAAATCTTCCTCTAAATGCAAAACTAATATTAGTTGATATTTTTAATAATATTTTCATTCAGCACGACTTTCCTGATCTATGGTCGCAAGCAACTATAATTCCAAACCTTAAATATAATAAACCAACAGGCGATCCAAATTCCTATCGTCCAATATCACTTACTTGCTGTACCTGCAAACTTTTAGAAAAAATCCTTAATTATTGTCTTAAATGGCAACTCGAAAACAATAACCTAATAAGTATCAGACAAAGTGGATTTCGTATGGGTAGATTCACAACAGACAATCTAATAACCCTTGAATCAGCTGTACATGAATTTTTCTGCACAATCAAACACTTATTGGCCGTATTTTTTCACATAAGAAAAGCTTTTGACACAACATGGAGATATCTTATACTAAAAACACTTTAAGAATGGAATGTCCAAGGGCATATGTTGTCGTTTATTAAAAATTTTCTAGAAACACGAACTTTTCGAGGTAGAGCCAATGGATTCACATCTTCCAGACGGGTACTGCAGAATGGCACTCCACAAGGATCTACTCTGTCCTACACTCTTTCTAATTGCAATAAATAGTATTGTACATCAAATAAAGCTGCTTGTATTTACTAGCCTATATGCAGACTACTTAGTCATTTATCTAAAAACAAACAATGTAACTCTGGGATCACATATATTGCAAACTGCCTTACATATAATTGAAAACTGGTCGCAAAACACGGGTTTTATATTTTCTGACGAAAAGACACGTTATTTAATTTGTAGCAAAAGGAAAGACTATCCTGATATTCAATTAACACTTAACGGAGTTACGCTGAAACAGTCAGAAGAAATAAATTTCTTAGGACTTTCTTTTGAACGTGACTTAAAATGGAAAAGCCACGTTAAATACCTCTTGGGAAGCTGATACAACAACCTTACTTAATCTATATAGATCATTAATACGAAGTAAATTAGACTACGGCTGTTTATGCTACGATACTGCTAACAAAACATCTTTAAAAAACTTGACTACATTCAAAATACGTGCTTGAGATTAGTTTTAGGTGCCACAAGAACTAGTCCAGTAAGTAGCTTAATAGTTCTGGCTAATGAACTCACTTTAAGCCAACGAAGGCAACTTCTATCACTAAATTACGTTGCCAGAATTTCAGCAAACAAAAGCAACGTAACCTACTCAACAGTATTCTACAGAACAAATATATCTTCTGATCATTACGTAAACATTGCAAGAAACATGCTACCATTTCCTGAGCGAATAAAACGTATTGGTTTTAAATTAAAATAGTTCAGTCTTACTATAACCATTTATGTAAATTTTCCTCCCTGGATGATCAAACCTCCAAAAATACATACGTCTCTAAATGATCTCCCTAAACATTTCTCACATCCTTTCCTTATCCAGCAAGCTTTTAAATATTTAATTTAAATTATCTCAAAATGACTAAACTATATAAAAGATTGTAAAGCATTTTTATGTAATGATATGTATCTTACTGTTTGTGTATGTCCCCCCGCTAATAACCCTTAGTGGTTGATGCGGGTTTATTTGTGTAAATAAAAAAAATTGACCGCTTTTCCTTTGTTGAAAATAAAATTTGTTTTTCTATTTTTTTGTTTGGGGATATTGAGACTGGAGGCGCACTATGATCAAAGTTTGGAATGTTTGTTAAACCACTAAGAAGGACCGCTGATTTAAGGTGTTGCAAAACTTGTTCTAGTATTTCGGTACTCTGAGGTTTTATTTTAATATTTTCAACAACTTGAAATGCGGTCGACTCAGTTTGTTTTATGAGAATTTCACCAGGAGTTTCTTTAGCGATGCTGGTATAATACATTGTTTTTGCATTGTTTATATTTACAGTTAAATTTTTAACTTCAAAAGACTTATCTTTGTTAATAATATTGGTAACTCCAGGATGTACATCTTTTATTTGTAAACAAAGTGGATATCTTTACAAATAGTTTGCTTAATACTGTAATCCATACACGAACATTCATAATGTGCACACATATGTTGCAAAATTTGCATGTCAGCTCACAACATAGTGTAGATTTAATTTTTGTTACTGAAATATTATCCTCTGTTAATCCAGCAGTATTAGTATTTTGAAGTAAATCCCTGGGATTCAACTTTTAAATTATACTTTATAGTTAAAGCACTACGATGTCTACTGTAAATTTTATTGGTATGTTCCCTATACTGACCTTTAGGTAGTTTAATGATTCTTTCTATAGTTTTACTCCTAAGGAATTTTTCTAAAATATTTAAACTTTTATCAAGCCTTTGTACAGTCTTTCCCTCTAATTTTTTTTGACATCCATTTTATTGCAATCTATTTTATAAAAAAACTAGCTATAATACCCGGCTTCGCCCGGGAGTTGATATGAGATTACGCGGTAGTTGCAATAAAAAAATAAACTATGACGTAATAGTAAAAAAATTTATTGAAAACATTCGCTCATTTTTTACACTATTTGCTTATAAACAACGTTTTTCATTTTATTGTCTGGAGTATATATATGTATATATATATATATATATATATATATATATATATATATATATATATATATATATATATATATATATATATTGTTGTGATCTTGATTATTGATATGAGATAATATTCTTATATGTCACTTAATTTAATCAATGTATTAATACTAATCTAATTAATTAACCAGATCACATATCAATATGTTTTCAATCTCAGGGCGAATTATAAATTAATTACTTACTTGCGTGGCTTCTAAATATTTCTTAATGGTTCCTAATCGGGATAGAAAAGAAAAGAGTAAAAAAAATACAAATATGGGTTACAATTATAATTAAAATATTTTTTATTTTATTTAAAAAGCAATCACTGCTTAATATTTGCTATTTCTTATTATTCTTAAACATAACATTTACAAATGGGAATCTTATTTCCTTTTGGTTTTCAATTGAAAGTTTTTATTAACATTTAACTATTAGGAGTTATTAGCAACAACTCTATTTAAGTTTGATGAAGCTTTTCTGATATTATTGATTATGTTATTCAATTTTTATGTGGAATTTAATACGAAAAAACCCATACATTCATGTCCAAACAAATGAGACTGACCTTTTCCTGGTGAACTGAAAATGTCCTCACACAAAACCCGTTCCTGCTATCCTTGGCTGCGATCAAACCTCGTCCTGGCTTCCAGTAATGTACTCCTTTGAAAAACTAGCTCGAATAGCTCTCGTTCCTGCTTCGGTCGTGATGCTGTGTTCTACCTTTTTCGAAACTGCTATCAGCTACCGGGACACTCTTGGCTCAAGGAGGTTCTTTTACTCTCGACCTGGCCTACTTCTCGTTCCACGATAGATACTCCACACTCACGGAACTACCGGCTTTCTCACTCTCCGTACACTACCGTCTACTACTCGACTTCACTTCTCGACAGCTCAAAACATTCTGATCTCTATTTGTCATTCATTCCCCTATTTTCTAAATATCCCTTCCAGATTCACAAATCAAACTTCCACCACCAACTCTCATTCGCAGTATTCCTCAAAACCAATTTTTAAACTTTCTAAATATGCTTAATGGATTTCAAAGAAAATAGTTAATTCCCATTCTAAAATTACTTTCTACTATATACAAATTTTAATGACCTATTCTCTATTTCCACTTAGTCTTATAGCATAGGCTAATGATCGACCTTCCGAGAAGAACGATAATGGTACGCGTCATTCACTTTGTTTGTCTAATCACATTGTTCCGAGTTTCGTACGCTTATTCTAATCACTTCTTAAAATTAAATATAACAATTTTCTGTATACAGGTTGTTTTAAATTTATATGCCCGTGGTTGAGAAAATGGAAAATATTTTATATTAAATTGAATTTTGTTTATAATTATCAAATTTTAATTTTTATATCAAATAGAAATATAACAAATCCCCGCCTTGTATTCGATAAAATTTATCTGCATTTTTAAATAAATTTTCTCGAGGCAAAACCAACTCCCTGTATATTTCCTTACTTTAATCTACGTCTTATACCCCTTCTTCTTGTATTACTCTAATTAGTCCCACCTGTAGAGTAATTGTTTCCTTATTTTCAGTGTCCTCATCCTGTGTTAGAGTGTCGGCTATTATGTTGTCTTTCCCTTTTTCCCATATTAATCTTCTGTCGTTTTTGTGGTGCTGGCATTCCAAGTTCTACTAAAGCCTGGTTATTTATTGCTAAACATTTATCTTCTAAGCGAATGAGTGTTTCATTGAAGATGTCATCATTGAATTCTATAGTCAGTTCTGGATTAGTTTGTCGTATTTGGTACAATATATCATCACTCATACTCCTCTTGAAAGCGTCCCATAGTTGTTTTGGGTTCGATGGGTTACATGTTGTTAGAATTATGGCGAATAACTCTCGAAGTTTTTCAGCTGAAGCTATGAGTGTAGCTTCTTGTAGTGTTAATTCCCAGTGGTTATCGTTTTCCAATAATCCTAAGCGTTGACATGCTTCTCTGTACGTCTGGCATTAGTAGCCGTTAATAGTCCTGAGATCTGTGAAACTTGTTGGTCCCCGTATTTCGTGTAACAACATCCGGAGATAGAAACATTCGGCATTGTTTGGATGTACAGTGGATACTCGACCTATTGTGTCAGCTTTCATGATTTCTGGATGACCCTCCTCAGGCATTCCTTGTTTTCGTCGTTGAAAAATTTTCCTTGTTTTGTCCCACGTATAATAAATAGGGACGTCAACATACAGTAATGTCTTTGCGAATGAATCCGTTTGGCACAGTTGGAAAAAAGCTGTTAATGTTGTGTTCTCAGGTGGTTCGCTTGCAATTTTTCTAGCCGACTCTCTTGTGAAGTAAACTCTTTGTCCATTCTCCAAGTGTACTGCTAGATGCTGCACAGCTGGTTTGCGTTCATGTATGGGAAAACTAAAAATCCTCCATGCTGCTTCGTTACTGTTGATGTATCTTCCCATTTGGTACATAAGAATCTCATCATTTCTGTTATTTTGTTCGCTATTTTGGACTATTTGGAATACTGCCATATCACTACCTTTGTTTACGTACTTACATATGTATTTAATAGATTTTACTGAATTGCAGTATTCAACGTTTATGTGAGCTTGGAACATTTTCGAAAGTAGTGGGTTATATGGTACTACCCATTGGTTATCTATTTCCAGTTCGTCTTTGCCTTGTATTCTTATTTTTGCTGTGAAGCCACCATTTTTCGGTGATCGTCTTCTATATTTCGGAT